>NC_088920.1:62310000-62407500 GCF_038396675.1 Hydra vulgaris | reverse complement strand
TTTAAACAAAAAGAACATTTCAAAATTTTTACGTTCATATGTATGATGAAAAGATTCTTCACAAAATAAAATTAGTGTGATAGGAGAATGGGAAAAAGAAACCCTAAAATTTTAGCCCCCCTACCCCAAACATGAGGGCAATGAGTTGAATTATTTTTTCAAAAAAATAAACTAGTTATGTTAATCGCAAGATTATGAAAAATCGCAAGCTTATGAAAAATTTTCATTATGATAATAATTACATATTTTAGTCTAATTTGACATCTACTCACTATTCACATGAAACATTACACTAGTTTAATGATTAAAAGAATTCATTTTTGGCTAAAATAGTCAATTTTGCCTCAAAATCACCAAATTTGTCTCAATGCTGTTTCACTGAGAATTATTTGGTCAGCAATATCATCTGAAGTTTACAAAGTTGAATGGATGGAGACTGAGTTTAAATTGAGTTTACTCTATGATTTTGCCTCACTATTGCCTAATTTTGCCTAATAAAGTTAATAAA
Organism: Hydra vulgaris; assembly: GCF_038396675.1. Taxonomy (NCBI): domain Eukaryota; kingdom Metazoa; phylum Cnidaria; class Hydrozoa; order Anthoathecata; family Hydridae; genus Hydra; species Hydra vulgaris. Next base: position 62,406,992 of record NC_088920.1, on the reverse strand, counting down.
TTTGGACTTGATAGCTTTATTTGACAGTTTTGTATTTTTTCATGTTTCTATGTTATATTATCAATGTATGTTGGAAATTTTAATGTTAAAATCATTATTGAAACCATTTTTTAAAAAGGTTTGATTAGGAATAAATTATGTGCTATATATTTTTAGTAAAGTACATGCTTTACTTTATTAAAATCTTCACCATATTAAAATAAAACATACCAGCGTATCCACCTTTTGCAATACTAACAAAATGTGTTCCACGCTATCAAAATAAAAGAAACAAGTTTTAACAAAACTGGTCTATATATATTTTATTGGTTACTAAGAAGAAAAAAGTTTTTTACAAAATACATCAGCACAAAATAACAAAATAATGGCATGTTTATATAAAAATTAATAATGGTCTTGTAATTGTAACTATTATCAACTCTATTTAAAACTGTATAAAAAATAAAAACATTTTTAAAATTTTTTTTTTGTTATTCACCTCCTCAAGGCCGAAAAGGCCACTACAGATAAGGAGGCTACTTAATAGTGGTTTTAACCCTCTCTCAACTCTTTAACTCCGAAACACGAGCCTCGACGAACAAGGCTGCAGCGCGGAAAAAAAGTTGAGCGCAGTACTACCAGGGACGTGGTGGGGATCAAACTCGGAACCTCTCGCTTATGAAGCGAGCGCTTTACCACTTCACCACTACTGCATATTAAAGTTATATACAAATAATGTTTTATACCATGTCAAAAAATTATAAAATGAGCAATACACATTATCATGTCAATTTAAACAGGCAACTTATCTAAATATTCTTTCTTCATAATTAAATAAAAAAAAATTAATTTTAAATTTATTAATTTATAATTACAAAATAACTAAGTGAATTATAAAGACTAACATTAGAAGCAATAAATACTTCCAAGTATAATACTTTCATATTAAAAATAAATTTCAAAGTAACTTACTTCAAAAAAAAAAAATTTATTAAAAACTTTCAAGTAATAAAATATTTTTTTAAAAACATTTTTACTAAAATGTAATAGAAAAAATCAATAACAATTAAAAATAACTTTTCCTTTTAGTCAACAATGAGTCAGTTTACTCAAAACAGTACCAGTATTTTTTAGCAATTTTTGAATAAAAAATTCAAACTCCGTTTAACTATTTCCTTACTTTTTAACGCTAATTTATAGCTATTGATGTAATTAGAGACCAATTCCATCAACAGTTATAAAATTTTAAAGTATTAACAGTTTTATGTTATCTTATCTTCTATTTAATAGAAAAATAACAAACTTTTGAAAAAATACAGGCATTTAGAGACTACTTCATAAAAACATATTGGACTATAGCAACAATAATTTAACAAAATAATGGGAATGTTAAGTTATTAACAACAATTCAATATAATAAAAACAATTTTTTTTAACACTTATTTTGGGATAACAATCAGCATACCACAGTAAACTATTATATCTATGAAACTAATGTATTATGTACTCAGTCATTAATTTAAAAAAATAAGATTAAACATTACTTGTACACTAAATGTACATATTACAGAAACATATGAAATTCATTAAATTATGTAACTTTCATAAAACTATATTTAACACATCAAAATGTATATAATTACCTGCAGAAAATTTGCAACAACCATGTTGACATACTGATCTTCAAATTCCCTTCCAGAGCCAATAAAACATAAATGTTCCCCTGCCGCATTTGAACCAGCATCTATAGCTTGTTGCTGAGTAGCAAACAATGCCATAACAGATGTTTGAAATTCAGATGGAGCTTGCAGCATCTTTAAATAAATGACATTATACTTCAGTATATATTCATATACTGGAATGATAAAGCATATTTTATTTCAATATTATTTACAAATTTTCAAATACATTTTGAAAATGAACAAAAATCATAAAAGAAAAAGAAAAACATTAAAAACTCATTTTGACAAATATAGTAACTTTGTTTTTGACAAATTTTGACAAATATAGTAAATTTGGAAAAAAATTAACATGTAAATTGAAAATGAATTTTGTTTTACATTCTGACAGGAGATTGTTTAACTGCAAAAGATATAAATAAAAGATAAAACATTTTTAACATAACCTTCAAAAAAAATTAAATCTTTGCAAAAGCCAGTTAAGTTTACAAATCAATCTCAATTATTTTCCCATGGTGCTGATTTTTATTGATACTTATTATTATTATTAAAAATTTTATTACCAAATTTGCGTCCAAATGAAAAGCTGTAGACAAATGACCGTTGTTATATTGATCAGCTGGACGACAATCAACCAAAAAAAACCGAATACCTTCATTCTATAACATATTTGCTAAACATGATTTTTAGTTATGTAAAAAAATGGTATAGTTAGAAATAGAAAATTTTTAAAATATTCAACATACAGATGGACTTTTAACTGCTTCAAGCAATTCATTTACTGACACTTGTAAACACAGCGAGTTTGAAATATAGTCAGATGTGGTAATCTTTGATCCAAATAAAAATGGTTGGAATTCCTAATAAATATTAAATCTTTAAAATATATAAGAAACTAAATCTAATTGCACACTGTGCTAAAGTAATTTATTCAAATCATTAATAAATATTTATGCAATAATTAAAAATATTATTCCGAACAAAAGAATCCATAAAATATAATTATTTTACATTAACTTTGGTTTATTAATAGAATATATAAGCAAATTAAAATATTTTGTTCAGAAAAAAAAATCAATATCTAAAACCACTATTTTTAAGACTCTAATGCTAATTTTAAGCTAAAATGTGATAGTGACATTTGCACCATAAATTAGAGGTACAAAGTTTCAACACTCCACATCTAAGCATTCAACTTATTTTTGCACATTTTCAAGTTTCATGATTCAGAGTTATGGATTCATAGTTGTATGTATCAGAGTCTTATAATAACAATTAGAAAAAATAAACTACAAAAACGAGTATCATCCTTAGCTAAAGAGCTGCTTAACGCAAGTGAATATAGTGAAAAAATAAATCCAAACCTACTTTTTTGTATGATTGAGGAGTTCGATCCGCATAGTATTGAGAAAGAGTACAAAAGTCTTCAATGTCATCAACTCCAAGTTGAGATGGAAAATTTGTAATCATATCTAAAGTAACAAAAAAAATTGGAGAAAGTGTTAATGCAAAATAATTATATATTTTACCGATTTGTTTTCAAAAATATTTTAAACTATTACAAACAGCTTTAATAAGTAAATAAATAATAATAAATAATAAACAGCCTTAACTTAAAAGTTAAGACTGTTCAAGTTTATATTATATCTCTTGATAAAAGAAAAAACTACAATAAAAAAAAACAAAAAAAACAACTGTTTTTAGCTTAGAAATATGGTAGCATTTAAAACAAAAAATGTTAAAGTATATATCAAAATGTAAAACATTCAAGTTTGTACCTACAATGGAGGATTTGTTTTTTGTTGACATTCCCAAAATCTGGTCTCTAAAAAATTATATTTAAAAAAATTTAAAAGTGGATTATTATTTATAAAACATTATAGCAATTCAACTAGTCCATCATACACAATTAGAAACCAATTAGTCCATCGCACACAATTAAAAACCAATACCACTTACTTAGCATTCAGCACCATTACCAACATCAAAAAGAAAACAAGATACGGGTCAGATTCAAGAAAATAAATATCCCACATGGCATGAACTACATCAGTGTCACAAACTGAAACAAATAAACTTCTGAGCTAAAAGAAATTAAAAAAATAGAGAGAATACAAATACATCATTAGTAAATGATTAGTAATAAATAATAACCAAAATGATTACCCATTTTTGAGCATATAAGTCAGGAGGAATTTTTCTTGAATCAAGAAACGAGCACAACTGAGGATCATGGTATTGAAGCAATTGACGAAATAAATGGAATGGTTTACCTTCACGATAACATTCTCTATACAAAATTATACAAAAAATATTATACAACTTTGTAACAGTACATTTTATTACATACTGCGTGAGTGTTTGCTATTCAATAAGCATAAAACTATTCAATTAATTTATCGACAGCAAAATGATTAATCTAATATTGAAGTAAATAAATAATTACCTTGGGAGAAATTTTGATTGCATGGCATAAAAACAGTTATAGACTTCAGATAATTGAAGGTCAATGATAATAAATTGTGAAAGTAGTTCAACAAAACCACTTGATGATCGATACTTTTCTCCTCTAGATTTGCAATAAAATGTAATTAGACCCTCCATGTCTCGCGCTACTTCTTCTTCATCTTCTTCCAATAGTTTCAACTTTGCTTTATTATAGAAATAACTGTTTTATATTTAATAGTTAAATAGTAAATTTATAAGTAAAAATTTCCTAATTTTTAATTTCTCGTTACTAAACCAGTCTCTAGAATAAACTAAGAAATAATAATCTAGGAAACTACTAGTTCTAGTAAGTTTGTGTTTTGGGAATAAAATTAATTACTTAATGTTAATACAAACAATTATTATGCCTAGTTTTATAATATATTGAAAAAACATTCTATAAAACTTTTTTTAACAAAGAACAGGCTTAACAAAATTATCTGTATTGTATACCTTTTATCAATAGCAGATAATATCTTTGCTAATATAACATGTTGTTGTTAAAACAAAGCCAGGAAAACAAATTACAGACTAGATAATATATAATATTATTATGTGAAAGAAGAAAAGATGAGGATGCCTGTCACCTTATTATAATACTATATATTATTTATTTTTATTTAACCAATGCGAGCATTGTTTTAATTTTACATGTTCTATTTATTGCTTTGACATTTTTAATCATCTGTCAAGATAATGCATTTATTCATAATTAGTTTTAATAAACAACAACATTTATAATGGATATTAACTTTTAATAACAATTAAGTTGATTTAATCTATGTTACTGATTTTTTTTTTTTTTTTTTGATATGGATAAAAATTATATTAACAACTATTTTATTTCAAAAATCTTTTCACAATTAATTTAACTTTTCACAATGTTAAATTTTTTTTTTTTTAAGCAAGTTTAAAAATTAAGTTTTACAATTTTTTTTAACTCAATCTTATTTAATTGTTGTGGCTCCTCATTTACAGCTTTTTTCCAATGACTTTCATTGAAAAGCTTGTTTAGTTTGGATGGCAAACTACAAAACCACTTAACATTCTACTGAATTTTCTTCCTATATTAAATATTCGACTAAAAAAAGCACAAAGTCATTTAAATGATTGAGTACACTGTTCTCATCATGAGCCATAACTATTTGCACAGTTTGAATGTCAGGAATGCTCCAAATGGATCCAGAAGTTGCTGTTTTCAAATCATCCAATAGTTTTTGATATTGTCAATAAATAAATGATGAATATTTTTCTATAAGCTACAACGTCTTACTTTTCATGCCCATTAACAAATGGTTGAACTGTGTAATTCAACCACAAAAATCCCTAACTAAATACTATTTAGTAAATAGTAATTTTTGAATTGTTTTATAGCTTCCACTACATTTCGATACTTTGGCTTCTTTTGGTTGAAATTTTTTTTTTAATTTCAATTCAATCAGAAAATCTTTTGATTTTGAAAAATCGTTAACTAAAGAGTATGTTTTGAATTGATAGCTTCCACTTTATATCTATACACTGATTTTTTAACTTTTCCTGGTTCAATTTTTAAAGTCAAAAAACCTATTGGTTTTGACTCTTCTAAAAAAGCCACTTTTTTTTGAAGGATATGGATGTAAGGGTCTGCGTCTGCTTGTATCCTCTTGGAGGTTCGATTTGAAATAGTACAAAATGTGAATATTTGTTTCACTCTGTTTTTACGAAACAAAAAATATCATATTGTTTTGTGTCGCATTTATACGAAACACGTAAATCTTGTTTCGTTTCGTATCATGTTGTTACGAAACATGAAACTATTGTTTCAATTTGTACTGTTATTTACGAAACAAAATAAACTTGTTTTGTTTCGTATTGGTTTTTATGGAACATTTCATAACTCCCCGCCCCAAACAGATATTTCATGGTTCCCACGCCCCCGAGCAATACATGAACTTTCAAGTTTAATACTTACTAACTTAATGTTTCGTAAACGAAAGTTTAACTAAAAACTTTATTAACAAAGCAATGCAATAGCATCATTTTCATAAGGCACATCAAACGAAGTTAAAAAAGATATTGTCTACTGTAGGTAGGTTTTACTGCAATAAAATTTTAACTTTAAGTTTATCAGACATAAATTATATATTTGTATATAATCTCACATGAAGAGTTTGCAATCATTGTTTGAATAAAATACTTCAAATTCTATTATATAACCTTCTAAATATGACATTGTTGTGTTAACTTTAAATATTCTGCAAAACTAATTAATTTATTGTTTAAAAATTTGTTTCTCCTAAAAATATCCAACTTTTTTTAATAACTTTCAAAAATATTTTTTGAAAGTTATTAAAAAAGTTATTATAAAAGCAATTTTATGAAAAAACCAGTTTTTTATCTGTTGGATGTAAACATTTTTGATCTTAAACATTCAAATTAATTTCCACTTAACTTAAAAAAAGAATTTTTGATTTTAGTCATCATTTTGATTGTTTCAACATCATAGTTATTCTCAATCATATAATCATGCCTATAAAAACTACAATTTTATGGAATTATTTCAATAAAGTTACTGTGTCAGATGTTAAGTGTGGGGAATATAAAAAGTGTCAAATCCAAATCAAGTTAACTGATGGATCCACTAGTGGTATCAGGTACCATCTGAAAACCATCCCACTGCATACGTATAGCATCCCACTGACTACGCTAAGATGTTAAGAGCCCAAATCGAACTTGAGCGCCAAAGAAAAGAAGATATTAAAGAAATTACAGAAGCTGCCTTCGAACTGAATGACGCATACAGTAAGTTTCTAACTATTTTTCATAAAATATTGTTTCTCCTTGTATACAAATAGTTTTCATGTTTAACTTTAATTTTTATTTCTTTTTTTTAGATCAACGATCACAAAAAGGCCTATCCAAAAGTGTTAATGTGGGAACTATTGGGAAATATTCTTCCCAATCAGTCAGGCAATTGGAGACAGACATGGTAACCATGTCATACATTGCCAGGTCAAGTAGTCCATTCACTCTAGTAGATGAACCATGCTTCAAGGAAATGGTGGAACATTTAAATCCAAAAGTAATTGTGAAACATTCCTCGACTTTTTCAAGGTACAAGCTGCCATTGCTTTATGAAAGCGTTATGAATACTGTGCAAAACCTAATTGAAAAAGAAGTTTCCAGTTGTCAACAGGTGGCTATCACCACTGATGGCTGGACCTTTAGGTCACAGGGTCCATACATGACTCTTACTTTTCACTATATCAATAGTCAGTTTGAACTGAAGATATATGTTCCTAACTTTGACAATTTTGTGGGAAGACACACTGGTTACCACATTAGCAAAGTAGTTTTTTTTATGTTGATATAATTTGTGCTCATAAAAAAAAAAATTTTAAAAAGTAAAACTTATCCTTCCGCTAGAATAGTGTTTCTTTTAGGATTTTGGTATTTATTGAAACAATTATTAATTTATTGTAAAACCCAAAAGCTGCATAAGTTATCTTATAAATCATTAATTTATCTTCATTCTTGTTTAAGGCTCTGGAAAATAATGATCCAAAAGTATCAGGTGTTGGGCGCCGTGCCCAAGAAAGTCATTGTCCACGATGTGGCAATAAAACATGAAACATGCTGTGTCAACCATGAACAAAATAAAATATGAATCACTGTTGTGTGCAGACCACCTACTAAACACTAGCCTACTTCATGCTACCAATGAAGTGCAAGAAGTCAAAGACTGCATATATATTGCCACACAACTATCTAGCAAAGTTCACAGGTCAACCTTAGCTTGTCAACTTATTGAAAAAGAGTGTATGTTGCTCTGTGTAAACTATGTTAAAATCATTGCATGATCCAAGGACACTGAACCAGTGCTTCATCATATGCTAACTATGCTTTATAAAACTGACAATTTTCTTCATAACTACATTGATATGGAAAACAGAGAAATAACTTGCTTTTTGTAAAAAACTAAGTGAGCATTTACACATAGCCACGCGATTCAATGAACATGGAAGATACAACCAACACTATGCCTTGGGAAACCTTCTTCAACCGTACTTTAGAGGTTATAAGTTGTATTTCTTGGTAAAAAAACCATTCTTTAATATTCGTTATTTGTTGAAGACTAAATTTAACAGTTCGCTTATGATTTCAGGATATATGCTTAGACATTACAGTCTAAGAAGAGTTCACCAGGAAAGTCATCAACGATCATCCATCGCCGGAAGCTATTTTGATCAGTGAAAAAAATAATCATAAAGTTACACAAGTTAAAGTGTCAGCTGGTGTGGATGAGTACGATGATTTACAAAATATAGAGATTGAACAGGGTGATAATAACCACACCATTAGTCAAAATGTACTGGAAATTTAAAGGGAGTTTGAATCTTTCCACACTATGCCTCGTGTTGAAAAAAAGCATAAAGTTGATGTGCTGAAATGGTGGAAGAAACATGCCTTAACTTTTCCATTGTTAGCACAGTTGGCAAGAAATGTGCTCTGCATTCCAGCTGCATCAAGCTGTAGTGAGAGAGTGTTCAGCACCAGCGGTGAAATTATAAATGAAAAAAGACACAGTCTTTCCATTCAGACAGCAAAGCAATTGACTTTGATTAAAGTCAATTATGATCTTGTCTATCCTCACATGACCTTGAAAATTATAAATGATGCTGAAGAAGCCCTCAACCCCCCAGCATTAACTCCATTCAGAACACCTCCCAAGAATCCTATACCCAAAGCAGTTTTTTCAAAAAAGCAAAAAAAGTTATAGTTCAAAACAAAAAACGTTTCATCAACGCCATTATGCTCTTCTTTACCTTCAACACCAACATCTTCAGGAATCAAAAGAAAAACAATGGAAACTCTGAAAGTGACACTCAAATATTGATATAAAAATGTTTTACTTTTTATTGTGAAAATTTAAATTTACCGTGAAATATAATAGTCTAAAAAAAACTAATTTCTCGTAAAAATTGAAAATGTGTGCGTAAATTGGTACAATATGCTTTCTTATTTTATGCTAGCCCTATCTGTCATAAAAATATTATTATTTCTTGTAAAACTCAGAAATCTCTTGTTTGTCTGTTTCGTTTTTAACTGTTTCATTTAGGAAAAAGTTTAACCTTATTTCGTTTCATACCCGTTTTTTCAAAACAAGAGCTTATTGTCAATTTGTCCTGCATTTATAACGAAACAAGAAAATTGTATTTCTTTTTGTACCACATCTTGCGAAAAAAGATAAAAATTGTTCTCTTTTGTAACGGTTTTATCAAAACAATATTTTTCATTGTTTTGTTTCATTTCGTCTTGTACCATTTTCAGACGCAGACCCTTATATGGATGCTTAATTGACTGTTTTTTTGGGAAACCTTGTCAATGATGAAATCTAAAATATAATCTTTTAAATTTTCTTTTTTTAAATTTCTTTCTCAAATAGCTTTTCTAACCAGATGAAAAGAGATAAAACTTGCTTAAATCTTTAATATTGTTTTTTTCTTTCTCTAATTTAAAAATTTTCTGGTTACTTGTTTTAAAGATTTTTTGAGCTATCGACCCTAGAACTTTTCTGAACTTTAGAATTAGTAAGGCACTATATTTTTGTTTTACTAAGTTGTCTTATTTAGAAGAGCCATTTAAAATAAAATTTAATTTAACGACGAACTGTTTAAAATGCTGCCTCTACTTCAAATAGCAAGCAAAATAATTACCTTATCAGTAAATTAAAATAGATACTTCAAAATAAAAAGTTATTCACATAATTTAAATTTTTTAACTTGTATATAAATTACATTTGCTAAAAAGATTATATTTATACTGTTAATATTATGAAGGCAATTTGGTAAAACAACAACAACAACAAAAAAAAAAAATTCATGCTAGTTATTTTTTTAAATTAATTCAATTTTACAGTTTTTTGGCTATAAAAAAAAAAACTAAATTTGTTTTTATAGCCAAAAAACAATATTTTCTCAATATTTTCCAAGTATTTTTTTAAAAAATGTACAAAAATTAAAAAAAAAAAATGCTATTCCCAAAGAACAAAAACGAAACAAAAGAAAATTAACTTACATGATTTTTTTTTATATATATAAAGTTCACAGTAATATAATAATTTAGTTGGTCTCAAGATGGCAAATGCGTTTTAACTGGAATTATTTATTTTTAATTCAATGAGTTCTCAATGGTGTCAGACGATAATTAGAGAAAGTATTTTAATTATTGATCAAATACTTTGTCATCTTGACTGACATTTTGATAAAATTCAATTAAAAAAATTAAAATTTTTAAGCGCATCAACTTATTTAATATATTTTTGTTATCTGTATTTATTTTTATTATTTATCGTTTCATATGTAAGCAATAACCATTTTTTAGCTTATACATTAATTTAAAAAAAGTTCATACAATTTAATGTTAAACAAATATTTTTAAAAATGTTTGTCAATATAAAAAGAATTAATGTGCTTATAAAATATACCAGCTTGTAAGATGCAATCTTCTTTCAGTACATCTTGTTCTTGCATATCTATAAGACCATCCCAGGTTACTAGTGGATCTGGTTTGCCAACAACATTTAGACACCGCTATAAGAAAAAAACACTTAAATAAGAGTATTAAAAAAGAACTTGTATGACAAACATACATTACAAACAAATTCAATTCATTTACATAAACATATGATACTAATTGTTAGAGTGTCCAATATAAAAACCTTAACTCGTTATTGTCCGCTACTGTCATATGGCAACAAAATCTTTCAATTAATTCTAATTGATTCCTGTTCAGTATAATATAAATTTAGTGATATTTATATACAAATTTTGTATACAAATATTGTTTTTTATATTAAAGTAAATGATGTAACTTTTGTGCTAATGGGGTATATTTACTATTCTTTTGGGTTGTTTAGTTGAAATACATAAGATTTTTTTCATCAACAACTTATTTTAGTTTGGTTTTTAGACATTAAAAAAAAAAAAAAAACATCCCAATGTAATGTTTTAGAAGCTCTAGAATATTTTATATCATGTTCAGAATCAGAGTTGTCCGAGTTAGCTGATAATGATAATGATGATTGGTTTGACAGGGTTCCCACTATTAAAACTGAGACTAAAAGTGAGGATTTTAGGAAGATTTAAGGAGATATTTTCCTAATATTTAAGGAGATTTGGTCGCAAACAACAATACTTTTAATGAAAAAGTAAGGAGAATTATGGAGAAAACAATTACATTAAAAACAGTATCTAATTTTTTTCAATAAATTTTAAATATAAACAGAGTAAATATATATATATATATATATATATATATATATATATATATATATATATATATATATATATATATATATATATATATATATATATATATATATATACACATACATATATATATATAGGTTTGCAAACTATCGAAGAACTATATATTTTCTTTTTTATTAATAAGTATAACACAGGTCAACAATTTATGTTTTCTAAAATCTCAATGAAAATATACTTTTGAGACCCAGGTTGACATACTTTTGAATAATTTGTTTTGTTGACAATATTAGGGATTATACCCTTTGGGTTCAAATACTAAAGATTTGAACCCAAATATCTTTACAACTTGACGTGATGGTGAAAAATTAGATGTATATTTGAAATCAAAATGAGAAATGCTATACAAAAAACAAATTGTTTGCTCGGCATCAGAAAATGTTTTTGTTGTTGTTGACCTGTGTCCGTTCACATTATTAAAATTTCCAAGATAGTTAAACAAAAAAAAAAGAAAAAAAAAGGAGAAATTAAGGAGAGCAGTCAAATTTTAACTTTTTTAAGGTTATTTAAGGACATTTAAGGAGGTTTTTATTTTTTAAGGATATTTAAGGTTTTTAAGGAGGAGTGGGAACCCTGTTTGAAAGTGATCCAGATCACTCTAGTTGGCAATAATAACTACTTATTTTTATTTCTTTATGCTGCTTTATTTTGAGTTTATTGCTATTCTCAATATAAGTACAACTGAGTTTTATAAACTTTTACATAATACTTTTTATGCATTGTTTACATCGTAGATATAAGATAATATTAGAGATGAGGATGAATGAGTAACTGATAAAGAAGACTGTGTGTTAGCTGATAAAACTGCAGAAGTTTCCCACATTTCCAAGTGGTTTTCATCACCACTTCAAAACATCAGAAACAAGTTATTCTTTTACTAATAATTTTAGTATGACTCCTGCAAATTTTTCTGATTTAACAGCGCTAGACTTTTTCAAAATGTTTTGAGACAATTCATAACTGAAATATTAGTAGAACAAACCAATCTCTATAGTGTGCAATTAACAGGAAAAAGTTTTGACAGAAATTATGAAATGGAGCATTTTATTGGTATTCATGTGTTGATGTCAATAGTTAAATTACCATCTTATCAAATGTATTGGGCAACTGAGACCAGGTATGCCCCAGCTGCTGATTTTATGTCATAAACAGATTTTAAAAATTAAGACAATATTTACATGCAAACAACAATGTATTGAAAGATGTTGGAACAAATAAGACCAAAAAGTTTTTAAAGTTCAGCCTTCATCTTAGATGCAGTTAGAAAATATTATATTAAAACTTAGCGTGACAAATATCATTCCATTGATGAGCAGATCATCTCTGCAAAAACAAAATGCAGCAGAATAAGACAATATAATAAAAAAAAAAACAACAGTAAAATGGTGTTTCAAAAACTTTGTACTTTAATGGTATTTATTATAAAAACTTTTTTTAATATTTGACCAATAAAAAAGTTTAATTATATTTTTGTACTATACAGGGCTCAAATTAAGGCAGAAAAAATCGCAAAAAAAAAATTTCAATCCCTTTCCATCCCTGGCACCCCTCTGCAGCAAGGGGGAGGGGGTTACATTAGTATAAACTGTATTTTTTTAACATTAGTTAGTAATTGTAATTTATTAAACATAATATCTCTCATATTTAAATATTATTTTTAATTTTCTTGTTTGGCGGAGTTTAAAATAGTTTACTGTTATAACTTACAGCTTAAGTTTTAGTTTAGTGTAATGAGCAAGTTATGATGTAATGAGCAAGTAAAGTATTTAATTCTGCTACGATATTACTTTTAGTAATACGTTCATGCTGACAATATAACACGTTATTTTTAAAGAGTCAGGACGTAACAAATCGTTTTTTTTTAATAAACGTTGATGTTTATTTCTTTATTTATTGGCAAACGTTTAATTTAAGAGGTACCGCCCCCCACACCTTTTTTTTTAACAGAAATTCTAGATACAGAGGACTTGTTTTTAGAAATAGATGGTTGGGCACCTCTACCTCAAAACCCATGTTGTCGGCCATGAATATGCCAGTTTTCTTTTCCATTCTTTAAATTTTTTTTTTTTTTTAAATAATTTTTGTATTAAATTATAAGGGAGTTTTATTTTCAAATAACTTTTAGTTATTTGAAAATAAAACTCCCTTATAATTTAATAAATTGATATAAAAGGAAACTAAAAATTAAAAAAAAAGCACACTTTTTAAGAAAGCAATGTTTTAGCATGGTTTCGTTCAAGGTAATTGCAAATGCATTCATTTTAACTGAAATTCCCCATGCTTTTATAAATGCATGTAAAAACTGTGCTAAAACATTTTCTTCAGTTGCGCACTTAATTGTTAAAAGTAATGCTATTGATGAAAGTATTAGCATGGTTTTTTTTAAAGTCGTTGAAAACGGATTTTAAATTTTAGTAACTGATTGTTTTTTTATAACAGTTATGCTTTTTTTATAATAAATAAAAAATATTAATCGCTTAATTATTTGGAAAAAAAATCGCCGTAGTTATGCGTTTATTTTTTAAAATTTTAGGCAAACACCAATGCTTGCTTAAGTAAAAGTAAGGAAACATGAGGTTTGTTTTTCTGTCTTTTTTTTAACAAACGTTCGCACATTCATCGATTTGTCATGCCCTGAGAGTATTGAATTGTTATTATAAAAAACTATTAAACAACAATAAAACAAACTGCAAAGTTTAGAGCTTGAGTTAATATAAAACAACTTCGTGATGCATTCATGCTGCTGTTTTATAGAGTTAAGTTTTTATAACATTAATATCATAAAACGCGTTTAAAATAAAAAGAATTAAATATAAATGTTTAATTAAAAAAAAAAATGCATAAGCATGCATATCCGTAGACCAAACAAGTAAGGTCAAAGCAAAAAAACATTAGATACCACGTTTTTATAATTTATTGCTATTACTATTAAAAATCTTAGAATAATAAACATATTAAAAATTTAAGTATAAACAGTTCTTTCATTCAAATGGTTTTTAAGTTAATGTTTTCATTCAACCCTTTTTGTTCAAATTGTTTTGTAATAAAAAGTGAGAAAAAAAATTGGTTTAATAAATTGATTTATATTTCGTTAAGTTTAAACCCATGTTTAAATTATTTTTTAGGAAAAAAATTTCTTTGAACTGAAGAAAAATAATTTTTTTTTGAACCAAAAAACTTACTCTTCAACTTATGTTGAAGCAAAAAAACTTACTGATTTCTATTAGCATTGCATTTTTTAATAAAAACGAATTTAATATATATTTTTATATACTTAAAGTAGTCAAATTATGAAAAATAAAAAATAAAAAATAGTGGATAAAATAATAATTTAAATTATTAATAATAAGTTAATTTGGTGCAACGTTTTAACAAAGATAAAAACCTGGCTGATGTTTTTTTTAAAAAAAAATGAAGAAAAAATTTGTTTCAACGTCTTTTCCTTTGAAACTTTTCGACCTTTTAAAATATCATTGGGTTCCACACAGAGATTTGAAGCAATTTAAATTCAAAAGTGCTTTATATTGAATGGAAATCTCCATGCGAAAGATTATGCTACTATTTACAAAAGATTATGAAAAATCATGCTTCTATTCAAAAGATAAATTTAGCGTGACATACTTTATTAACCCTAATAAAAAAACCTTGACAAAAACATTACTTTTAAGAATCGCCAAAAAAAAATTAAAAAAATAAATAAATTGCAAAACTGTTAATAGCAATTGTGATTCCCGAACGCGATATGCCTTATTCGAGCCCTGCTATATTTTTTTAAATAAAAACTATAATGTTTTTAACTATGTTTTTACATTAAATCTGTAATATATATACTATGTTTTCATATGAAAATTATAGTTTAGTGTTCCAAGAAACTGTTAGTTAAACAAGAAAATATTTTTACAAATAAAAAAAGTCAATATTATCAAGCTATCAAACAATACAAAATTTATGAGTGAAATAAGTTGAGAAGTCAATTTATATTTTTTCAAATAGAGAACACAAATTAGTGAAATAGAATTACTTTAAAATGCTTTTTAAACTTAAAAAATGATAATGCATTATTTACAAACAATGTTACATTTTTCAAGTGAATGTTCATGACCATTCACTTGAAAAATGTGAATAGTCATGACCGTTTACATTTTTCTAGTGTGATAACTGACACACTATAAAAAAAATTTTTTTTGGACTTGACAATGACATAACTAAATCAATACTGTAAAAAGTTTTTACAGTATTGATTTAGTTATGATTTAAATTTTAGTGAACAGAGCAGTTTAACATTACACAATAACCTAACAAGAAAATGAAAGACAATTTGTAAAAAAAAAAAATTTTCAATGCATTTTTTTTAAATAAATCTAGAACTAACATTACAGTTACATTACAGTTAAATTACATAACATTTACATGACAAACAAAAAATAATCAAAAACCACACCAAGAAATTAATGTTAATAAAAATATACAAACCTTCCATAGTTCGGGCCGACAATCTGGTGGAATTTTTCTTCCTTTGCAAAGTGATTTAAGTTTAAGCAAATCTGGCTGCTTTGACAAGCACAAGGTTAAATCAGCTTTCCTGCACAAAAAACAAGTTATTTAAAATAGATATATTTTATATGTTTGCTATTTATGTGTGTGTATGTGTGTGTGTGTGTGTGTGTGTGTGTGTGTGTGTGTGTGTGTGTGTGTGTGTCTATATATTGTCTATATATATATATATATATATATATATATATATATATATATATATATATATATATATATATATATATATATATATATATATATATATATATCTTATACTGTTGATTTAGGTGAGCAGTATGATGTGAAATAGCCTGCTGCCTATAAATGGTCTAAATTTAGTTTAGTGGAATAAGGATTGTAATGCATTATATATTGTTTTTTTGTGTGTGAAATATGCTTATTTACTACATATTCATACATCACCATTTATAGGGTTTTATTTCAAAAATGTTTAGAGAATTGTTCCAAAATATGTTTCTAAAAAGTTAAAATGTGTTTTCATTACACGGTCATTGCTCCAAAACACGAAAACAAATATTTGATAGAACTTCAATTTTTTTTAATATTGGTTTTCATTGTTAGCTTAATCTATTTTCTAATAACTTATTAACTAGCAAGGTTGGACAGATATTACATCTACAATCGTTTTGTCGAACTTAAAAATGATAGCCTAAGATCCTTTTTAAAAATGAGCTTGGCTGTTATCAAGGTAACTGACAGTATGGAAAATAAGAAATTGAAGGTGAGCAGTCAATTCGACCGGCTAACAAATGGAATTGACAGTCAATTGTTTTTTTTTTGACAGTCAAAATATTTAATTTTTTCTATGTTTAAATTTTTATCTTAGTATAAATTCTTTATGACTGTATTTTATGAATACAAAAAAAAAAAAAAGTTAATGTTTAAAAATACATGAAATCGTACTCTTTTTAAAAATAATAACTTAAAACAGAATCAACGCATTTTTAAAATGGAAACCAGCAAATAACAAGTGTTTGACCTACATGCTTATGTTAACAGTTTTGAAAATTCTCACAGGTATAGGTTTTTATTCAATTAAAAAAGGAAATTTGATAACATCTAAAAAATTTATCTGATTTTATCTGAAATAATTTTTTATCGCTGAACTTTTTTTTTAAATATTGAAACAATTTTGAAAAAATATTTCAAAAATGCAAACACTTAAAACTTAAAGAAATTGTTTTATGAAATGCTACTATAACAGACTTGGATAGGAATGGCGTGTGATCGAGCGCTATTGCTGACCACACAAATTTATTTATTTTTTGACAACTTGACCATGACTGTTTCAATTATTTTCAAACATATTAGAAATGCGCTAAAAAAAGAACCACTAGCTAAACTTAAACTAGGAAGAAAATTTAAAATAATTATTATGAAAAAAGATAATTCCTTATGAAAAAGAAAATTTATATGAGCACTAAAAAAAAAATCATACAACTCAAACTCAAGGCAAAAAATTACTTTTTGTTACATTTTAAATGCATTTAAAACAAATTACTTCAAAAATTAATCTTGCGTGTGTGCGTGAAATGTATTACTAAGGTTACGCAAAATGCTTTTACAAACATCTTCTAATGATTGTTTAATGAATGAACAAATTTTATTTATACTAATAAAAAGTGTGATATTTTTCAATTGTATAAACATTTAATTTTTCCAAAAAGTTGTAAAAATAGAAACACAAAAATAAAGCAATTAAATCATACGTAAACAATAAAATTATTTTAAATGCTTTTAAAAATTGGAAGGATTATATAAAATTTTAGTAAATGGTTTTTTAAATTTCATCCTGATTATTTGCTAAATGTTTTTTAAAACTTTAATTTTTTTCAACCCGTTAACCATGACCAGCAAAAATTTTGGAAGGTCAAAATAGCAATTTTAGTCTTTCAAGCAGTCATTGACCATTGTCCAGCTGTTATTTTCCACGCTATAACTGACAAGGGTGAAAAAAAAAAGTAGTTCTCAATGAAAAAAAAAGCCACATGCTAACAGATTCAAGAGCTCAAGACACAGGTGTTAAATGTCAGCTCATTGCTTCCATTGTTGAAAATCTACCTGAAACATACAAAAATGATAAAGCATTGATAAATATCATTCAAATGAATGCATAACATTTTACAAATAATATTGGCCACTTTTAGACATTGTGTCTAAAAATGGCCAATATTAATTGTGAAAATTGATTCTATTCAAGGAAACATCATTGCTGCAATGGTTCTGGTGCTATGTCAATTCCAACAATTTATCAGAATACATTTCCTAAGGGATTTTGGCACATTAAAGGAAAAATATGCGGAGTTGCCATAAGATAGTGCTTACAAAGTCTTTGGTTTTATTGAATTTCTAAGACATTTCAAAGAAGCTGTATCTTCATTATATGGAACAACACTAAAGGAAAGACTTAGGAATGAAATTCAAAAATTCAAAGCATCTTTCATATTTTTGCTGATATCACTCATATCAAAGGTCTAAGCTGTCTTCTATCACATTGAAGAAAAAAGCATTTGTTATAAAGTAAAGCAACTTAACTTAAATCTGTAAAAAATACATATATAAATCTGTAATATATATTATATATATATATATATATATATATATATATATATATATATATATATATATATACATATATATATATATACATATATATATATATATACATATATATATATATATACATATATATATATATATACATATATATATATATATTATATATATATTATATATATATATATATATATATATATATATATATATATATATATATATATATATATATATATATATATATATATATGTATCTATCAATAGCACAGTTCTCCAATATTTTAAAAAGTATCTTTTAATAAAAAACCAATTCCCAAACAAATATATATATAACTGTAATATACAAATATATATAATTAAAAACTTATTTATAACTGCTTGTAAACATATTTGTTTAATAAAAGTTTATAGACTATTTAAAAAGTACTTGAATAAAATAATATTCAAGTAGTACTCAAAAACTTTGAAAATAAATTGAAATAAATAACTGAAAGTTTAAATTCAATTATTTGATAGTCCTAATAATATTGTAATATTCTTAAAAGTCTAATATTTACCAATTTTAATTTTTTTTAGATCTTGAAAAATTTTAGCTGCCAGTTTTAGTTTTTTCACTAGCACTATTAAATTTGAAAATCAAAGGCTTTGGTGGATTACTAATTGTGTTTACTAATTTAGTTTACAATATTTCATTTACACGTAACAAATTACGATTTTTAATTTTTTTCTTATGAAGTATAATTTAAAAAAGTATAATTTAAAAAAAGTATAATTTAAAAAAAAGAGATTTAAAAATATCAAAAACAATTAACTACATTTTTTTTACAAAACTTGGACATAAGCCTAACCCTAATATAAACTGAAACATTTAAATTAACTTATAATTAAGTAATCAATAAGTCTTAGCTTTCTTTGAGCTTTACAGCTTTTATTTGTATATGAAATCATTTCATTGAAATGATACATTATTTTAAACAACTACAGGGTGGCCAAGCAATTTTTGATTCGATTTTTTCTGATTTTTCCCTGACTACAATGAAATTTCCTTGACTTACTAAAAAAGCAACGAATAAAATCACACTAAATTTACACAAATAAAAGAAGTTTTCCTCAAATCTGTTTACTTCAAATAAATAAACACTTTAAAAAACTTTAAAATATTTTTAGCTTCTAAAACGCAAAAAAATATACATATTTGTTACTGAATCCATGACTTTTGGAAAATTTAACATATTGTTATTTCCCTAACTTTAACTGAATTTAACATATTGATATTTCCCTGACTTTTTAGCATAGTTTAGAATTTCCCAGACTTTTCCGGGTTTTCCAGGTTGCTGGCCACCCTGAACCTGAGTATTTTATGATAGCTTAGCATAGATGATAACACATGATAGATAACCAAGTATTATCATATTTACTTTTAATATTTATGATTCTATATTAATATAAATTTCCAAAAAACCTGATATAATAACTTAAAATAATTAAAAGCCTAAATGACAAATTCAAACAAAGCTGTAAAAAGCTATTCTATCGTTTTTATATTCTCGTAACCTCTACCGTTACTTTATATCTAAAAAATATTTTATGGACTATAACTTATATTTTATTTTTTATTATATTTCATTATTTATTTATTGTATTTATAAATAAATAAATCAGCAAAATCTTATAAACAATTTTACTTTATATAAATAATAGTGCGAATCATAAAAAATAAACTTAGGTCTGCTAATACTTATTTTAGTAATTTATTTTTGAAAAAAATGGTACTAAAATGAATGAAACAATTTACAAATAAAGAAAAATAAATAAAACAAATGGATATTTGTATATTTCACCATGCTAAATCTTCCATTTTGTCGGCCATCTTGACAACTTTCACTCGGCTATAAAATATCTAAGATACAATTTTAGGTTATCGGCGGTTATTCAAATCGCAGCAAAATAATTGTATTCCACTCCCCCAACCTGAAAGCAGAACCTTACATCAAAGCTATTGGATACAAACATTTAAACAAGGTATTTCTTATTAAAGTAATGTGTTGTTATAAAAATTTCAAAAAGACCTCAAAACTAGAGTTCGTTAAAAAGGGTTTTTAAAGAACTCTAGTTTTTACTTGAAGTCCGGAGTCCCGCCGCCATAAAAATGTTGGGACTCCGGGATATTTTAACTTTATCAGCATATAGACGTTATCAACTTCTAAAAAATTTTTAATTTAAATTTCTTTATCCAATAGTTACAAAACTTTAAACTAGTAAAAGCACAAATGAATTGTATTGCGTTGCGTTTGATGGCAAACCCTCTAGCAGATAATATATTTAAAATCTGCAGCTTGTTTATGACATACATCGCCTGTAATACACTGTGCTTTTAAAGCGTATAAGAGACGAATATCATTTTATGCGTCGTCTAAAAGCTTTGGTATACACTGATAGCTATATGCCGAATTATTCTTAAGCTAGGGTTGTCATTGTTCCGGTTTTTCCGTAGGAGAACGCAATGAAAGGTTTATTTTTAATTAGTATAGCGTATCGCTGTTTCACGTAAAAACCAGGATAATGGCAACCCTAGCTTGGGCACAAATATTTAATTACTCAAACCTGCGTCTGATGTTAAAGTGGAAAAAAGTATTTTTCCTAATGATATTGATTAAACTAAGATATATGGTTTTACTGATAAAAAAAAAGTCATATTTTTAAGTCACATATAGGATCGTCCATAAATTACGTCACGCTCTGGGGGAGGGTTTACTGGTTTTGTGACAAGTTGTACAAAATTTGTTACTAAAGAGTTACGATATTGTGATAAGGAAGGGGGTGAGGTGATCAAAAAGGTCAAAAATTGCGCGACGTACTTTTTAGACAACCCTAAGTCGTTTTTGTTTTAGTAGAAATACCTTCAACCCAGCAGGGTTAGTGGTATTTCTGCTCGGAAGGGCTCAGAGTTATTAGGGGCCAGAGATTAGAGAGCCTAATTAAAAAAAAAATTAAAAAGTTATCATTGTAGAAAATAATATGCATGTATATAAACAAATCAATATTAACAATTTATACCATTTAGATGTAACTAAGAAATGCTCTTTTTAATCTAAGAAAACCTCTTTTTCAGGCTATTTTTTAAAATAAATTTAAAAAATTTTAAATTATAAAGTTAAATTTCAAGTAATAATCTTGACCAGCACATTTAAATAGTAAGGAAATTTTTTCTTTATTTATATGAAAAAGATAAAGTCAAATTAATTCATAAATAATACAATTTTATTAAGTGGGAAATACGACGTCGTGATGTTGCGCAAACTGCAACGATTGAGCTGTTTTAGTGAAGTGATAATTTGCTGCTTGCTTTTTTTAAAAAAACGTTGACTTTGCAATCAGCAGACTTTTTTTTCAACGGAAAAAATATTTTAAAACGGAGATTAAAAATCTGAATAGTTTTTCAGATTTTCTCAAATTATTACCAATAGCAAGATATTGTCAGGGTTAGGGATATTGTCAGGGCTAGAGACTTTCAACGACAAAGATATTGTCAGGGTTAGAGACTTTCAACGGGAGAAGGGGTGCTAGAGAAGAAATTTAGAGGCCTGGAGTAATGTTTTGCGAGGGAGCCCATTTTTTGTCGCTATGGCACTGCTTCAACCTAAAAGAAAGTATTTTTTGAGCAAAAAAATGAAATCAATAATAATATATAATATTTTACAGCATATTTGAAACTTTATATAGAACATTGTTGCATTTCAGAAACTGTTTAATCCCAAAAAAGCTTTGCTAATTGACTCAATTGAAAAAATATATATAAAATAATTTGAGTCTAGAGTCCAAGAAGCCCCGAATTTCGGACCCCGGAGTCTGAAGTCCCGGAGTCCCTAAAAATCGATAGGACTTCAAATCCTTGGAAAATAGTTAGACTTTGAGTTAGAAGTTAGAATTCACAAAAAAAAACTCAAAATATTTTATCCAAATTAGTTCTATCAGGTAAAATGAAATTCTGATTGCAAATACCTTAAATATTATAAATTAAACTAAAGTGAAAAACTTTTGAAAATATTTTCACTTCTGTTTGACCTCAATCTTTTTCTAATTCACTGTTCAATTTTTAAGGATTAAATAGGTTTTTCCAATCTTAATTTTTTTTTAATACTACTTAAAGTTTTGATTGTTATGTTGGTCAAACCACTAGACATTTGAGTTTAAAAATTGAGGAACGTTAAAAACTTCTCATATAAATCTATTTGTTTAAAAACGAGTTGCTTTAATATAGCAAATAAAGACTCTTTCAATATTAGACTACGCCCAAACTTCACATCATTTATAAATCGAAGAAGCATTACACATTATGTGGGAAAACCTGATCTTAATAAACAGGTTTTTAATTACACGCTATCACTCCAGCTCTAACCGACGTTTTCTAATACTCTATGACGTATGTGTTTCAATAATTATCGACATTTTCCATTATTCTATGACGTAGTTTTCACACCTTTCATTTTTTCTTTTGTTTGACTAATGAATAAATAAAATTAATGTTTGACTTCACTATATAGTTAACAGTTTTTGTATTTAACAGTTTTATACTTAAAAATGATTATTGTATAATCGAAACATGTTGTTGAAACTGAAAAAAATTGTTATATTTATTTGACTTATTACTGAAAAGTTACATAAAACACCTTAGATCAAATTTATTTTACACTATTACTTTAAAAGCCAAATGATTTTTGCACTAAATATTAGAGCGCATGGATACTTTGAGCAGCCTTGGTATAAAGATCCTCGCAGAAAGAATAACCACAGCCATTCAACATGAGCCACACAAAAAACAACCTCTAATTTAGGCTCAATGCACGCTTTTATAGATTAAGATCTGTGTTGGAAAACTCTTCTTTTTTTTTCATCTTTTATATAAATACTCTTAATTATTCGTTCTATAATCTTTTGGTGTTAGAAAATAATGATAAAGTAAATAAAGCACGTAAACACATTCCACGAAAAAATAGAACAGTCGCGTTTTCTAAACCCATGATTTAAAAAGAAGAATTTAAGAGCAAAGGATTTTGTTAAAATAAAAATTAAATAAATAATTATTAAATAATTTTTAAACGTATTTTTGGAGCTTGTTGATGAGACTTCTTGACTTGATGATAAAAAAAATTTAAATGTATTTTTGGAGCTTCGTGATAAGTTTGTCTTCTTCTTGCCTTAGCCATGTAAATTTTTGTTTTTATAAATTACGATTGTAAGCTATTTTTTATTGACAAGTACATATATTTGCAAGCATTGCACATGCGTGGCAGCGATTGCAAACACGTTGGCAAGTACATACATTGCAAGTACAATACATACTAAAAAAAATAATAATGTAAAATTATGTATTACTTCTAAATTTTCCAAATGTTTTGTATTTAAAACCCAAATTTACTTAAGGAGTATGTCCTACTCTGATGTCTTTCGGCCCATATCCACTCGAAGCCGATCGTGTTTAGATTTTTTAACGAACGTATATATATATATATATATATATATATATATATATATATATATATATATATATATATATATATATATATATATATATATATATATATATTAAAACAAGTGACACACACAAATGTTACACTCGAAATACTGAAAATTTTACCTTGCACACTTCCTTTTTCAACACTATCAAATATGGCAAGCTTTCTATTAAACATCAATGAATTTCTCACTGGAGCCAAATAATACAATTTATCAAAAAAAAGATTTTAACTAAATACCCTTTTATTACTAACATTCTTCTTCTCAATCGAAGCCAAATTAAAAAACTTATATTTGCGTATATATTTAATGAATATTTTTATCATTATTGCTTTTTTTAAATTACTATATTTATAAAATTATTATTACTTTTATTTTATACTGTCTTTTTTAACTCTACTAATATTACTATTATCATTAATTTATCTTTGTTTTTTAAATCTTTTTAATATTGTTTATAATGATAGTGATAGTGATTCAATTGTAGTAATTTTTTTTATGGCTATTGTCCTAACTTTAGCAATTGTTGTGTTTATTTTATTAATTTCTGTCGTAGTAATAAACTTTACTATAATTATTTTTACCATTAGTTATAATTTTTAGTAAAGTTATCATGATATAGTTACTATTTGTTTTTTTATTCACATTATTATTAATATTATTATTTTTATTATATTATTATTGCAATTATTAATATCATCTTTATTTTTTAGTGGTTTATTTTCCTTTCTTTCCTTTTTTTTTTTTTTCTTTTCTTTTTTTCTTTTTAATTTTTTTTTCTTATTTATAATTCTTTCTGTGTTTTATTTTTTTTTTAGGTGTTACTCCATTGACTAGTTTTTAACTATATGAGTGACACCTAACCTTATTTATGTAAGTTTATAAAATATTATTGTAAATTTTCGTATTTTATGGTTAAATAAATGGATTATGTATGAATATATATATATATATATATATATATATATATATATATATATATATATATATATATATATATATATGCTTGAATATTTTTACATTAGTTAATTGAAATGACTTTAAGAACAAGAAAAATCGTTATAATTTTATATATTTAAGCTATATAGTTTTTATATTATACACTTGTGGTAGTTTTTTTATCATTGAATTGCTTCAATCATCTACCAAATAAAATTTACTTTAATAAAAATATTGATCTATAGTTTTTTGTATCATTATTAAATATTGTGTAACAGCGTTTATCTATTATAAATGACATTTAGTTATTCTTCATCTTCTTGAAACACCTCTAGAAATATATATATTTTTTTTTTTTTTCTTTAAATTTTCACAACTACATATTAATTACAAATTTTTTACACTGTAATATTATAAAGAAACTGTACTTCCTAAACAAAAAAAAAAATACATTTTACAAAATACCGTTAAGTATAGGAAGCAATAATTAGGTATTCTATGACTTGATAAGAAGGGTTTTGTAGTTGTAGGGAACACGTAGAAGACTGAGATTAGTCTTATCATCGAGAACCTTGAGGTATTGCGTAAAGCACACATATAAATAATGTGATTCTCATTAAAGAAATGTTTTACATGTTATTATTGCAAACTTTTTTTTCTTTTCTTTTTATTTGAACTATGTTTTGTGTTAGTGTTGAGGTTTATAATAATAATACTAGCTTTATTTGTGAAACAAAAATTTACATTTTACATATGTATTTAATTGCTGATTATTTTAATTTGAGCGTAAATTTTGATTTACCATCAGAACTAGAACATTTCTAGGTAATTATCCATATTAAGAACATGATTTTTGAGTTTCGACTTTAAAGAAGTTATATTGCCTGGGAGAGAAATCGAGGTATAATTAGGAATTAATTTGTTGAATAAATATGAGCCACGATAAGAAATAGAAAATTGAGAACTTTTTTTTTTTCAGGGGTACAATAAAGTTACCAGTTGCTCTTGTGTTAAATTTGTTGATATTAGATTGAAAGAAGTTTCCTGTAAATCGGTTTGGAACTAATCCTAGTTTGTATTTAAGCATGAACAAAATGTTAGCGTAGATATTATTTTGGTAAATGTTTAGTGCTTTCATTTCTTTTAATAGGGGTTTAGCGTGGGTCAGTTTGTTTTTATGATGTATTATTCTAGAAGCATGTTTTTGTCGTCGATAAAGAGATAATAATTTTGTCTTGTGTGTGCTTCCCCAGGCTATGTTGGCATATGTGAGATAACTATGTATAAAGGAAAAGTAAAGAAGTTTTAGGTTTTTTTGCGATAAAAATGGTCTAGCTTTAAAAAGTATACCAATACTTTTAGATATTTTAGTGTTGATGGCATTTATATGAGCTGTCCATAAAACATTTTCGTTAATAATCACACCAAGAAATTTAATTGTTTGGGTTCTTTCAATTTTTTTGTAGTCAATACTTAGTGTCGGTAGAATTGATGGTAGTTTGTTCTTCTGTTTCTTTGAGTGAAATAAAATATATTTAGTTTTTTGCGCGTTTAATGATAATTTGTTAGCACTGAACCATGTTTTAAGATTTTGAAGTTCAAAGTTGACTTTATCAAAGAGGTCATTGATAGAGGTAGATGAATAGAACAGATTGGTATCATCTGCAAACATTATACAATCGAGATTTGTAGAGGCTTTAGGAAGATCGTTAATGTAGATAAGGAATAATAAAGGTGCAAGAATAGATCCCTGGGGGACACCGCATTTGATTTTTAATAACTCCGTATTAGTGATACCGTCTATAATAACACATTGTTGCCTGTTATTTAAATAATTAGTGAACCATTTATTAGTTTGATTTTTTATACCGTATTTTCTTATTTTTTCGAGCAGAATTTTATGGTTGACAGTATCAAAAGCTTTTGTAAGATCGATAAAAACTCCCAATACAATTTTTCCTTTATCAAATGACGAGCTAATGTTGTCCATTAGGTCTAAGGTTGCATGTTCCGTATAATGATTAGTTTGAAAGCCGTATTGACATTCACTTAGAATTTTATTGTCTGCTAAATATTTATAAAGTCGGTTGTACATTATTCTTTCCAGGAGTTTGGAAAACACTGGAAGAATTGAGATAGGTCTATAATTGGTTAGCAATGCCGTGTCTCCAGTTTTAAATACAGATAAAATCTTCGCAATTTTTAATTTGTTCGGAACAACTCCAGTTCTAATTGATGACTTGAAAACATTAAATAAAGGATCTGCTACAATGGATAAAATATCATATACTACATTGCTAGAAATGTCATCGATGCCCGGAGCTTTGTTCTTTCTGATTGATTTTTTTGCTTCTTCAAATTCCTCCAATTTAGGTCACTCTCAGAAAATGAACTAGTATGGTCAGTAAAATAGTTATTAAATGAATTGTTCGAGTTGTTTATCTTGGATGCCAGGTTAGGACCGATATTTACAAAAAAGTTATTAAATTTGTTGGAGTTTCTTTATCTGTATACTCAATTCCATTTTCCGCAATTCTGGAGGGTAACATTTCGGATTTAGTTTTGGTTTTTCCGATAATATCGTTCATAATTTCCCATGTTTTTTTAATGCTACCATTGTGTTTTTGTAATTGTTTAGAATAATAGATTTTTTTTGATTTATTTTTAATTTTTTCAAAAAGGTTTTTGTATTGTTTATAGACAGTAAGATTTTTTTCGTTTCTATTTTTTAAATATTTAATGTATAGTTTTTGTTTTTTCTTTGACGATTCCTTTATTCCGTTAGTTATCCATGGACATTTCAAATATTTAACTTTTATTTCTTTTTCAATAATTGGAAAGTGTTTATTGTAGTGCTCAAGAAAAATATCAATAAATATATTATAAGCAGTATTTGTAAGTCCTCGGTTGCATTGTTGATAAACATTTGACCAATTTCATTTTGATAAAGTTTCTTT
This sequence comes from Hydra vulgaris, assembly GCF_038396675.1. NCBI lineage: Eukaryota > Metazoa > Cnidaria > Hydrozoa > Anthoathecata > Hydridae > Hydra > Hydra vulgaris. The sequence continues at coordinate 62,379,017 of NC_088920.1, read as the reverse complement.
AAATTTGTGAATCGAAGATTTGTTAATTTTTCTTTTATATGTTTTAATTTTTGAATTATTTAATGAGGAAGAGTTTTGTGTAAGTGAGAAGAATATTGGAAAGTGGTCTGATATATCAATTTTAAATATTCCTGTTTTTAAAGACATGTCTAAAAATGAGTTAGTCAGTATATTATCTATGGCTGTAATTGAGGTTGAAGTGACTCTGGTGGGTTTATTAATTAATGAGAATATACCGAGCTGAAACAAATTATTAAAGAAAATTTTAATGCTATTGTTTTCATTGTATTTTAAACAATCTATGTTCATGTCTCCTATGCAAAATATATATATTTTTTCATTGTTGAGTTTTATAAAGATTTGGTTCAGATAGTTAGAAAATTTGATAATATTGCCATCAGGTGGCCTGTAACAAGTAGTTACTAGAATGTTTTTTTTATTTTTATTGATTATTTCTATGGTGAAGGCCTTATTGTCGGCATCGGAGAACGAGAGGTCGTTTCTAATTTTTTTTTCAAGATCATTCCGAAATTAAACTAAAATTCCTCCTCCTCTTTTGGGTATTTTCCTTTCAAAAGAAATCATGTAATAGTTAGTAATTTGAAGATTTGAATTTGCTTGAGAAAATTCGTCAGTACACCACGTTTCTGTAATACAAATCATGCTGAATGAACAATTACATTCTAAAAGAAAACTTTTCAATTTGTCAATATTTGAGTTAATACTTCTTATGTTTATGTGAATAACTGTAAAATCTTCATTACCTTATTTGAATTGGGATTTAAAAGTATCAATTTCAAAATATTCTGTATTACAACATTTTTCCTTAAATATTTTTTTATCTGCGTGATAAAAATCGTTAGGTAAAATATTATTTGCGGTTTTAAAATAATCGGAGTAATGGGTTTCAAACTCTATTGTTTCGATTGCCATTTTGTCGGTTTACATAATTTAATTACAAAGATTGCGGGTTTTTTTTTTATTATTATTTTATTTTTTTGCAAACACTCTCCTATTTACGAAATTCTCTGACAAATATTTTATCATATTTGATAATAGCGTATTAACCTTCTTTGCGTAGCCGTTTGACTTCTTCCCAAAGCTTTTTCCTTTATCTCCATTGTTTCATTCGAGAAGTCTTCGTTAATGAAAATACCCGTTCCCTTGAGTTTTTTTGCTGATGTTAATATTTTTTTTTTTTTTGAAAGTCTAATAATTTAATAATCATGGTTCGTGGAGATTTATCTTCTTTTATTTTCCCGATACGATAAGCTCTTTCAACTATTATTTCCTCGGAGATTCCCAGCTTGTTTATAAATTTGTAATTAATATGTAGTTGTGAAATTGCCAATTTCGATGTCTAACAAACTGTTTGTTTGTAATATTTTATTTAAAAAGTTTTCTTCCTGAAAGTTATTACTTTCCTTTAAATCACTGATGTCTTTTTCAACAATTACAAGTTTCGATTTGTTTTTATTAAACTCGTTTTCAAGTTTTTCAAGTCGATCGGTTATTATTTTTAAGTTCGCACTTAAAATATCGGTAAATATCTTTTCCTGATTTTTTAAAAGTATAGCAGTTTCAGTTAAAATGCCTTTTTTTTGCTCATCAAATTTGGTGCTTATTAGTTTTTCTATATTTTTCATCATAACTTCCATTTTGTAAATAACTAATCGCTCGATAAACACGTCTTGCTCGTTCAATGCCGCAAGTCAAAAAAAACAACAAAAAAACAAAAAAAACGAAAAAAAAAGCCAAAAAAAACAACAAAAAAAACAAAAACGAAAAAAAAAAAAAACAATATAAATATAAATAAACAATATAAATATAAATATAAATAAACAATATAAATATAAATAAACAAAATGGATGACATAAAAACTTTGCAGTAGAATCAGTTTGAATGTCTTGACTAAATTCCAGCAGATATCAGTTTGTAGATAGTGTAACTTTGCTTTATCAGATAGCTATCATTTGTGATTTATTTGCTCATGTCCTCTATAGAAAACTTTGGGAAATTGTTTATATCTAATGCGTTATTTGGTTCAAATTGCTTTTTCCTTTTCATTTTTTTTATTCAAAATGAATGATTCCAATTTATTTTTAAATTAAGTTTTTTTTTTTCATTAGAGTTGCAATAACTTTACTGTCTTTTTTTTATCGTATACATATTTTAAATGAAAACAGCACATTGGGCCCAGAGGTGGAAATAGAAAAAAAATATTTGTTTGAGAAAGTCTATAAAAATTGTTTATTCAGAAAGTCATATAAATTTGTGAATTAATAAAAAAATTATGTTTCTAGCTAATTTCAAAGTGATGATATGAAATTGAAGTTGATGAATTTCCAATTTTTTTGTGTATCTATAAAAGTTTACAAATTCGGTTAGTTTCTATTCAAAAATTTACCGACATAGAAATTGATAAACCACTTATGTAAAAGTTGTTTTTAATTTGACATGGAATATATTTTTGAATAAATTAAAAATAGGTTGATTTTTTAATTTTTTCAAAGCTTTTAAAACTTAATTATGTAATTATGTTATAAATTTATGTTGTTGTTTTTTACAAAAAATCAGATCAAAACTCAGATTTTTTTAAAAGTGCAAACTTGCTTCTACTGTGTCATACATTTTTAAAATATTTAATATTTCTTCTTTTCAAATATTTTAAGGGGAACTAAGGCAAGTTAGCACCTTTTTTATTTACATGATTTAAAAAAGTCGAACAGTGATTATTATTTTTTTCTTAAAATATGTTAATATTTTATTTTTGGTTACAAACATGAAAATTTTATAATTTTTTTTCGGTTATTTAATATGATTTTGTGTTTGTTTCAGCAGAAATAAAGTAAAATAAAAAATAAATACAATGGGCGAAAATAAAAATGTAAAATACAATAAAAAAATAGATTTAATCACACAATTTATTAAAGCTGACAAAACTGTTAAGTCAAATTTAGTAACTTATTCAGCCATTAAAGAAATACTTTATAAAGATTTTGAACTATCAGTTAATTCACGTTATAAACGCCTGAAAGAGAAACATTTCAAGAAAAATGGATATGCATGATATTATTTATAAAGTAGAGGCTTGCATAACAGAACCATTTTTGTTATGTAAAGTTCTTTGTTTTTCAAAACAAAGAAAATCTTTCACAGAACTGGGTGATAAGATGGGTTACCTCTTATATAGAGTTATACAGAGCTTTTATGTAGACACAAAAAATAATAAAATTATTGCTCGTACTGAAAATGCTATTTTTACAATCCATATGGAAACAACTGATATTTTTAGCATAGATGAATCCATTGCTTTAATGCATTCCCTTACACTAAACATTAAGTAAAGAGCAAATGAGAAGATTAAGATTTCTTTTTGCTTCAAAAGGCATCTATTTTCTAACAATCAATGAATTGCTTGAAGGAAGAAAAAAACTGCACCCTTCAATTAGTAATGTTTTGACTGGAAGAGGTGTTCAATATAAAGAGCTTGTAAAAATGACAATTGATTCTGTTGAGGATGGTTGTGATGGAGCAGGACAACAAATATCAATGAAATCAAAATAATTAATTGAAAGCAAATCAAATATGTTTCAATAAGGTCTTATTCCTCTGAAACTAATATGCCATCGAGGTAGTAAAATTATGACCCTGTGGGAAAATTATTCACCAAATGTATCGATATCATTATGTCCTGTGTTTTTTATAAGAGAAACAGAAACTTATCAAGATTTGCTAAATCTTATTGTCCAAACTACTAATATTGCACAAGAAGAGTTGAATACTGAAGGAATGTGTTGTCTGTTTGGCAAAAACTATATCAATGTCAAAATTTATATTCAAGATATAATGAAGGATTTAAAGTTTAAACGACTCATCAGTGGACTAGGAGGTGCAGATTGTATACTTTGCAAAAAAAACTAAATGGACAGATATTAGTAGAGTTAGTAAAGGATTTCCGATTGATCGATCATCAGAAGAAACTTGGATACTATACGATAAGCTAGTTGATAAGGATGATATCATTCTTACTAAAACTGAAGATTTTGCCACACGAAAAGGACTGACTAAAAACCACAAACTAAATTTGATCAAAAAAGCATATATATAACACATTCATTTATAAATAGTACTCCATAGTTTTTAAAACTGCTTTATTGGTGTCATATAGATTATAGACTTTGGATTACAAAAACCGGACCACTTGGTGAACCAAAATGTATTGCAAAAGACAGGGTTATTACTAAAATAAAAGAAAAGCTGGACTGTAATTAAATATGTGTTGTAACTCTGGTGAGAAGGGTCATCTACAACAGGGTCACAAGGCCGTAGATTTTTTTCTGAAGAACTAATTTCTACCATAAAAGATCTATGCTCTCCTATGTACAAATACACCATGTTATTACTACATTCTCAAATAATACTTTGTATAGTTTGTATAGTATAATACTTTGTATAGTTTCTTGTCAGCGTTAAATTAAAATAGAAAAATTTCAGGAGTTATGCAATAATGCTACACTTAACATTCTTATTATGGACAAAAATTAACCACACTCTTCATGGAGTCCTTCATCATTCAGTTGAGTTGATAATTCTTAATGATGGTTATGGCCTGGGCAATTTATCAGAGGAAGGTCTTGAAGCAAACAACAAAGATATTAGAAACTATTTTAAACTTCTCTCTCATAAGACATTGTCTCTAGAACAACTTACAGATGGGATGAACTGTCATTTAGAGAGATTGGATCCTTGTGTTTTAAACCAAATCATCTATTCGCATCCTCCAAAGTTATGCCAAGATTATGGTTTAAATGAGCATACAAGCAGATATCAAGAGCGTATGTTTTCAAAACCAATGAGATATTTTGACGATAGGGGAGACCGGGGCTAGTTGGCCGCAGGGGTAAGTTGACAAACTGCGTTGATCTTCAGAGCCTTTCATCAGAAAGTGACAAAAATTACATAGAACTTTCCTAATTGACCATTTCATCATTCACTATAGTATTATCAGGATTCGCGCATGAGCATGGGAAATATTAAGGTTTATGCGTTTTTTGGATACAAACGTAACTTTTGGAACATCGCTTCCTTTTTACTTTACAAAGAAAATACTAAGTCGTATGAAAAAAAATTATTGTAAAAGTTCCAGTCACAATTGGTTAACTATATCCAGTCAGACTTTTTTTCAAAGTTGCCGTTTTTCAGGATCTATAGACTGTTTATTGAAAAAAAGGCTTTCGCAGTAAGTTGGCAAAATTTTCACGGGGTAAGTTGGCTCATAGCATTTACTATAGGAAAAAAAAATTTTATAAAATTAATTTTTTTTTTAATTTTTAACAATATTGAAAAATTTATTCTTACAAAAAAATTAAAGAAATTTTTTTTTCAAGGTATTTTTTTCACAGATAAAAAGTGGGCTACTGTTTTGGCTGTTATACGGACTAATAATTGGTACCAAATAGAAGTAATATTAACTTTTGGGATAAAATTGTTGCCCAAATTAGTAGTAAAATTTCTATTAATTTTGCACTTAATAGTACATTAATAATCATTTTTATGGCTTGCGCCAACTTACCCCGTGGTGGGGTAAGTTGGTGCAAAATTTTTTTTTTTGAGGGCCCGGAAAGCCCCCAAGAATTTTTGTTGTAAATGAATGCAAATTTTATAAGTTACCCAAATTCATACTCTTTAATATTTTCAAAAAAATGTACTGTTAGGGCTACAGAGCTCATTGAGTAAAAAGCCGAGCCAACTAGCCTCGCTCTCCCCTTCGTTTGAAAACCTTATTAATGATTAATTATAAAGTTATAAATGTTTTTTACTATTTTAACTTTTTATCTTCAAATATATGTTGCAAGTTCAAATCATTAGAACTCTTTCCTTATAATTTTATTATACCAACATTATTTTAAATCCAAATTTGAAAGAATACTTGTTTTTAAATATTAAACTTCTTATCAATAGAACAGTAGAAACCAGACCACAAATTATTTAACTTTTTGATTTTCTTTTTCTTTAAGTATATTTAATGCATTACTTTTTTAATTTTCATTTTAAAAAAATTTAACTTTGAGTATTTATCAAAAAATATTAATTTATCAAAAATATGGTAATTTGAACCTAGTCAACAAATTTTGTTAAATATTAAAAATTTAAATTTTCCTATAACAAGCAAAAAATATCTTTCTAAACAGCCTTCTGGGCCCTCTGTGAACAGTTAACCAAGTAAGCAGCTATTCTAACACTATTTATTATATGAAGAATTGTATTTCTTATTTTTCTCAAAGAATCAAAGGGTTATTTAAATGTACCATTAATAGCCTCAACAACCCACCTGCATTTTGTAACAAACCAAGTATAGTTAGCTTGTGAACTAGTTTACTGACCTTTAGAACAAGTCTTGGTAAATACTTTATATGTAGTTTTCAATTCATCAATTCTCTCAAATCTCTAAAACTAATAAATCATTAAATTAAACTACTTTTCTTAAATCGCTTTCTGTTTTTAAAATATCACTTAATGTAGTTGCGTCATAAATAGTTGCAGCAAAAGGTCCATAAACATCAACAATAAATCCATTTGAAGTACATACTACAAAAGGCTTAACTAAATGTCTTTTTTTTTGCCCACTGCGCAGGTTTCATTGTAAAGAATTATTTGAACTTTTTTCACAGAACAAATAAGTACCATCAACTAAAATTGTTAGCTGTTCGTCTTTTAAACGAATCTTTGATCGTATCTGTGTGATTTAATAGCCAATCTTAACGTGATTGTGATATGGTCCCTAAATTCTTGTTAACAATACTAACATTAAGCGATTCTTTTATCTGATTATAATATTTCTGAACTTTCAACCAACATGACAAACCAAAAAAGAAAGCAATTCAACTGAGTTATTAATTGACTTACCAAATATAGAAAATCATTTTTAGTAAAATCTGTATTTTGGAAACAAAACTCAGTTGTTTCGTTATTTGTATCACGAAATTTTGCAAATATTAATGCTGTTTTTAAATCCTAGACCAAAAACTTTTAAATAAATTTTGTATATTGTTTTATTTAAATTAATAGAGTTTTTTACAATTGATATATAAATATTCATCCTTAGATCACTGTCTAATATCTGTCACTATCTGTCAAATGAAACTGCCAACACCGACTATCAATTGGTATAAATATGTTCGTTTTAATGAAATCATCAATTATCTCTTCATTTGTTATTTTTCTAAACAGAGTTGAAACAGATTCACATTTACAAACAAAACAAGTACGATGTGAATTTGCAGTTCTATCGAGTTCTATCTTGATCGTATTTTCTTCAATAGATTGAATTAATCATTGTCATTATCAACATAATCGTACTCTTCAGAATCATTATCAGTACTCCTAAAATTAAAATCTTAATAATTTTCAAGAACAGTATTAAAGTTTGATTTATCATTAGAATTATCTTCAGCAAGTGTATTGTTAGAAATAACATTTTACTTTCTATAATTTGTATCAAGCAAAAAACAGCTTTATTCCAAGATTTTAAATTCTTGTAACAAATGCTCTAATCCTGTATAAAATTCAATAACGATCAATAACCTTATTTATATTTTCATTTTTAATTTCAATAACGTTTTTTGTACCTATGCCATTACCTCTCTTTTGACAAACGCAACATTATCTGTTTCTTAAATTATTTATAAACATTTTATATTATTATTGTCTAATTTTCTTCATTTTTAGAATTATAAAAAGGAGAAAATATTTAATTATGTAACAGAGCTTTTGTTTTTGATTATTAATTTGTTAATTATTTTTGCTTATTTTGCAAAAATAATAAGTATAAAACTTTTTGGGTTAAAAATTATTTTTAAATTGTTGTTGTAATTTTAATGAGTGTCAATAATTTGTCAATAAATAGCTTTGCTAATTATCGACAAAAGTCACACGTTGCATATTTTTATTATTAAAACGTTTTGTATAACAATCATTAATTGTTGTCAAGAATCACAAGTAGTATTTTTTAATGCTATATATAGCAAACAATTTCTTTGTAAAAAAGTTGAGGTTGTTGATAAGTAATAAAAACATTAAAAACAAAATGGCTTTTAAATGCGTTGAACAACAATTCTAAAGTCCAATTTTATATTGTTTTCTAACATCCTTAAGCGTAAATATGTGTTTTAGAAGAAAAAAAGAAAAATGGGTAAAATATTTTACATTCATATGTACGTAGCTACATACATTTGTATGTAAGCTTCGTACATATGCATGTACGTTGGACATACTCCTTTTAAAACCTTTTGTTATGGTATTCTTTTTAAGTTATTTTTAATTCAGGTTTTTTATAAAAGCACTCTTTCTATTAGTTTCACTGATAAAACCGTTGCAAACAAATAAAAACCTTTATTTTTTTGGTTTTTATACTTTTTGACCATTTTTTTCTAACATTAAAACGTTCATAAAGTAATGGATTTTATTTATATATAAATGTATATTTTAGACTTTATAAAGCATACTAAATTAAGCACTAAAATATATTCTATTGAAATCTAATTTGTGATCAAATTATATAATCTTATTTAAAGTAAAGTAAAAACAATCTATTTATTCAAAAGTTATTTTTTCTAACCTGGGGGTTTCTGGGGGGAATTTTAAAGGTTATTTTTGTTTTCGTTCTCAAATCACGTGGTGTTTTTCCCTTAAATCAAAAATTTATTTAATTAATTTATAATTATTTGCTTTTGTTATGTTAATACTGATAAAACGTAGATCTTTGAAAAAAATAGTTCATTGTTACAACTGATACAAAAAAAGAAGGCTGTTCGTTAATTACGTCAACAATTTTTTGGCAATTTTTACCTCCCCCTTGTCAACAACTTGTCAAACTTTCAGAGACCCCCTATAAAATTACGTCAACAATTAATTTACCTCTCCCCTTCTTTCTTATGTATAATAAAAAAAATATGAAAAAAAATTAAACATTTTTAAATAGTAGTAGTAGTAGTAGTTAACAACTTCAAGAAAAAGTGTTTGAAAGTAAAATGTTTAGATAAAAAAACTTAATTCAACTTTTAACTTATATACATTTTATAATTATATATAACCAATTTAAAATTACAAAGGCATGCTCTGAACAAAAAGTGAAATTAGTCAATATTATGTCAATAATAAAAAAATCGTTCCAATTATGGAATTTAAAAGAACAAAGCCAATTATTAAAACTTTGATGGAGGAGAGTATTCCTCGATATTTTCCAAAATTCTTACTATGATAAAGAAATCGTAACTAAAATTTTTATAAGATCTTCAAGATCCTCTTTAACAAAAGAAGGTTATATTTTTAATTTCTTATATTACGATTAATAATTGCAAACTTAAAAAATATATATATATAATTAATCTGAAAGTTATGAAATACATATATACATACATATATATATATATATATATATATATATATATATATATATATATATATATATATATATATATATATATATAATATTTTTGCATGGATAACGTTAGAATTTAGGTAATGTGGGATAGAGGTAGTAACTAACGTGCTCGTCAACAGACCAACTCCTAGATAATGTTAAATATTTATCATAACATTTTTATCATAACTTATGTACAATGCAGAGTCGTAAAACGTGAATGTGCCAATCCTCCTTACTTAAACTTTAGACCTAATCAAATTCCACATTTAAAGCAAACTAATTCTAATAGTCTAGCATCACAAAATAATGCATTTGATAATTTGCATAAACAAGGGGAAAGCAATCTTTTAACCCGGAAGACCGAAAGTTTATAATTTACAACTTTCCAGCTTTTAAAGAGCTACTAACATCATGTTTTCAATATTGTAATAGTAATTGTGCATGGAGCTAGAGAGTCACTTTATAACATTGAAGTTTTATCATCAAATGTTTATATCAGGGTCTGTAACCTGCTTGCGAGCAGCAGGTTGCTGATTTTGGTATAAACATTTAAATAATATAATACAATGTAATACAAACGATGCGTTGTTTTCTTTTTTTTAAGTTTAGTTTAGTTTATTTTAGTGGTCAATAATTTAAAATACTTAGGTCGTTAGAGAAGTTCATTGAACTTCATCTATAAAGATACAATAAAACAAGAAATAATTAAATATTTATATATCATTTTAAACTGTGTTTAATTATGAATATTTTAAGTACTTGTTGAAATATTTTGAATATGTATTAAAAAAGTTATTTAAATTTTATTATATAAGTTTAAAAGAAAAAATTTAAAAATGGAAAGATTTGAATATCAAGCATATATTAAAACTCGTGCTCTACTTGGAGTTTCAGCACAAGCCATAACCGATGAATTGGTTTTAGTTTATGGTGACCAAGCTCCGAAATACAGTACAGTTGCCAAGTGGGCTACTTTATTTAAAGATGGTAGAGAGAGTCTCAAAGATGATCCTCGCTCCGGGCACCCTCAAACCACGTATACAGCTGAGAGTATTAAACGTGTGCGAGCCATTATTGAGGAAAATCTGCATGCAACACATGATAAAATTGAAGTCCTGACATTGATTAATAGTTTTACAATCCACGAAATCATTCACAACGCACTTAAAAAAAGAAAATTAACATCACGTTGGATACCCCACGAGTTAACCGATCAAAATCGCAAGAATAGAGTTGAGGCATGTAAGGAAAATTAAGCCCCTTTCAGAAACGACCTATTGAGACAGTGTGATGTTTTTACAGGGTATTAGTCGTGGTTTTATTTGAGAAAAATTCGACACAAGTCGGCTAACGCTAGTTGGGTCGGTGAAGGTGAAAGTCCTAGATCTATAGTAAGATGCGACAGGTTTCAACCGAAAAATATGTTCTACATCTTCTTCAAAACAACAGGTGTTGTTCATTTGGGTTATGTTGAAAAAGGAGACACCATTACTAGCGAATATTATATAAAAAATTGTTTGAAACCTCGTATATGCGAAATAAATAAGCAAAGACCTAAAACAGGCACTCAAAGTTTCAAATTTCTCCATAATAACGCTCAACCCCATGTGACTAAAACCGTCACAAATTGTCTTAACCAAGCTGGAATTACAATAATTCGCTATCCACCATACTCACCAGACTTAGCACCATCCGATTATTGGCTATTTGACTTGATAAAAAAAAATCTTGTTAACGATACTGACGTCGAAAGTCAAAAAACTCGCATAACGAAGCTACTTCAAAGTATACCCAAAGAAGAGTATAAAAAAATGTTTGACAAATGGCTTGAAAGGATGCAACTTTGTATAGATAATGATGGACATTATTTTGAACATTTAATAAAATAAAATTAAAAAAAATCCTTTTTTTTTGTTTTGTTTTAGGGGAGTTCTATGAACTTTCCTAACGAATTAAGTATTTACAACAATCCATAATAAATTTATAGACTTTTGAAAAATCATGAATGTTCGCTGTGTTTAAATTACCAACAAAAATGTGCTGCATCAGGCACCTCTATACAAGCAGTCCTAAGATACTTTTACACATCTGCGACACAAGTACGATACTTTAAGAACATAATAGAATACTGGAAATATATGTGGAGAGAGTTTATTTCCAGATATCGTTTAAAAATTCTCAATTACTCTTTGCGCCAGGTTATTCCACTGCAACAAAACACGGTTCGTGAAGAATTTTTCTCTTGGCACGCAATTGAGTACTCTTTACTGTGCAAGTCTTTGATTATGACCACACATAATATACTTTGACGAAGAAGGACAATTGAATAATACGTGCAAGTTTATTACATCAAATTTACGCATGAACTTGAACATCAGAATGAAATCACCTCTTATTCTTCTTTCTTCGAGTGTCGTAAGACCTAACATGACTCTTCGTAGCTCGGCGGTGCGATGCCTAATCTTAGAAATGGTTTTTGTAGCACTATTTCGAACTTTTTCTAGCGCTTCTATGTCTGCCCGTTGGTAAGGTGTCTACGCTTGGAGCTTGGATAGCGTACTCAAGGTGAGGAAAAACATACGTGGTGTACACTTCTTTCCACACTGAAAAGTTACAAATGCGAAAAGTTTTTTTCAGCATCTCTAAGGAGCGGTTAGCGTTCACCGCAGCTGCTAAAATTTGAGAATTACATTTAAGATCATTTGAGATAAGAACTCCAAGATCTCTCTCTTAATGAGCAACTTTGAAGTAGCAGGCCATCTGATCCTGAGATGTAACAGTCTCGTTTTGATACCTTTTTTCTCAGCCAGTATGCACGACTAGTGACTAAGTAAGTATGCATGACTAGTAACGTTGTTGCTAAATTTATTTAAAAAAGTAACGTTGTTGACGTCAACTTTTTTTGACCTCCCCCTCCCCCTTGTCAAAAATTTTCAGACCCCTTTCCCCCTATTTTGTTGACGTAATTAATAATCAGCCCCTATAAGACAAACCTTTATTTTAATTTGTAAAGTAAGGGTATCTATAAAACTTTAAACGTTTCCTGTTTAAGTGGTCGTCATCAAGTTAAAAAATTGGGAAGAATGAAAAATAAAAACGAACTTGTGCCATTTGCTTAAACAGGTTGCTTGAAGTAGCGGTAAGTTTTTTTTTTTTTTGAATTCGCCAGGAAAGAAACTGTAAAAGTTCCATTAATAAAAGAAAATAATTTTGTTTCACGGTCGTTTAGATGATAGAAAAAAGCGTTATGTTTAGTTCTCTGTAGAAAAATTAGAGCTTTTAAAATGGCTGCGGTTCATAGCTACTGAGTAAATTTTAGATAACCATTTATTTGCTTTTTTGGTGTTCTGTTTAGTATTGTGAACATTTTTTTTTCAATTAATAAGTATTATATTTTTAATATTAGGCAAATAAAATGTTTACAAACAAATTAAGATGCGTATATTTGTATTTAGGCGAAAGCTTTTGTGCTGAAGAAAAGCGACTTGTTTATTATTTTTTAATTAAACCTTCGGAATTTCTGACTGTGCAAGTCAGAAAAAAAAGCCTATTTTATAGTTGATTACTTTATTTAATTTCGGTATAAAAATGTATTTTTACCCGTTTGAGAAGTTAAGTGTTCAAATAACCATGTTCTGGTACATTTTTTTTGATTATGTTATAAAAATCAAAAAATGTGAAAAAATAAAATTAAGTATCACACCTTAATTTATTACTGGAAAAGTAATGTCTAGTTACATACAATGTATATATATGTGTATATATATATATATATATATATATATATATATATATTTATATATATACATATATATATATATATATATATATATATATATATATATATATATATATATATATATATATATTATATATATATATATATATAATTGATTTTTTGACAAGATTAAATAAAAATAACTTCATGATTTTTACTACTAAAAGTTTCATGCGTTTAGCAATCGTCAGGTAAAATATACATTGTATTTTTCGTTAAAAAATATACTTAATAAACATTGTGGCGTTCAAAAACAATTATAAAACTATAACTATTTGCGAGCGTGGTTTGGTTTTTTAATCTTTGGGCTCGTGGTTGTCAAGCAAGAACTAGTTTTCGTGACGGCACTTAAATATAATTTCTGTTTTTTTATTTAATAATTTTTGCGTACCTTTGTATGATATTATGCAAAGTTTTTCATGAAGGCAAAGCAAGCATTTTTTTGTTACGTTGCTGTAGGCGGGGACTTGTTTAATTATTGACCAAGTTAATTTTGATATTATTTTTAAGTTTTCTTTTATCTGCCATATATACTTTGAAAGGGTGGTTGAATTTTTCATCTTTTTATTTGTGAATGAGTGTTTGTGGTCAGCCCATCTTTTCTTCCATTCACCTTCTGCTAGGCCAATATATACTTTTTCTGGGGTGTTAGGGGGAATACTATACATTTATAAATAACATTAGTGGCTCTACAATTTCCTATTATTGGGCAGTTTTCTTTCTTTATGCAATTGCAGGGTGGGTATTCTTTTGGTTTTTCTGAACTAATTTCCTTGTTGTGGCTTTTTATTATACTTTCGATATTTTTGGTGCAGCTGTAACTCAATTTGATGGTGTTTCGATTGAAAAGTTTACTTAGGAAGTGGGATGTTGGAAAGTGTTTGTCGATTAAGTTTAGGAAGATATGACCGACATTGGTAGAAACGCTTTTTCTGTACGGGGGGTTAAACCATATTATATTTCTTTTTCTTGTCTTTTTTTCTCTTTTTTGGGGGTTATACCTTAAATTAAAATTAGTAAAGCCATTTCTTCTTAATTTATCTTCGTATTCTGGTATAGATAAATTAAATGTTTTTTCATTTGAGGAATTTTGTGATAATCTGTTGTTGATACAGATGGGGATTTGCTTTATTATTTGCGGGGGGTGGTTGGAATCAGAATGGATGTAACGTAGATGTTCATTTGGTTTTTTGAAAGTTTGTAGGAGCTTTTTCCTAAGTTAAAGGATACATCTAAGAAGTTGACTGCGGGTAGGTTTATTTGGATCTCTATTTTAAAACCGATCATTTTTATTACTCTAATTATGTTTTTTCGTATTCTATCTTTATATGTATATATATATATATATATATATATATATATATATATATATATATATATATATATATATATATATATATATATATATATATATATATATATATGTATATATATATATATATATAATTTTAAAATTTATTCTACAAAATAGAGTGCTCAATGTTTTTAAAAGAACAGAGGAATTATAAAGTAGTGGAAAATCACTTGAAAAATTTTTTTTCACTTAACACTTTGTTTCGTCTGTTAAGTGATTTTCTACTACTTTATATATATATATATATATATATATATATATATATATATATATATATATATATATATATATATATATATATAAAAACAAAATTGACAAGGGAACATGAGGGATTTGTTTGCTTATTTATTAAAACGATGTGTCATAATAACTACATCCAAAACAGGATATTCGAAGACTGCTGTTACAGAAATCATTAAAAAGTTTAGAGAAACTGGCTCCCTTGAAGATAGAAAGAAAAGTGGTAGACCTCCTAAGCTAACAAAAGACGACAATAAATATTTAAAAACTCTTTCATTAAGAAATAGAAAAAAAGCATCAACCGAGTTGGCAAAGGACATTAACACAGCAAATGAGAAAAATGTCAGCTCTTCTTGTATTTGACAACACCTACTCAAATCAGGATTAAGAGGGTGTGTTACAATTCGAAAACCATTATAACGGCGTGGTTATAAAGAAAAATAACTTAAATAAGCAAAACAACACAAAGATTGTGCCCAGGCAATGTTTAATTGGGTTCTGCACACCGATGAGTCCAAATTCAAAATTTTTGGAACGAAAAGAGGCCGATATCTTTGAAGAAGAATTGGAGAAGCCCATCAGCCCAAGTGTTTAAACCCTACTATTAAACACGGAGGAAGATCTTTACAAATTTGGGGCTGTTTATCTTTATCTGGAGTAGGTGATTTCATCAAAATAGAGGGGCGGCTCACCGGGGAACGTTATACGGATATCCTAAGGCACCATGTTGTATCATCCGGAATGAGACTAATAAGTCATAATTTTATTCTGCATCAGGACAATGACCCAAAATATTGTTCCAGAGTGACAAAAAACTATTTAAATAAAATGGCAGAAGAAGGAGAACTGGAATGCGGAAGTGGTGTAGTGGTAGAGCGCTCGCTTCACAAGCGAGAGGTTCCGAGTTCTATTCCCACCACGTCCCTGGTAGTACCGCGCTCAACTTGTTTCTCTACGCAGCGGCCTTGTCGTCAAGGTTCGTGTTTCAGAGTTATAGAGTTGAGAGAGGGTTGTAATCACAAGTATCCTCCTAATCTGTAGCGGCCTTCTCGGCCTTAGGAAGGTGAATTAAATAAAAAAAAAAAAAATTGATGTCCTGGCCTCCCCAGAGTCCGGACTTGAATATACTTGAGCATGTTTGGGATTACCTGGACAGAAAGAAGGTCGAACATGCTCCCCGAAATACTAAAGATTGCTTTGAAGTACTTCAAAGAGAATGGCACAACATACCCCAGGATTTTATAACTAATTTGTGTGAATCTATTCCCGGGAGAATATCAGCTGTGATTAAGGCAAAAGAAGGACATAGAATATATTAAGAGTTTTTATGAAGTTTAACATTAAAAATTGTAATTGTTCCATATTTTATGTGAAATAAATGTGTTTCAATAAATTTATAATAAAGAATTCTGCAGGATTTTTTTAAAAAATGTAGCTGGTCCAAAACTTATGCACAGTACTGTATATTTTTTTTTTGGACTTCCGCTTCAAAAGTGATAAGACGTGTTTTTTCTGCGTAAGATTTAACTTTTAAATCTAGTATTTAATATATAATTGTTTTCCTAGATTATTGTACTCTCTTTTAAATATTTTGTAAAGTTTTGTTTCAGTCTAATTTTTCCTAGTTAATTAAGGTTTTATTTTGTTAAGGTCTTATTTTGAAATAATTATACAATAATTTATTTATAAAGTTTTTTTGCACATATATATATTTTTCGAAGATCGTCCTTTTTCCTTGTTTATAATTATTCGGAATTGTACATATTTTTGACTGCTATATTATATTTGACTGCTATAATATATTTGAATATTTTTGGTTTTATTTTGTTTATCTACTATATTGTGATTTGTTAAACATCTTCCTCATTTTTGTATTTTATTTTATTAATTGTTAATTTTGTTCTAAACTACAATACATTTCTTAGTATATTAATTTTTCTAGCTTGTTAATTGACGTAATTCCTTTTGTATAATTTTGTATAGGCCATTAAATTACATTATTTGCTAAACGACGTAATATAAATTGATTGTGCTATAAACACTTAGTTCTGTTCTAATCAGCAATTAAGTTTGTTTTAAAGTTTGCTAAAACTTGAAATATATTATTTTAATATCTTTATTATTATTATCATTATTATTAAAATTTTTATTATTATTATTTTAATAATTGTAAATTATTAAAATTGACAATTATCAAATGACATCAATAGTGGCTGCTGCGGCAGCTCTCGACACAACTTGCGTATCAATAGTCGACGCAGCGATAAGAGATACCATGGCAACAACATTCACAAACAAAACATTCAACGAAAACTACAAAAACCGCGTCGCCGAAATGCTCAAGGTGGCATTAATCTCTGCGCTCACACCGATAATTAAATTGAATAAAGAAACCGAGGCTAAACTAACTGCTCAAATTTACGATCTCAACAAGAAACTGGAAGACAAGAAATCTATTACCTACGCCTCGAAACTCAAAGGAAACGCACCTGAAACAGTCAAACACAGAAACGAAATGATAAATATTGTTGCTGCCGAAAACAAAGACAGGCAGGATTGTTCCATGAACGTCATTGTGGTTGGTCTACCCAAAACCGAGAACAAAGACGACAAGACAAGCGTCACGGAGTTCATCAAGGCTTGTGGTCTTGATGACTTTACAATCAAACAAGCTCAACGACTAAACTCAAGTAAAAAACAAACTGTTCATAACTCTAATATTATTCAAGTCTCTCTTGCAAACGAAATGGAACAAACCGCTGTTTTAAATCTCTGCAATCGCCATCAACTACAACAATTTAACGGAGTTTTCGCACGAGAAGACAGAACTCCGGCTCAGCAACAAGCGTTCAACGAAACTCGAGCTAGACTTAAAAAGAAAAACGAAGAGCTGAAAGATGCTGGGATTCTCGATCAACCGTTTCGGAATGTCATCCACAAAAGAACCGGTCAAATATGCTGTATTGATGTCACAATGTCAAACGAGCAAAAGAAATATGTGTTCGCCTCAGCAACTACAGCTCTCAAAGAATATCGAAGAAGTAATACAACTGCTACAACAAGCACCGCTCAAGAAAACTCGTCCACCTAAAAAAAAACACACCAAAATAACGACCAGCATCCCTGTAATAAATAAAAATAATCTATCTCCTGCAAATCTCCGCTTTTGGGCCAACAATCCATGCTCGCTAAATAAAAACAAACGCAACGAAGCCATAGCCCGTTTACACATTTTATTCTTCACCGAAACTTGGTACAACGGAACAAGCGACACGGTTATACCAGGCTATCAAATTCATCGAAGAGATAGAGACGGAAGAGGAGGTGGCGTGGCCATTTATATACAAGAAGAGATAACTACATTAGAAACCAATTTTGCACAATTGAACTCAGACTCCATTGAACAAATGTGGCGCGTTATTAAGCTTGGCAACAACTCAATTCTTCTCGGATGTATATATCGTCCACACGACCTAAATGACGAAATTCTCAAAAACTGTATAGCATCTATCAAAGCTTCGAAAGCTGCCGCCCAAAGGTTAGAGTGTGATTTCATTATAATCTATGGGGACTTTAATTTTAGCAACACATTTTATGAGTATATTGAGATTGGCGGTGGCGTGGCGACAACAGCGCACGTGCTAAATAAACGACCAGAAGACATGAAATTTCAAGATTGCTTAAACGAATGCCTACTCACACAAAAGTAACAGATTTTCAGAGCCGAACAGTACTCTAGACCTAGTAATAACAGACAAACCAGATCTCTTGATAGAAATAAAAGAAGAAGACTCGTTCAGGGACACTCCAATGGGACAATCTCATGCTCTAATCACGGGTCGATTTGTTCTGAACGACAAGATAAAAGTACCACCAATCGTGCAGCGAAAGCGCTATATCTGGAGCAGAGCCGACTACGCTAATTTCTCGCTAAAGTTAAGTTCAACAAATTGGAAAAGCTTATTCGAAAACTGCTCAGCTAACGAATGTTACAATCCATTCCTAGAAGTGTACGACGAACTAGCAACAGAACTCATTCCGTCGACTACCTTGCCCTTCAAGAAGAAACACGAACCATGGATAACAGACGAAGTTTTAGAAGCTATTAGAACAAAACAAGAACTTTGGAATAAATATATTGCCTCTGGTCGCCATACACATAGAGAGCTCAAAGACAAGCACAAAGAAGCATGCAGAAATGTAACCAAAACTTTGAGATTAGCAGTGTTAAAATATGAAGAGAACCTAGCTAATTTATATAAAAACGACCCTAAAAAGCTACACGCTCATATCAAAAACAAAACCAACTCAAAATATGTATTCAACTCCATAGAAACAATTGATGGAACAATTTCAACAAATCTTCAAATTATTTGCACAACCCTGAACAATTATTTCCAATCAGTATTTGTCAACGAGCCAGACGGACCTGTGCCGGAATTAGAACCCCGAACTGACAATAAATGTATATTAGACGAGAATATCTTTTCAATCAACGATATCCGTGCTCGACTCGCAAACCTAGACGAATCTAAATCTCTTGGTGTTGATAACGTTCACCCTCGTGTACTCAAACACTGCGCAGAAGCTTTCGCATTGCCACAAACATTTGTTCTCAAGAAATCTTTCTCAACCAGCACTATACCAGACCTGTGGAAAAAATCTAACGTCACGCCCATTTTCAAGAAAGGAAGCAAACTAAGAGCATCAAATTATAGACCAGTTTCTCTCACATCCATACCATGCAAAATTTTCGAGAGTATATTACATGAAAAAATAATGCTACACTGTAACTTAAACGGTTTAATAAGCATAGCACAACACGGATTTGTTCAAAGAAAAAGCTGTTTGACTAATCTCCTCGAAACTCGCGACTTCCTCACAGAAGCTGCACACAAGAAGTATCCAGTCGATATGATTTACACTGATTTTGCAAAAGCATTTGATAAAGTCCCACATAATCGCCTATTGAGCAAATTGAAAGCATATGGCATCAGCGGGAAAGCACTAATGTGGATAAATGCTTGGCTTAACAATAGACAACAGCGTGTTGTTATTGATACTCACTCAACTGCTAAAATATTCACATCAGATTGGAAAAAAGTTATAAGTGGCGTCCCTCAAGGAAGTGTCCTCGGCCCTCTCCTTTTCGTACTATTTATAAATGATCTGCCGGACAACATTACCAGCCAGTTCAAGCTCTACGCAGATGATAGTAAAATTATGAACATGATAAAATTGAATGAAGATATGCTAGCTTTACAATCAGACATTGATCAAGCCATAAAATGGTCTCACAAATGGTTGATGTTCTTTAATGTAGAAAAATGCAAAACAATGCATGTCGGTCGAGGTAACAGAAAATCTAATCAAGTCTATTCAATGACGAACACAGAAGGCACTCGTCAAAACCTGGAGGAAACTGAAACTGAACGAGATCTAGGTATTCTAATATCAAATGACCTCAAAGTCCGTGCCCAGGTAGAGTCTGCATTCTCAGTAGCCTATTACAAATTGGGCCTACTAAAAGAAGTGTTCCGAAGCAGAAGCATTTATCTCTGGCGAACGCTTTACATCACATATGTGCGCCCACACCTGGAATTCGCTATTCAAGCATGGTCTCCTCACCTAAAAAAGGATATCAATATGCTTGAAAGAGTTCAGCGCAGAGCGACAAAAGTTTCCTCAATCAAACATCTCCCATATGAGCAACGCTTAAATATATTTAGAGTGACAACACTAGAAGAGAGAAGAGCTAGAGGAGATCTTATTGAACAGTTTAAAATTATAAATAAAATTGATGATGTTAACTTTTTTGTTCCTCAAAGGATCTCTAACAACGTATATTGCAGGAGGAGTCACAATAAACAGCTACACAGACAAATTGTCAGCGATTGCGAAGAGCGACATCACTTTTTTACTAATCGTGTCACACCGTCCTGGAATATGCTACCACAGGAAGCAATTGACACTCACTCGGTCAACTTATTCAAAAGTTTCCTATCATAATGGGCATCTTGTCTCGTTGACAATTAGCCCTACACATTAGTTAGTATAGAGATGCCTGGTTCAATGATTGACTAATTTATAGTATTATTGAATTTGTAAAATCATTAAAAAAAAAAAAAAAAAAAAAATTATTATTGATTGTAAATTTATTGATTCTAAATAAAATCAAATTCAATTCATATATATATATATATATATATATATATATATATATATATATATATATATATATATATATATATATATATATATATATATATATATACATATATACAGTACTGTGAATAAGTTTTGGACCACCTACATTTTTTCAAAAAATATATATTTATATAAATATATATATATTTATATAAATATATATATAATAATATATAAATATATATATATATATATACACACATATATATATATATATATATATATATATATATACATATATATATATATATATATATTTATATATATATATATATATTTATATATATATATATATACATATATATATATATATATATATATATATATATATATATATATATATATATATACATATATATATATATATATATATATATATATATATATATATATATATATATATATATATGTATATATATATATATATATATATATATATATATATATATATATATATATATATATATATATATATATATATATATATATATATGTATATATAATATTGCCAGATATAAAGTTTGCTTAAATTAATTGAAAAAAAGCTTACCTGATCTATTTTCTGGGCTCATAAATATTTTATACATTCTTATTTGTTGATGGAAAAGCATAACTGCAATTTGAATTATTTGTGCAGAATTTCTTCAAATGGGTACGAAGAAGGCAATATATAATAAGCAATACATTTAAAATCAAAATAGAGAATGTTTTTATGGTTAAAATTGCAGATATAGAATATGTTTATCCGAAAAAAGTATGGGATAAATGTTATTGTACAATTAATAATGTGAGTTGCAGTAAAACAGCAAAACCACTTTCTTTATATATGTGAACTGGCTGCCACATAACAAAAATTGTGTAACATGTCAAATTTTTTTTTTTTTTGTAATTCACCTTCTCAAGACCAAGAAGGCCACTGCAGATGAGGAGGCTACTTGTAGTTATAACCCTCTTCCAACCCTATAACTCCGAAACACGAATCTTGACGAACAAGGCCGCTGCGCGGAGAAACAAGTTGATGAAATGGCTGAAGAAGTACAAAATTGAACAGTTTGCGCATGTTTATTTAAAATGAAGGCTATAGCAACAAAAAATAAATTACTTGTATCTAAAAAGTTTAATAAGTGTTAGACAAAAGTTTTATTCAATAAAAGATAATTTATTTCCGTTCCATATTGTAGATATTAACATATTAGAGCTAAAAAATGATCTAAATTCTTTCTTAGAGGTGAGTTTATGCTATTGTATATGCTTAAAATACCATAAAATTTTTCAATGCATTAAAAGATAAATTCAATGCATTAAAAGATTATGAGTTTTATCATGTTCATAAAGGTTAAAAATGATAAAGAAAATACATCATTACAGTTATCACAAGCAATATTGCCTTAAAGTATTAGTGATGCAATTAAAATAAATAAAGATAATATTCTACTAGAACTAGAAGAAGCAGCGCTTCATATTATTACACTTAAAGTGGAAAAATCTGGAGAGAATGTAGCTGAATTTAAAAGTGGAGGTCTTAGAGTAAGCCATTTATGTCTTAATTAAGAAGCAGTAATAATATTTGTAAATTTAAAATTTAATAATCTATAAAATTATTGCACTTTATACTTTTTAGCTAATTGTATTTACACAAGTACACAATATACAATACACAATACGACTTTGCAATAAAAATATTACAAATCATTTTGAAATTGTAGCAGGCAATTTATGTGATTCAGTTGTAAAGCAAACAAATAAATGGTTAAAATCCTTTACACTAGAGACAAGAAAATTGATATTAAGAAGTGCATTGCTTAACCACACTGAAATTAATGCAAGTGTAATGGTAACTATGAAAACAGACATGGGTCTCCTATGGAAAAAACTTAAAATAATGTCATTTTTTTTTTTTAGGTGCCCTAAGAAGACCTAACGGTCTTGTCACAGAGCACCATGGAAGTGCATTTAACCAGGAAGTACACGCCTCCTTCCTTACCGTGACGCGAAAATATGACAGAGCTCGTTTCAAACCTGAATTTCCTGCTTATAAAGCAAGCGCTCTAACCAGGGCCGCCGCGTGGGTAAGATGCGCTTTTGTGCCAGATTATTTTCAGCGTCCTTCCCTGAACTGAACCCCAATGCCAAAAACAATGACTTGTTATGAATTTAATCATTAAATATTTCCAATAAATTCTTTTATTTTATAAAATAATTACAGGTTATATAATACGATAATATTCAGGTTATATACATAAAATATACAATACTAAATCTAAGAAATCAATAAAATTTGCTTGTCTCAAAAATATATAAAGAATTAGATTACTTTATAATTATTCGTCAGTCAAAAATTAAAATACTTTTTACATATTTACTCTTCTAGCTTTAGCAGCTACAAAGTTCTTTATGAGATCGTTAATATCTATGGAATCCAAAGTATCGCTTTCGATAGATATTATGGATAAGTCCGTTAATCGTTCTTCTTTCATTGTAGACCGTAAATAGTTTTTAATTAGTTTTAACTTAGAGAAACTTCTTTCTCCAGAAGCAACAGACACAGGTAATGTTAAAAAAATGCGTAATACAATAGTTATATTTGGGAAGATCTCATTTAATGCATTTTTATAAATGTAATTTAAAACCTCGTGAGGAGACAAGTTAGATTTTATAAAAAATTGAATGGTTTTTAAATCTTCGTTTAGAGCTATACCATCAATATCTTCATCGTTTAAGTTTGCATCGTCGGTTAATTTTATATGCAAATTTTTGCAGTGTTTCAATAAATCCTCATTATCCCATTGTTTTAGTTGGTTGAGGTTGTGTATTATTTTAAAATCTTCGTTGTGTTGTTGCAATTGTTGAAATCGACAATATAGTGATGTCCAGAATCGCGAAGTAGAAATTAATTTTAAAATCATGTTTTGCATCGTTCACTGTATCATCTGATGCTTCGTAATTGAATGACTTCCTTTTTTTTCGCTTTCGAGTTTCAGGGAAATTAGTTTCAATATCAAGTTCTCTAGCTTTAGCCATTGCAGACATCATAAGTTCTTCAAATTTCTCATCAGTTCTAAGACTTTTTAAGTTGTTCAAAATTGAATTAAAATTTTCTGTTACTAATTGTAAATCGAATGTGGGCTTTTGCATTATTTTGCTGACAATATTGACAAGACTCAATGTATCATACCAAATTGAGACGGAGCACAAAAATTTAAAAAAACAAATTTTTGAAATTGCATTATTTGCTTGAGCTCTAGAATCCATGTCTTTTGTGAGGTCATTAGCGATATCTAATAGAGCTTGAGAAATTTCTGACATATACATTTTTAGAGGTTTTAGGGCTTATATCCGACTTTCCCATCTAGTTGTAGAAAGTTGTTTTAGGGTTAAGTTTTTAACGTATTTTTTTAATACATCCCACCGTTTCACACTGATTGAAAAATAATTATATAGTTCTTGAAAATAAAAAAATTTACCGTCTCAAATGAAATTTTAGCAGCATCGTTCACTACTAAAGTTAATGAATGAGCAGCGCATGGGACGAAAGAAGCTCGTGAATTTATTTCCAGAGTTTTTTGTTGGAGTCCATTATGTCTCCCACGCATATTGGCTCCGTAATCGTACAGCTGTCCGCGTAAATCTGATATATAAATGGTCATTAATTTCAAATGGTTAATTATGAACTCGAATGAACCTACACCGGTTGTGTCAGTTACACATTGGAATCCTAAAAAATGCTCACGTATTTTTGCAACATTTCTAGATTTATTGTGAAAAACAAATCTTATGACAATGGTTAACTGTTCAGTATGGTTTATGTCTGGTATTGTATCAAGAATGATTGAATAATATTTTGAAGAGTAGAGCATTTCTAAAATCTTTTTCTTAATAGCATCACTTATAATGCTAATTATTTTGTTTTGAATCTGATCACCTAAATAAAGACTAATATTCTTTTTCTCAGACGTTTGAACGCGATGTAAATGTTCAGACATTATTGGATCGAATTTAGCTATGGTTTCTATTTATTTCAAAAAGTTTCCATTGTCATTTTGAAAAAGATTTTTAGATGAACCTCTAAATGCCAAGCATTGTCTTGATAAATACTGTATTATATGAATAATTCGTTCCACGAACGATCGCCAATATTTTTTTTCGGTTTCTTAGAGTCGTTGTTGCATTGCATCAATTGTAAATTTTTTTAGTGAATTAATTTCACTGAATTAATAAAAAAAAAATTTAAAAACGTAACAGTAATTTTTCCTTCTACAAAAGATAACAAAAAAAGAATTTCTAGGCCCAATAGAATTCTGCTTGCATAAAGCATGGATTTAAAAAAAGAATTGTTTTTTGATTTACTAGTTTATGTGCCCAACACTAGTTTCGTGAACTTTTAATATGCGGCTTAAGTGTTGCCAATCATTACAACCACTAATAAGTTGTGTAGTATTGTCAGACATTAATTTGCAAAAGTAACAAAATACTGAATTATGAGTTTTCAAATAAAGCAAATAACTCCTGCAAATTTTTTTCCCGTCTGATAAAGTTCGATAATAATAATTATCAGAAAATTTACGCCAAGACTCATTTTTTGGGAAGTCTTTCTAAATTAATTGCTTAGGATCATTTTCTATTAAACAATCTCTAAATTTTATATTAATTTGTTTTGGCCACATAGCCAGATCGTTAAAATCAATTTTTTCGGAATCGGAATCAACTTTATTACTTTCTTTCGATTCATTTTCTATTGTAGAGTTTGTGGATACAGCAGAAGAACTTTGTGTTTCGAGATTCAGGTCTTGATTTTCTTCCGTTGCAGTCGTAGTAGGATTAATAGTTTTAATAGTGAATTTATCAAAAGAAACTGATTGCTTTTTTCGAGCCTCTTCTCGCTAAAGTTGATTTTTCTTATTTTGCGCGCCTGATAATTTTGATTTTTTTCCGATTCCAGATCTCTAAGGATTTTAAGTTAAAATTTATTATACATTAATATTTTAAATTCATTTATATTTTGTGCCATAAAAAATTCTATATACGAATTTAAAGCACTGGTAAAAAAAATTTTTGTTCTCAAGTATATTAGAAAATACAATATTGGGTTTCATAAATCATAAAATATTCGTTTTTTGTAATTGTCAAATATTTAACAATATTTCTTATTTAAGAGAAAAATTTCACGCCTTTATTCTTTTGTGACAATAATTTAATATTGTAAATTATACTTGCGTTGAAATTTTATAATGAATGCCTGATGAAAATCAATAAAAATTTGTTTTACACAGAAGACAAATGCAGTCCCAGGACAAAAAGTTCTATAGAATTTTCATAGAATCTCTATAAACTTTTGAAACATATAACCTATAGAAATTCTATAGAATTCTATAGAATTTCTATAAAATGTTTATTAATTTCTATAGAAATTGCAATAAAACTTTTTTTTTATAGAAAAAAAAGAAGAAAAAAAAGTTCTATAGGAATTTCTATGGAAATTAACAGAGGTTCTATAGAAGTTCTATAGAACTCTATAGAATTTCTATAGGCCATATGTTTCAAAACTTTATAGAAATTCTATAGAACTTTTTTTGGTGGTCTTGACTAGACGTAAACTTCATAAATGAATATATATGTTACATTTTACACAAACGTCGCACATGAGCATATGTGTGTATATGTAAAATGCCGCGCGCCGCGGTGACGCCTTTATCGAACGAAGTTGAGCGATCTACACCGATCGCATCGCTCAAAGTCACGAGCGCGCTTTCATAGCGTAGTAGAATAAGGTATACGTTGCGCCCGCGTTTCCAGTATCTCTCTAATAAATCCATATATATCGCTTTTTATTTTATATCTTTTAATTTTTTTATATTTTATTTTAATTTTTTTTATTTAGTGAGGTGGCGCCGAATGAAAGAGGCGCCTGACAGCGCCTTTTTCACTAGGCGCCCTTGTGCAGGGCACAATATGAACAACCGTACGCGACGGCCCTGGCTCTTACCACTGCGCCACGGCCGCACTGCTCAGTCAATATATATGATAATTTTTATATTAAAGTATCTTAATATGTGCATTATTTGTACTTGGTAGTTTGATTTTTTTCCAGATGGTTTAATATATTTGGTACAAACTCTACACCAAATGATTCAAAAAGAATGGTTGCAGAAAGTCGGTCTGGAAATGACATAGTTGTTGAAAATGCTCCTTTCACATTTCAAAAAGAAATAGATGAAAACTCAATTAATTGAGGCATTTTGTGCCTTGATTAAAAATATTTTTATAACATTATATGTATATATAGTATTAAAACAATATTTTTTATGCTATTTGCAAGTTTCTAAATACATGCGATATAAAATGCTTATTTTATAGTATAATTGATTAAATGGACAAAGTTATTTAATTTAAATGAACAAAATTATTTAAAAAAAGCTAAGCACTTAACGACAAGTCAAAACGTTTAAAAAGTTAAAGTCAAGCAATTAAAAACACATTTTTAGACCGAAATTAAATTTAAGCAACGACCAAAAAGTAATCAACTATAAAGAAAAGAATAGTAATAACTATGAAAAAATAATTTCAAATTCGTGCAGTTAGAAGTTCTCAAAATTTATTTAAAAAAAACAAAAACAAATCAATGAATATTACAAATAAAAGTTTTTGCCAAAATACAAATTAATGCATTTTAAAATTTTATCAAGCTTATTCATTTTTTTTCTAATATTGAAAAGACATTTGTTTATAGAGTTAGACTAATAATATGGTTGCAACACCGGTTTTTACAAAAATAAACTAAAAAACACAGTTTGCCGTCTAAAAAAGAACCGCAGTCGTCTTAAAAATTCTGACTTTTTTAATCAACTTGTGACGCATTCGCACTTAAACATAACGCTATAAAACACCGTGCGTTTAGAATGTTCCCAAACATGTGGTCATGGTATTCGCCATCTTTAAATCTTACATTAAAGAACCTAAATATTTTTAAAAGACTAAATTTGACCTAAGTCCTAAAGTTTTGACCTTGAACTGACGATATACATCAATTAACTATTATTTGGCAACTTGCTCAAATGGTGACGAGAAGCTCCTCTTCAATCTCTTTATTAGTAACTTGGAGGAAACTAAACTTTAATCTAATGCAAAATCATTAAATCAGTTGTTTACAGCTGTCTTAGTATCAGTAGATGTTCTTAAGAAAAATGATGACTTGGCTACAATCTGAGAAGTGAACTTGATATTTAGTCACCAAACAAACTAAGAGAGACAGGTTCGCTATTGGTAAACAACAAAAAATGTGAAAAACTTGCTTAGCTTTTGTCTAAAATTTAAACTGAGAGCAGAGTTTCGAAAAAATCCAATAAAAATACAGAGCAGTTATTTAAATCAGCTTGGTTTTTACAGCCTTGTAAGATGCATTCTAGCTAAAGTTCACTGAGTGGTAAGTAGATATAAGTTATGCTTATGGGCCATGGCGTGCAACAAAACTGGGGAGGGGGGGGGGCAATGTGAAATATTTATGTTGAATTCAAATGTTTTAGGGGTTTCAAAAAAATATTTGTTGCTCCAATTTTGAAAATGAAAATTCTGTTCGGAAGTTTTCTTCAAATACTGAAATAGTTGTAAAAATTTGATAAAAAGTCTAATTAAAGTCGTTTATAGCAAATGTTCCGAATTCACTCCTGCGCTTACCCTGTGCAGCAGTAAATCGTTTGGCTATTTTTATTAAAGATAGAATATTGATAATACCAATGTGAGTATTTAGTGCCGACAAAGGAACTCTATCTTTTATGAGGCATTGCTGATCTAAACCTCGTTTTGACCCTCTTCTCCATTGAAAAAGAGCGTCTTGGTGTAGCCAATCAAGCTCCACTTGTTAACACAATTTAGATCACTATTCCCTCATAAATTGTGGATCACTGGGCAATTTTCCTTATCCATATTTTGAAGTGTCATTGAATATGCAAATTTTTTTCCACTGGTTATTGACATCTTTGTCAATTGAAGGGATTTTGACAAGTTATCGGTCATGGCGTAAAGCTTATAGAGAGACTGATGCCGAAAAAAAATGTAAAAGGAATCCAACTGCCTTTTACGACCAACAACTCTTGCTTTTGTCTTTCGGCCAAGTTTTTTATTCATACATTTGTCCCAAGAGTGTTGCAAGAGTTGTTGCAAGAGTGGTTCATAATTATCGATGACTCTTTTAATACATTGTGCCCGAACATCTTGTTGTGGAAAGTTTCTTCAGTTTTTTGAACTGTTCATAGCCTTGTTCTATCTTGATGTTCTCATTAATGTTTCCAAGCAAATGTTCTCGTTTCGGTGAAAGCTTTACAAGAGCGCATATTTCTCCAACAGCATTCAAAAGGCCGGGTTAATAAAAATGAGCAATCGCTTTTACTCAGTTATTGGCCAGCTTTACGTGAATAAAAACTTCAGCAGTTTTGGTTAAATTTTTATTTACGTAAAGTTAAGCAATTTACTCAGTAGGTGCTCAGCTTTACGTCAGTAGAAACTTAAGCAAAATTGCTAAAGTTTTTATTCACGTAAATCTGATTAATTACTGAGTAAAAGTAATTGCTCATTTTTACTTACCCGGCCTAGAGCATCTCGCAAAATGTCACATTACGTAGTCAGCGATTTTACGGCTAAACTAAGAGACCGTCCTTGACAATATGGCAATAGCTTTTGACTGTTCGGCAAGAATTTTGAGTTGATACTCCAGATTTCTGCCCCATCATATTGTTAAGTCATAATAGGTTTGACCTCTGCAATTATCAAAATTTAAGTTAACTTTAATGAGAATATCTTTGATAACAAGTACAATAGTGTCGCTTTTAATATTTTTCAACTGTAAAAATCCTATAGAGTCTTCAAAAGGGTTCAAATCTTTATCTATCGTTCGAAGAAAAAACGATTCTGTTCTTTAATGCCCACAGAGAATCTTCATCGACAATAATGGAAAAAAACTTACATTATCGGATGGTTTTTATATTTTTGTAATGTTAGATTATGGTAGGGTGGAGTAATGTGGGTCTGCGGGGTAATCTGGGTCTAATTCATATTTATCCGAAATATTGATAATGGCTTTAGACATAAAGTTTTAGTTTTTACCACTTAGTTATAACATATTAGGCTAATCAATTTTAAAATATAATCCAACTATGCTGTTAGAAACGGCACTTTTTTTTAGCTAAAATGCTAGATACATCAACAAAGTCATTTTTTTCTCCGTTTTTAAATTTCAGAGAAAATATATTTAAATAAGGCATAAGCGTACGAAAAATGGTTATTTTGAAAGTTAAAATACTATATTTTTAGGATAGAATACCTTTAAGACACTAACGCCCATGGTTTGTTTAAAGTTTGAAATATAATCAGGTGGGGTAAAGTGGGTCTATGTATGTAAAATATTATGATATGTAATTATATTATTAAAGTTGTTGTTAGTAACATTATAAACCTATTAGTTTCATCGGACCTATTTTCGTGTTAATAATTCTTTAGAGCTAATACACTCTTATGTTTGAAGTTTATATCTTTGAAATTTATATCAAGAAACATGTGCATTTATTTGTATGAAACAGTACGTTCATCTAGGTCAAATAAAATATAATGTAAGACCTATTTGGTGTTAAAATATTTTTTTTTGTAATTTGTTATGATTTATGCTAATTTATTTCACTAAAAATTTAACAGGTTTTTCATAAATATTACTTTAGAAAGTATTTAAAAAATGCCAAGATGTTACAATAAAAAACAAAACCCAAGTACAATGCTGATAGTTTGGAAAGAGCAATTATGTTAGTATGTTAGGAAAAAAGATTATTTATCATGCCGCTAGAGAATGCTCTATTCCTAAAGAAACATTGAGACAAAGAATAAAACAACAAGAATTTAATGCAAACAAACACGAAGGTTGAAAAAGTGTGCTGAGTGATAATGATTAAACTATGATTGTAGTTGCAGCGCAGTATTGTCAAAGATATGGTCTTCCATTAGATTCTCTTGACATTTGTAGTTTAGTAGCTCAATTTTGCACAACAATGAGGATGAACACTCTTTTTAAAAATGGAATTCCTGGGAAAGATTATATAACTTCTTTTAGAAAGCGTCATGTTGATTAACTTCAATTACGTAAACCTTAAATACTTACATTTTCAAGAGCTAAAAGTTTAGCACGTGAAGTTGTAGATAAATTTTTTACTACTTTATCTGATGTAATTCATTATAATAACATTGTACCATGTTGTATATACAACCTTGACAGACTGGGCTCTCCACAAATCACTTAACGAAGAGGGTATTTGAACATCCAAAAAGCAAAGATGCTTAAGAACTGGCTGCTTCTTTTGATAAAGCTATGTACTCTGTGCTGTTCTGTGTGTCTGCAGAGGAAAGATATCTTCTTGCATTTGTTGTTTTTAAGGGAGAAGGCTATCTGTATTCTAAATGGATGGAAAATGGACCATCAGGATGTGCTTTTGGGCTTAACTAAACCAAGTTAAAAAAAATGAACAAAAAAAAATATTACCTCTATCATATCATTGAAATATCCAAAAAGATCTAAGTAGTGCCCATAATAGCACAAACGTTACCATAAAAGTGCAGTGATCAAACAAAAATTGTTTTTTATAAAACACATTATTAAAACATTATTTTTTCTATTTTAGATCACCTTTTTTTTACTTTTATTTCTCCGAGTTTTTAATTTTTATTGTTGTGCTATGTATGTATGCACTTTCTTTTTCAATAAAAATATCTTAAGACTACTTTTTAAGTTTAAACCTTGTATATATGCTATAAAAAAGGTGCGTGCATATAGAATGTATATCAGATTTTTCATAAGCAGTAGTATTTTAAACCAGAACTACCAACATTTTACCACATTACCCCACTATGCGGGGAAATGTGGTTCTATTTAGGCATCTCTAAATAAAGGCTCCCCAGACCTATGGATAGTATTTGATTGGGGAAAATTCCTTGATTTATAGAGCATTTAAAAACTTTAAAAAGAATATGTTTTATGGTATTGTGTGAATCTATGACTATATTACAATTTATATCATCAGTACCAACTGCTTTATTAGTTGTAAGCATTTTAAAAGCGCTTTTAAATTCTGAAGAAGATACTTCAAATTTATCTAAACTAGAGATTAATGGAAACACGTAATCATTTATTGGATTAATCATATTTGGAATATTTTTAGCTTAATTAGGGCCAACAGACACGAAATATTTATTTAATTCTCTTGCTTTTTTTGGTTTCATAAAAAAATATGCCATCAACTTTTATAGTGTTAGGCACAGAGCATAATTTTAATTTACTATTTCCTGTTTTTGACTTATACTTTGCCATGTGCATTTTGAATTATGTTTATATTTTTCTAGTAAATCTTAGTAATATCTTTTTTTATTTTTTTTTCTATGAATTTCAAACATTTTAGCATAATTTTTATAAACAACTTTATTTTTTGGTGTTGGTTTTTTTAAGTACTTTATATACAGTTTTTGCTTTATATTTTGCAGTTTTTGCTTTATTTTCTGGTGTTGGTTTTAAGTACTTTATATACAGTTTTTGCTTTATTTTTTGCAGTTTTTGCTTTATTTTCTGGTGTTGGTTTTAAGTACTTTATATACAGTTTTTGCTTTATTTTCGAGGATTTCCTAATATCTTTATTGACCCATGGTGATTTTAAACTTTTATTGGTTATTATAAATTCACATTTTGGAAAATTTACATCATATATTTCAAAGAAAGTTTGAAAGAATGTATCGTATACTTCATTAGCTTCAAATGAACTGTTTATATGATTCCAATTTATTAAAGATAATTGATCCTTAAACGATGTTAGATTTGCATCGGTGAAAAAACGTTTGGTAATGATTTTTTTATGTTGTTGTATTAATTTGTTGTCAATATTAATAGAGAAAAAAATAGGGAAGTGGTCGGAAACGTCATTTTTTATTATACCTTTTTTGAGAGTTTTATTAAAAATATCGGTTGTTATAATATTGTCAATTAAGGTAGCCGAAGTTACTCTAGTAGGTTTACTAGTAGGTTTACTACTCTAGTAGGTTACTCTAGTAGGTTTGTAAATTAGTGGAATTGCTCCATATTCAAATATGTTATCGTAAAACTTTTTAATGTTGTTATTAACGTGATATTCAAAACAATTTAAATTTACGTCACCAATTATATAATTTAGTTTTTTTTCCTTAAAACTATTTTTTTAAATATCATTACACAAAAATGCATTAAAACTTTCAATATGGCCAGTTGGCGAGCGATAACAGCAGCTTATAAGTATGTTTTTAGAATTAAATTTGAATGTATAAATCGAGTTTCAGTGAAGAAGGTTGTAACAGAGGAAGATTTTATATTAAGAGGAAGAATTTATATTAAGGGAGTCAAAAACAAAAAAAAGATTAGTAAATTTAACAAGCGCCGACAAGGTAGGAATTTTAAGTTTTTTGAAGAATTTTGAAGTTTCTGTATTATGGAGTTAAAAATTATTTATTCGGATTTATTGGCGCTGAGCTGATAACAATTTATTAATATTACAGTTGCCAATTTGTCCCCAAACTTGACAACAGTAGTTGAGATAAGATCGAAAAATTGCAAAATACAGATTCTTAAGGGTAGTTTTATCAACATAATGGCGAATCATTGAAAGCATGCCATTAGCTCGATTAAGTTTTTTACGGAGTGCATTTATACAAAAATTCTATGATAGGTTCAAATCTATAAAAATACTAAGATGTTTAACAACGTGTGTTGGATATAAACGTCTATTATTAATTTTAATTTTAGTTATATGATTGTTGTATAAAATATTTTGTCTTGGAGATGAAAAAATATTAGTTCAGTTTTTTTCAAGTTCAGAGAAAATAAGTTTGCATTTAGCCAATGAACTAAACTTTTTAGGTCTAAGTTTATATTCTTACACAAGGAATGATAAGGCTTGTTAATATGAAAATATTAGTATCACCTACAAACAGATGGACTGATGAGTGGACAGAATTATTTAGGTCATTAATTTAAATCAAAAACAAACAAGAGACAAGAACAGTTCCCTGGAGAACACCACAAACTGTTTGTTTGTTATTTATGTGCAACCATTAATGCTAAAAAACTGCTTTCAATTTAAAAAATAAGGTTGAAACCAATAACAAGCAACTCCTCGGATTCCGTAATGGTCAAGTTTAGAAACTAAAATGGTACAATTAACGGTATCGAAAGCTTTTTGTAAGTCGATAAAAACACCACCCACAAAATAACCAGTACCCAGTGCCTTTTTAATTTTTTCAGTTATACTAATTAAAGCGTGGCAAGTAGAGTGTTTTGATCAAAATCCAAACTAAAAATCATTTAAACAGTTGAAGGAACTCAAAAATGAGTATAATCTAGAATACATTAGTTTTTCAAGGGGCTTGCTAATGTTAGATAGAATTGAAATTGGTCTATAGTTAGTACATGAGAGTTTTAAGTTATTTTTATATACTGGAATGACACAAGATTATTTCAAAATTTCAGGAAAAACTCCATTTAAGAAGGAGATATTAAATAGCTTAGTGAGAATATGAGCTCTTTAAACTCTATATTAAAAATAAACCATAATTCTGCAATTTTACGGGCAACATAAGAAAAAATCTCTTGCATTAATAAACTAGGTGGATTTTTTCATATACTAGTATTTTTTCTAGGTGAAAATCAAGACCACTGCAAACATTCACGCAATCTTGGAAAATCAGTTTGAAAAAACTTTCTAGGACCTCCAAGATATTTACTCAGCTTAGTGTTGATGAATTTTATGTGAATATATTTTGAATATCAAAAATAAAATGGCAGGAATATTAGTAATTAATATGAAATTAAATCAATAATAGCTATCATCATAATGATAAGGTATATTTTGATATTAACCAGCACTTATACATTAAATGATATTTTAAAAGACAAAAAACATTTTACTATAATAAAGAATAGGACTTATCAATATTATAAACAGTCATTGTGTACATTTGTAACATAAATAGTCAACATTTAGGGAAAGCCACAATATTTTCAGAAAAGAAAAACGTTTTCCCGATAGCAAGAGCTGTTTTTTCATCAAAAAAAGTTAAACCATACAACTTAAGATTTATGAATACATCCCAGTGGGCATTTGTTTTTAAAAGTTACGTTCTAAATGTCTTTCAAACGTTTTTTAAACGGTTTTCAGACGTTCTTTACGTAAGAATGTTTAGAAGACGTTGAATAGTCATTTAAAATACATTTAGAACTTAACTTTTAAAAACAAATGCCCGCTGGGATAGGAAAGGTGACGTTTATAAAGTGTATTTATAAGTTATGTAAACGTAAATACAACATATATGCGTACACATATAATTATATATATACATTAGGGGTATGACAATTTTTCAACCCTGTATCCCCATACTCAATTTAGTGGAGTTTTTATGCAAAAACCAAGAAAATATCAAACATTTATACTATATCTCAAAAAAGTTCACCCCCCATTTAAAAACAAGATTTATGGAAAATATAAAATGTGTTTTTGCAACACATGTTCCAGTACTTTATAGAAAACCAATAAACATGAATAATTAAAATTATTTTACAGTGTATTTGACAATAAGTATTTAATGTTAAATTTTTATATGCTATGACATAAAGGCACTAAATCTTGCATCACTTTTACTGCACGTTCTGCACATATATTTGACCCTTTTGTTGGAATTGGTGTTGGCTCTGTGGACCAAAATGTCTTCAACAATTTTAATGCTTTTGGATGCTCATTGCATGCTTCTAATAGATGAACAAAATCTGCAGGATTGAAGTAGTGATCACCAAACCAGATATCACCCCATGAACCACAGATGAAATGCGACTTCATTGCTGCTTGAGCAGATTTCGATTCTTGATAGTCTGGTATTAGAATGTAAGCAAGTAGAACAAAAATTACTCTCAAGTTCCAACTTGAATTGCTTATAGCAGGAAGTGATTTGAAATTCACTTTGGAAAGGTACCTGTGCTTTTGAACTTTTTATAACAAGCTATTAAGTGATACAGGAAGTCCATGTCATCTCGCCAGCGTATCCAATTCACTTTTGTCAAAGGATCTCCGGTATTCTAAAGTAAAAACTTCAAGTTCTTGTACTCTTGCCGTAATCTTGTCACATATGGGTAATGAAGATTTGGTTTTATTGTTGTTTTTGTCTTTCAAAAAGATCATTCATGACATGTAAAATATGGCGGTGGCATCCTAAAAAAAAGAAGTTTTTTCTAGTCCAATGGTTTTGAAATGTTTCTGTGACAGTGTTACTACACCAATTCTTGTTCCGATATTTACATATGTTGTATCAGATACAACCATTTTTATGGCTAGCCACAGCTCATATTCATCCAGCACAAGTTTTATCCTATTAAATATTGTTTCACCTTTTCCATTCATCAGATCAAGAACAGCAAGTCTAACCTCTCTCTTTTCATATTTAAAAACAACTACTTGATGTTCCATTTTCTCTATGTGTTTTCCATCAAAGTGTAAAGACTGCTTTTCATTTTTTAAGTTCTCCATATAATTTGCTTTCAACTTTTCTCCTTCTTTGTAGACACCACTATGAGTTGGAGTAGGAATAGAAATTCCATTTTTTGATAAAGTTCTGCAGACTTTATGTGCTTTTTTGGTACTAATCTTTGCAGAAATCACCAATTTTACAGACAAATTTGTTTTTTTGTCTTTTAGATGATGATGACAAACTTTTGACATCTTTAGCTTCAATATCACTGCTGGAACACTGCTCTTCAGTTACTGAATAGCCTCCTTCACTAGCTGATTCATCGAAATCTCAGTCTTGGCTGATTTGTTTCTTGAACATTTGTTTCTTTATCAACACCAGTTTTCTTGGATGAACACCTTCAGTATCTTGAATCGTGGCACAATATCCAACTCTTCAATTTATTGACATTTGCAGACCATAAAACTCTTTATCTTCCTGACACAACTACTCATCTTTCTCATCAGTTTTGTTAAACAATCGGGTAAAATTTTGAGTTCCAGGTTTTCGACTATTTTTGTCAAGTGTTTTCAATACATTTTCTATTTTTCTTTCTGATGGTGATTTACCTTGTAAAATTGGAATATTCAGCTTTCTCCATATTAGTTTAATTTCTTTAGCCAACTCTCTCCTTTCTGCTTTTTACATTTGATGAGAAACTTTTAAATTAATCAATAATATGCTGTTCTGAAGACATTTTATTCATTTCACTAATACAATTAACAATAGCACATATTCTTGAAGTCTTAGCTTTTTCAAATCTCACTAAATTTGATTCCCAAACTTTCTTATTCTTGTCTGAAGCAAGACCATTTTTAGCAATTTTTGTATGTCTATTACGCTATTTATAACTTATTAGGATAACATTAAAAAGATAGGAAAAATTATTTTCAGCTTGGGGGGTAATCTTTTTTAAAAATTAACATTAAAAACTTATATTTTCTGTTTATAAATATAACTTCTCCACTCATGGTGACAGGGGGAATTGAAAATTCTTAAAAAAATTTTTTAGTCATACCCCTAATATACATACATACATACATACATACATTATTACATACATACATACATGCATACATACATACATACATCCATGCAAACATTCATACATACATACCTACATACACACATAAATAAATAAATAAATAAATGTATATATATATATATATAAATATATATATATATATATATATATATATATATATATATATATATTATATATATATATATATATATATGTATATATATATATGTATATATATATATGTATATATATATATATATATGTATATATATATATGTATATATATATATGTATATATATATATATGTATATATATATATGTATATATATATATATATATATATATATATATATATATATATTTCTAAAAGTGTATGGTATGTGATTGTGTGTGCTATATATTATATAGAAGGGACTCCTTTCCTCTTTTAAATAAAGACAAACTTATTGCTGGTTTGAAGACTGTGTACAGAATGGAACGGCCAGAAAATTGTTCAGAGTCTATGTAATAATTTTATTTTTTATACTTTTGAATTAACATTGTTCCTTATTTACTTCAAATAATATTATAAAATTAAATTTAAAATTTAGGTTTTGTATCATGTGTCGTTGTTCAAATGAAGATCCGTTATAACGACCCACTTTTAATGATTTACGCGAGGAGTTTATAAAATAATTTCCAGAGAAGTTAATTACTTTAGCTTTGATATTAATGAAGAAAATCATTATTACAATGTTGCTTCATTATTACAATTTTTATTAAAAATTGTAATAATGAAGCAACATTATTTTATTAAAAATAAGAGCAGGGCAAATTTTTAAAGTTTCAACTTAATAAATCTTATTCGAATGGCAAAAATTTAACGAAAGCGTATTTTTTATGTTTTTCATGACTTATCTTACCAACTTAATATAACTTTAGATTTACTTTAAGAATAGAGGGCTTTTTGGGATTTTCAGAACGATAAGAAGAGATGTAAAATACATTCCTTCATATCTTCCTGAGCTACATCCAGGAGTTAGCAGATTAAAAAAAATAGCTTTTAAACAAGAAGTTCTTTATTGATTTTTGAATGAAACAAAAATATTTTTAACTTTTGATTAAAAACAAGTAACTTGTTTTTAGGAGAGTGAAGTAGGAAACAAAATAAAACGATAAAGAAAAGATCTTAAACAAATAAATAGATAATATATGCAAATGCGCAAAAATGGTAGACTTATTATATACAGTGGAAAACTGCGCTATTCTTCCCCTAACTTTCAATTTGCGTTGAAGTCAAACCTTAGATTTAGTGTTGTCTTAAAGAAACGGCAAGCACTCGAAATTACTGTATAACTTTTATTAAGCTATAGAAAGTTCTAAAACTAAAAATGTTTCTTCACTGTAACTTTTAAACTCATAACAACTGCTATAAAATTTACTACTATAAAAAAAGAACTATTTAAGTAGCAGGATGATGCAGAGGTGCTCTGTGACAAGAATGCTAGTTCTTGTCACAGAGCACCTCTGACGTCTGACAATCAAAAAATAAACTTTGCTAAAAATAAATAATACCTAATCAAAAAGTTTAGTTTTATTTTAATTCAATAACTAAAAATAAGAACAAGGAAAAGCAAAAAAATAAACTTCTTCACAGAGATAACAACGCTTCTGGTCCGTACTTAACTTACAACTAAAAAAAGAAGAATGAATAAAAAAAAAGGGGCAAAAAGTGGCTGATAGTTTTTACGCATCATTCAAGTGTAAACCTTAGCTTAACTGTTAATTAAAAAAAAAATACCCAAAAATGCTTGTGTGTTCTTATAGTATATACTTGTGTATATTTATATTTATAATTTATAGATTGGATAAATTAGACAAAAACAAGAAAAAAAGAAACGTTTTTACAAAACCTAATGTTTAATACTTTCTTACGTGAAAGTGTGTACCTTGCTTATAAAATAAAAACTAGAATTCTACACAATTAAGATAAAGATAATTTTGTTTGTAGTTACCAATACAAAGCACTTCTTTGCATATTATTACTCTTTGTCTCTTTTTCTCTCTGTATGAAGATAACCCATTGATTTTTTGAATGAGTTTCTTTTAACTCAAATGGCAATACAAGAAAGCTCAACCATCAAGACTACTAAAAATGCTACACTAATGGCAAATGAGTAATAAATTGAATTTTATAAAAGAAAGTAAAATTTTCCACAGAGTTGTAACCTTGCTGTTCAGCTTTATTGGAAGTGAACTTTCAATTGAAGTTCGATTTTTAGAAAATATACGTGCAGCACTAATTTTCTGTCTGGGAAATATCATTATCTACAACAAGCGCATGGGCAGAATCGTATTGCTTGATTCCCTACTTGGCTATTACCGGAACAAGATATGTTTAAAAAAGTGGAATCTTTTTTAAGTTTTCTTTCTTAATCTCATCTAAAATACATTGTAACCAGATCTTTTTTCACTTGATTGATAAGTCCATTATCAACGCCTAAATTTTGTGGTGGAAGCGCATCCCGTTAACTCTACTTGTCAGATTCATATTGGCGGTAGCAGATTTGTTGTTTGTGTACCAGGTGTTACATTGTGCTATATTTTAATAAGGATCGCAACTGTTCTAAAGCCATCAATTAATAAAATCTTTATTTATAATGGTGTCTTTATTGAGTGTATACATTTAGCAAGCTTATATTCCGAGAAAAACTCTATTTAACAACAAAAGCTAGTTTAACAATTCTTCATAAAGTGCCACTACTGCATGATATATATATAATATAAATATTTTTCAACTTGTTTACCTTAAATAGCTTTTTTTTTAAATTTTATTTTCTTTGATGTTAGATTACAGAATGCATTTAGATTTATAAGCTTAGTTCAATATAAAAGTTATACAAAAAGGGGTTAGTATAATTTGCTATGAGTATATTAGCATAGCAAATAAAGAACAGTTATCTTTTTGTATACGCTGGATAGACAAAAATCCATGCATAAATAAAGATTTCAAAAAAGGATTAACCAAGGACGCATAAATAGACGACGGTTGTTTAAAAGCCAAGATAACTTTAGTAATCGGCGGCACCTTTGATCTATAATAAATTTATAGATACAAAATCCGTTATAAGTCCTATACATCTATAACGTGTTAACTTCTATCTATTTATACGTCCTTGCTAAAACGAAAAGTATTATTAAGAGTAAACTTATGTGAAGTAGATAATATTAAGTACCAACAGACGCATATACAAATTAAGGTGTTCCTATACTAATAAAATCGAAATTTTAAAAATGCATTTATAATTTATGGTTATTATATAAGATATAGAATTTTATATATGATTAATAATAAAAACACAATTGCTATCGGTGCAAACAAATTTTGAAATTTGATCAGAAAACTAAATTATTCTTACCTTGATTGCGACAACTAATTTCTTTTCAAACTATTAGCTAATGACCAATTTAGCAAATTTTAAATAATTTAAGTTTGCTAAGTTAAAGCCATATTTTACCAGTAGACAAAGTAAACATAATAATTGGTAGAGCACAAAAATATAAATAAAGAAATAAAGTAACAACTAAACTTGCTATGTAATGCATTTATACCTATTGAATTCTCGCCTAGCCTGATTTGTTTCATTTTGATTACAATTCATCTAAGGTCGCCTAGGTTCATCTCTTTCATTTTGACGACGAATTATCTCAGCTCGCCTAACCATGTTTCTTTCATTATATGGAAGTCTAACAATTTTACTTCTTAAATTATCGGACATAATCAAGAATCAATGGAGTGTATAAAAATGATGCCTTAAATAATAAAAATTAAACTTTTATTTTTAGATTGAATTTTGAGTTTTCTTTCTTAATCTCATCTAAAATACATTGTAAGCAAATAAAACAGAGCATAATATAGTTATGCAACTATATTATACTCTACTATTAGCCATATTTGAATTAAATGTGGCAAAATAATTGAGTAATATGTAAAGATAACATATTTCTATCAAGAACTTAAACTAAAGTTATAAATAAATTGATATCATCTTTTTATATGAGTAATGTTATATATTTAAGGTAGTTTTTATTAATTATTGACAAAATATTGTAAGTATTTAATAAAAGAAAAAACGATAAAAAATAATTAAAAATTTTTTTAACAGATAAAAACTCAAATAAAACAAATTGATAAATTTATAAGGTCTGTCTGCTCAGTAAGTACTGTTAGTATTGAACAGTGAAATGTAATCCTCAATCATAAAATCCCTTTCATTACTTTGAAATGTACTTAATGCAAGGTTTGCAATAAATAAGTAAATACAAAACTAATAATAGAAAACCTCTATAAACAACCATTTGCTTCAAGTGAAGAAACATGGGAATATTGAACCTTCTTTCTATTTTAATTTTTTTTCATTTATTTAATAATCTAAACAGTTTCAAAATGACATAGGGGATCCTTAAGAGTCCCTTAAGGATTAAGGGTATAATAAGGGCTAATTTTTTTCGACTTTTTTTTTATCAATATATATTTATAATAGTTATATACAATATATATTATAATATTATAAAATTTATAATTTTTATCAATATACATTTATAATATCTTTTTCGATAAACTTTAGTTTTTATTAATCAATTTTAAATATGAGGGTTTCTTTAGGGAAAATTCTAATTAGGGATTGGTTAGGGCAAAATCAGGGCTAGCCCTTAGTCGACTTTAATTTTGCGGAATTTAAAACTCGGAAGAAAAACTTTTTACGGAATGATTTTTGTAAATGTGCTGTTTTAATCAGCATGTTTTTTTGTCTATCATGGGTGCTAATTGCCAATAAGCTTCAATTTAATACTAAAAAAATGGTTTAGTAAAAAAGATGTAATTTGTCAATCGAAGCATAATAATTTTTCATCCTTATCATTCCAGTTAAATTGGTATAGGTATCTATACTCTGTCTAATATCATTGTAACTGATGTGAAGATCGTGAATAAATGAATTGTTTTAATTATGGCAATGAGTACATTATTATACCATTTGCATATAATATATTCAAGGATTGACTCTCAATGACTATTTAACGAGTCAATCATTTTAATGTAATTATAATTTTGTTTTTATGTCATTGTAGATTTTATATTGTAAATATTTAAATATAACAATACTTAAACAATTTGAACTGTGTTTAGCAAAGTATGTTATAGAACCGTTATTGTTTTAATATTTTGCACTAAAAATAGATATTAGTAATATATTAGTATTAGTAATATAATGCTGCAGTAAAAATTTCAAGCATTTTATGATAAAAAAGGCGTATTTTAATTTGATATTTAAAGCCTCTTTTTCTTTCAAAAAAATATTTTTTTTTATTGTATTACAAAATTAGTTGATAATAATTTTGAACTGTAACTAATTTTTATTTTACATAATTTAGTAATAATTTAAATATGAAATGGAGTACATCAGTCAAAAATATGTTTTAACTTATTGTTCATCTGATAAATCAATATCAATTGTTCATTCTGATGTTGTTGTTGGATGGAATCCTGAAGAATTCGAAAGACTCAAAATTTGTAAAAGAGTTAATGGTGACAAACAACGATAAAATGATAAAGGTAAATTTGATTGACCATAGTTTCATAGTATTGTTTAATAATTACAATACAAAGCCTAATTTTGTAAATATATATATGCATATGATTAGGTTTTAGTTTGCAGTGTACAACAAATTATGATGCCCTGAAAGAAACTTTAAAGTTTGTTTATAAAATGGATATGAAAAAACAATCAATAAATTTTATACAAACTTATTTTAACCAGGCTTAAATAGATAACGACTGCCTTCAGTTTATGTTAATATAAAATACAAAACTATGTTTATAGATTTTTTCATATCTTCTGTTTATTTAGTTTTTTTTGGCTTTTTTATTTTTTTTACTTCTGAAGACTTAAATTTTGATACCAATTTTTGTTCTGAATCAATGGTAATGTTTTACTTATTTCAACTGTTTAGACAGTTTGTTTAGTAATTTTTTATCCATTAAATATTTTGATATTTTAGGCTCAGCATATCCAGAATACTGCTATTAAATCAGCTTTAAAGCCCCTGCCACCGCTAAAAACTAATTATGCCAATATTATTTAAATGATTTTTTTTAACAAATGCATTAAGTTTCTACACATTTTTAGAGTACAAAAGAAACAAATATCCAATCATCATCAAGTGTATGTAATCTAATTTTATAAA
This sequence comes from Hydra vulgaris, assembly GCF_038396675.1. NCBI lineage: Eukaryota > Metazoa > Cnidaria > Hydrozoa > Anthoathecata > Hydridae > Hydra > Hydra vulgaris. The sequence goes on along the minus strand of NC_088920.1, from coordinate 62,335,214 downwards.
CAGACGATTCTGCTATAACTTTTTAAATGATAAGTTTTTGAAACAGCTTTTTTTTGTTTTAGTGTTTCTCTTCAATAACTACAACTTGTTAAATTAATGTATGTTATCTTTTCTTTTTCTAAGAAAATAATTCTTGTAGTCATTACAAAAATGTTAAATAAAGCTGGTTTTTAATGCTGTATTTTTTGTCATTTTCACTTTTAGTGTGACGAGCTTTTGTCCTGATTTAGACTTTCTGCTTATTTATATTTGTCCTGATTTGACAGGTTAAAAAAGACATGATGTCCTAATTTTTCCAAAATTTCATATGGTAGCCCTATATATATATATATATATATATATATATATATATATATATATATATATATATATATATATATATGCATTTTCAAAATAATTGTAGCTATTAAGCTATAATGTAAATGACAATATGATTTTTAAGCTTTTGATAATTTTTGTGCGTTATATTATAGATAATATATAAAACATGATAATAATTAATCTTCTTTAAAAAACTAAAGAGCTTGGTTTCAATAAAGTTAATCTGCTTGAATCTTTGTTTAAAGAAGTTTTAAATGTTTATAACCTTTATAAAGATGACTTCGATAAATCAGAACTCTCCAACTTAAAGAATAAGTTGTCTGTTTTTAAAGCAAAAGTGGGAGCTAAGTTAAATAAGCATAATAGAAACTATGACAGATTGATTTTAAAAGAGTTTGGCTGCAGGTGAAGAAACAAAATTATTTGTTATTAATTTTCATAATGCAATCATACTATTTAATTAAGTTTCTATTTACAGGACGAGTTTTTTCCCGATCTTGTTATAAGAATTAAATTTAAAGAAGGTTCTGATTAGGGATTGCAATCCTGGGATCCCGGAAGTTTTTGGGTCCCGAAAATCCCGGGATTCTAAACACAAAATCCCGGGATTTTCGGGATTATAGCAGGATTGAACTAATTAAATTATTTTGTATAACAAAATGTTCAAAGTTGGTAACTATACTTAATTATAACGAGTTATATAATGCTGCTTTGGAGGTTTATCCTGTTTATGCTTTATCCTTACGATAAATGGAACAAACTTTTGAATAGACCATGGAGTTCGGGAGTTTATCATTGAAAAAAGTTTCACAAACCCATATTAAAGGCAGGTTTGTTTGACTATTGTATAAAAAACAATCGTTAAGTTTGTTGGCAAGACTTCTATTCCACCGACGAGCATCGAACCTGAGCGGGCATTTTCTGCAGCTGGGTATTTGGGAAGTAAAATAAGGAGTAGGCTAAATGGCCAAACCTGAAATGCTCTACTATTCCTCCGGGCATATTTTCAGACAAAAAAAGAAAGTTTGTAAATAAAATATGCATTTAATATGAATTGTTTTTTTGTTTTACATTTATTATTTAGCTACCATTTATTTATAAATATAAAATAAAGATTTTCTTTAATTTTTGTCTCTCAATATTAACAAACAACTTATTATGCTATTTTTTACAAAGTAGCTTGTTGCTACAGCAGCTACATCGGTAGCCAAATTTAAGAAAATTTATGTTTACAAAGTTATTTTGAAATAATGATTGTTTAGTTACTTTAGTCAAATACACTTTAAATGTTCAAATGTTATTTACATATCCAATTATTTGATGAAGGTTATTCTGTAAAGTCTGTAATCTTAAAACATAATATGGAAGGTACCGTATATATTTTTCTGCATTATTTTAAGATCTTTATATACACCTGCTGCCTGTTACACAATTAAAACAATTTAAGGCGCCGTAGAAAATTAATTTCAGTCATTAAGGCATAATGAAATTAAATAAAAAATTGATAACATCAAAAAGTATATTCATATATGCAGTATTAAGTTCTGTTTTTTAGTAAATATCTCACATTATATAAAATCCCGGGATCCCGGGATTTTATTTACTTCAATCCCGAAATCTCGGGATCGTAATTAATGCCCGGGATTGCAATCCCTAGTTCTGATAGAAAAAAAAGTTTGGGAAAATCTTGGTAGAAAAAACAAAAAAGATAAAATTGCCTATTTAACTGAAAACAATCACGAAGCATTGGCGTTATTTTCATTAAAAAGTGCAGTAACTGAATCAAACATTGATAGAAACAATTTTTATCTTTATAGTAAAGAAGACTTTGGACCCAGACAAAGCAAAAGCAAATCAGGAAAAACATGTTTATGCATGAACCTGTTAAAATGAAAGTTGAAGATGCTCTCAGCCTAAAAATTCAATGTGATCTGTCCGATGAACAATATCAGATAATCAGAAATAGCTCCTTATTACAAAATGCAAACATCTATTCGTCTCTACATAAAATTTAACTGAAGAAAAGGAAATGCTATCCTAATAATATGATTTTTTCATAACCATCTGCAGTTTGCTCCCTTCAATCTTATTTTAATCACATACTGTATAGAATCTTAAGTCTATATAGTTGCAACAAAATATTTCTGAATTATTGGTTAAGGTGGTAATACACCAATAAAAGTTGGAAAAAATTTTTTTTTTTTTTTTTTATTGTTTAACCAATATAATCATCGCAGATTTCGAATTTTTAGTTGATTTAATTAAATAAAAAAAGCTTCACATCTTAAAACTTGTTTATAATATATCGGTAAAAAATGTTTTTTATTTTCCCCCTAGCAACGCTTTGTTTATTCCGTTGTTATGCGCTTCAGAAACAAGTTAAACCATAAAAAAGCCATAAAATACTTATCTTGTCAACTCTTTTAAGTGCAAAGTTGTAGACTGCAACGACTTCTTATTTATTAGTTTAGTATGATGGCTTAATTGACGTAATTCGTTTCTTGTTTCAAGCTGCATTCAAACTTTATTATTTATGCTATAGTAAATCTTTAATCTTTTTAAAATAAAAATAATATGGCTGGATCAAAGAGAAAACAATTATCAAATAGAATATATAATAATAAAAAAGCAAAATTTCGTGGAAACAGATATACAAAGTTTTCTTCTTCAGAAACGAAAGCTTTATCTTTTGTTGAGTCTGCCGCACAGGCAGAATGTGTGGCAGATTCAACAAAATTAAATATTGCTGATAGATATTTTCAAGATTTTCAAAGTACCGATTTTAACTTTGTTATGAACTTTAGTCTGTTGGAAAACGTTATATCGCTAATGAAATGCCCGAAATTGTGTCAAGATAATGTTTGATTCCTCAAAAAAGTATGGTTTAAGTATTGGTTTAAAAATATGCTGTAACAGTTGCAATTGGAAAACTGAGTTTTTTTCATCTGCTACATTTTGTAAAAAAAATTTAATCGAACAACAAGAGCCTAGTAAAAGCAAATGTAGTGGACAAAAACCATTTAATATTAACACACGCGTCATTGTGGCTTTTCGTGAAATGGGTAAAGGGTTATCATCATTCGAAAAATTTTGTGGAATAATGAACATGAAGCCACCTATGAACAAAAAAATTTAGTTGACCAGAACATGAAAAATGCTGCTGATGAATTAATCCCTGCAAGTAAAACATCAAGAGACATTATGTGTAGATTTGATGGTTCATGGCAAAAACGTGGTTTTACTTCAAATAGCGGAGTTGTTTCTGCAATTTCAGTTGAAAGTGGTAAATGTATTGACTTTCAAATAGAAACAAAAACATGTAAATTATGTTCAATATGGAAGTTAAAAAAATAAACGTACCCAGTTGAATATGAAAATTTCCAGTCATCACATTACCATAAGTGTAAAATTAGTCACGGCTAATCATCATCGGCTATGGAATCAAGTGGTGTTTTAAAACTTTTTCATTGTTCTAAAAAGAAAAACAATTTAAGGTATACCACATATCTCGGTGACAGAGATAGTAGTTCTTATACCAGTGTTGTTGTTGCTAAACCTTATGGACATAATGTAGAAATTAAAAAAAGGCAGAGTACATTGGTCATATTCAAAAACGCGTTGGCACGCGTTTAAGAAACTTAAAAACAAGTAGCAAAGAAATTTTAAGTGATGGTAAAAAACTAGGAGGAGCATGTCGTTCAACAGAAAATGTTATTAACACATTGCAAAATTACAATGGCAAAGCAATCAGACAGAACATTGGTAGTTTGTATGCAATGAAAAAAAGTGTAGCAGCTGTTCCTTTTCACTTTTCTGAAAGTTATGACAATGAAACACGCCATCAATTTTGTTTGCGCACTAAGGTTTCTTGGTGCAAATTCCAGGCCTATAAACTAACTGGAAAAAAAACATACAAAGAAAATATTTGTATTCCTGCTATTCGAGATTTTATAAAACCAATATTTATAGATCTTGGAAGTGATATTCTTTTAGAAAAGTTTTTGCACGGTAAAACACAAAATCCTAATGAGTCCTTCAATCAATTGATTTGGAAGCGGTGTCCCAAAGATATATTTGTTGAAAGAACTTTATGTGTTGGAGTAGCATCAGCTGTCCTATACTTTAATAATTGACTACAATTTTTAGAGACGTTATTTGATAAGCTTGAAATAACAGTAGGTTGCAATCTACATAACTTTTGTCTTATAAATGACTCAAAGCGCATTTCTAAAGCAGGAAAACAATGCACAAGTATAGTGAAACTAATACGCAAGAAACTAAGAGCTATACAAAAAGGTTTTTGTGATCAAAACAAAACATTAGAAGGTGCAGTTTATGGAAGTGGGGAGTTTTGAACAATTTTTTTTTTGTTTTTATTTTTAAATTGAGTTTTTCTCAAAATCATGTTTTATAGCCTGGCGACGGAGATATTTTTCAAACCGATAACCGATTTGATCTGAAATTTGGTACACTTGTTTGTAACACATGTATTTGCAACCACTACTAGAATTATGTTTACAGCTAATTGCGTTCTACTTTTGTGAGTGATTTTGTGTTCTCAAATAACACCAAAACTTCCAAATATGACTAAAATGCATATATTTTGACTTTTTTTGGTCAAAATCCAAAACTTTTAGTGTATGTTGTAATTGCATAAGTAATGGATCACAAGCCAAAATTTCAGTTCAAATTTATTTACGGTTGCTGAAAAAGCCCTGTCGCTAGTTATTCATTTTTAGGCTTTTGTCTATCAATAATTATGCGCATAATTAATTTTTTAAAATTTTAAAATTTTTACTTTTATTTTAATCATATAATATATGTTATGCACTATTAAAATTTGAAAAAAATGTTGAAATTCAAGATTTTTTTTTAATTGTATACTACCACCTTAAATATATCAATCAACATGGAATTATGCATTTCAAAGGCGGTCTTGATGGAGCGTCTAGTATAACAAAACTAGTCTGTATAAACAAAAATATTTAGATACAACTCTAAATGAAGTTATTAAAAATGAAGAGAGTATTTTCCTAACATCTATTGTGCCTCTTAAACTGACTGTTAATGATACAGTAATATGGTACAACAAAAAGCCATCATGTACATATTTCTGCAGACCAGTGTGTTTGCAGTACAAGAAGGAAAGAGATGTTCCAATTAAAGAAGAAGAAGAACAAATACGAATTAAGATTCAAAAATTTGAACCATTTGTAGTATGTTTAGACTTAGAACCAACTGAGTCATCTATGATGAAAGCAATTATAAAGTATAACTTGGATTTGACTATTTTTGATAGAAAGGTTGTTAATGCACTGACAAGTACTAACTCTTCTCAAAGCTGTAATGTATGCTCAGCAAAGCCAACAGAGATGAATGACATTAAATTGATTAGATCTAAACCTGTCAATAAAGATGCTTTATTTTTTAGACTTTCACCTCTTCTCTGTTAGATAAGATGCTTTGAATACATTCTTCACCTTGGATATAAATTGAAAATTAATTTATGCTATAACCTCTGAGCAGAAAGAATCAGCTAAAGAAAGAAAATCATTTATCCCAAAGAAGTTTAGGGAAGACCTAAGCCTTCTTGTTGACATGCCAAAGCAAGGTTTTGGCAACAATAATGATGTAATACGCTAGAAGAGCCTTTGAGGAATGGAAAACCTTTTTTGAGATAACTGGTGTAGATGTTTACATCATTTCAAGACTTAAAGCAGTTTTAAAAGCAGTTTGTTCAGGATATGATTAAGATCCTAGATCTTTTCAAAATTATTGTAATGATACAACAGATAAAGTTATTTCTGAATATAATTGGTATGTTATTCTTCCAAGCGTTCACAAACTTTTAGAACATGGTTTACGGATCGCTGATGCATTAGAACTTCCCGTTGGAGTTTGTTTACAAGAATCACTAGAGGCTCTTAACAAAGAGATTAGAAATGCAAGATTAAATCATTCTTGCAAAATTTCAGGGTTAAATGTTATGAAAAACCAATTTAACTATCTTATGATAAGGAGTGATCCAGTTATATTGAGCATACAATTCACTTACCATAGATGTGAAAATAGGAAATTGCTCCCAATAGAAGTTCTTTCTCCTCTTAAATAGTCGAAATTTTTTATTTATAGTTAAATTTGCCATCAAAAATTAAATTTTTCTATGAATTAAAATTTAAAATACTTATAATAGTAATGCTTTGAGTATAACTATTATATACTCTTTATTGATGACTGAACTTTTTTTTATTGAAGATAATTCTTTCAATAGTTGTTTTTAGCAAAAAGGGAGGGGCTCGGTAATAATTATGACTTAAATTTGGATGGTCGTGTACCGAGTGATCGCGCCTGATTACGAGTGGGAGAGAGTTAAAAAGAGATTTAAAAATAGATTATGTATTATGCAAACTATTACTTAATTCGCGAAGTAAAATAAAATAAAAAAACTGCTTGCGCGTGTAAAACTTCTTACATGCGTGTTTTTTAGATACGCGCACGTTTTTCTGGTTGTTGCGCGTAAAAATAACTTTAAATCACATAATTGATTTTTTGACAAAAAAAAAAAAACAATAAATGTTTATTTAATACATATTAAATGCAATGGTTATATAACTTTTGCCGTTTCTTTTTCATTTTGTGTCTATGTGCGGCGTTACAACCAATTAAACTCCGAATTAAAAGACTTGTCCGACGCAACGCAACCTTTCTTGATGCAGAGGGTGTCTTGTTTTTATTAGTTGTTTTGCGCAAAGATTGCTTTTTGCTTAAAATGCGCAGTATGTGCAGCAGAGAGTTGTCAAAAGACGGAATAAAAATTTAGTTGACTTATTAAAACATTTAAATAATCCATCAAATTATGAATAACGAAAATGCATAAAAATAAATTAGACAAATTATATAACGCTTTATTAACTATCCCCACCAACATCAATCGAATCGGAAAGAGCCTTTTTAGTAGCAGGTCTTTTTATTACGAAAGTTCGGTCATCGTTACATGATGACGCTATTGACAATTTATGTTTTTCAAAAAATATTATTTATAAAATTTAATGTTAATGAAGTTTATATTTTTTTTGTTTTTAGAGTCTTAGTTCTTATGAATTATTTTGTATTTAATTTCTTTATCTTTTTCGTATTAAAAATAATAAAAAAAATAAGAAGTCCTAATTTAAACAATCTTGTAATATAAAAAGATTAAAACTGATATATAATATATTAGTATTCAAAGTTAACCTAAAAAATCCCGTTTGAACTTATTTTTTTTATTACAAAATAACAAGCAAATAGAAAAAAATAATTAAATTTAGAAAAAAGTGATTGTTTTTAGACTCTTTATGCAAAAATATTTGTCTGATTTGTAAAACAATTTATGTAAAGATAGAACCCAAAACACTCCAAGTTACTCGAAATGACTGTCTAATGTTCTTTCTCACAAATTTTAAATAAGTTTTTACGAGTCACTCAACTTAAAATAATATAAAAAAGTAGCCATGCGCAACAATTAGAGTTCTGGCTTAAAATCAAGAGGTTTGACGTTGTCTCTAGCCAAATATGTGATGTTGGTAAAAAACGAACTTCCTGGTTCAATATCTGCCGCGGTGTTTTGTGATAAGATAGTCAGGCCTTCTTGGAATACCTTAAAAAATTATTTAAAAAAATGTAGCTTTGACTTAAAAATTATTCGTCCATCACCTATACGTCAGGAAATAAAGTGAAAACAAATGAAGCTGTGAAAATTTCAAATACCATAATCATTTTAGGGAAGAATGTGGAGTACAACATAGTTGCATAAATTTAGAGCGGGAGAGGGATGAAATAGTAATAGACTTAGGATCTGTTTCAAAATAGGGTAGGAGAAAGGCAAAAGCTGTAAACAGTTGCGTGTCGTAATTTATAGACGATCACAAGGAAAATAATCCACAAATGTAGGTCTAAACTTAAGAAACATTACAAATACTTAAGACGCTGCCTTTAAAGAAAATGAAAGAATCAGGAAAAAAAAACGGCCAACATAAGACAAAATGGATTAATACAAGGGAAAATTCAATGTTTCTACTCTCCAATTAGCAGACTATACTAAATAAGTTAAACTTAAAGTTATATGTGTAATTTATGAACGGAATAGCGAAGGTAACGTTTGTAACCTTTTGTACAATAATAACAACTTTAGTTAAAAATAGATGAGATAACATAAAACAGTACTAAGACAATTTCAACATTACAAAAAGTATTAATGGATAAATCAACTTGCGCCAAATCAGAAAAAAAAAGTTAGAAATTTTGACGCAGTAAATGAGTAAAAAATCTAAAAAACTACAATGTTTTTCGGTTCGCAAAAAAAAACAAAAAAACAACGTGAATGCATAACTCAAAAGTTTTTGAATATTAAAAAATGTCCAATAAAATAATTGTATATCGATTTTTGAAATTGCAAACGATAATAATGATAATAAAAAAAATAAGTTATCTCTACTTATTACTTTTTTTGGCGAAGTGTTTTTTTAAAGATTAAAGATTAGAGTTTTGTAGTTTAAATAAATTTTATATTTTTATTGTGCAAAAGGGTTGTTTTTTTTTTTTTTAATTTTGTTTTATAATAAATAACATAAACTATTCTAAAGTAAATCACGTAGACACTGGCTATTCTTTATATATAAAACCAGTTATCAGTAAATACTAAACAGAATCTGTTATAGCATCATTAAATGCTAAATTGTTTAAACCTGGTGCAAATTTAGAATTATATGCTGATTTAAAAAATTCCGGATCTGTGTATCTTTTTGTAACTGGAAAAGTTGATTCATTACCAATTTTTTTAGTTTCTTCAATCGATTTGACTTGGATAGGTTTTTGAAATATTTCATTAGCTAAAACATCATCATCTGTTTCTGGGGAAAGACTATTGAAAGAGGCGACGTTGTAATAAGTATTTTCTTCGTCAATATCGAAGGTGAAATAACGATCACCTTGCGATATTATTCCTTCAAGATGTTCACTCAAATCTGTAAAAGAAGGTCGCTGCAAGGGATCTTCATTCCAACAGTGCAACATGATGTCATACCTAAAAATTATTTTGTTATTATTAAGCAGATTAAATTGTTTCAAAACGTGTTAAACACTTTTTTAAAAAATTACATTTGTTCAGAACAATTATCTGGTCGATCCATTCTATAACCAGTCTTTAGAAGAGACATAAGTTCACGATTATTGATAGCTGGATAAGGTGTACCTCCTGTTGAGCAGAATATATATATATATAATATATATATATATAAAAAATATATATATATAAAATATATATATATATAAAATATATATATATATATAAAATATATATATATATATAAAATATATATATATATATATAAAATATATATATATATATATATATATAAAATATATATATATATATATATAAAAAAAAAATATATATATATATATATATATATATTGAATACTAACAACATGAAACATACAGCCCATGGCAATAAAAATTTTAAACGAAAACATACCCAACGTAACTATTTCAAATAAGACAACACCATACGCCCACCTATATAATTAAAAAAGCTCATTATTAAACAATTTTATCAAGATATCAGTTTCTAATTTTTTATATTCTTGCGCGCTTACTACAAGGAGGGGGCGGGTTGGTGGAAATAAAGCGGTGCGAGGTGGGTCAGAAGCCGGCAAAACCTAAAATATAAAGTTTAAGTAATCTAATTTTTTTTTTAAATATCAGTTAAATATGTCTTATATACAAAAACAATACTATTTATGATAATACTTGATGATTAAATAGTAATAACTGACAATCAAAATCTTGATTGTCAGTTATTACTATTTAATAATCGCCAGTCAAAATCTTGATTCCTTCACTGCTGAATAGGTTAAAGGGAACGCCGTTTTGAAGAATCATCATGGTCATGCCTTTCTTGAAGTACTCTTTCAAAATTGTGATTTTAACTTTGTTAAGAAAGCGATTGATGGGTGCTTGTCCTTTTCTCGTCTCACTAGTCGAACCCTGATTTCCTCGCCATTTTGTCAATAAACATTCCAGTGTTGAATGTTTATTGATAAAATGGCGTTTCATGTTAGCGGTGGTTTTTTTTTTCCGTTTCTCTTTTTAAATTTATGCAACTATGTTTTCCGAGTAAGACGAGAATAAACTTTAGTAGATGGCACAAGAGACGCTACCTCTTTAGGGCAGTGCCCATTATAGTATTTCTAGAAAAGAGAAGCAACATTATTACAACGTGATAATGGTTGGAGATTGGCTGCAAGAGCAGGTCTAACTATGTTTACAATGCGTTTTAGCAGCTTGTCTAAAAGAAAAGGAGCATTATTAAAAGATCCGCCCTAGATGTGGCAACAGTATTCCGTACAAGGACGGACTTGAGATTTACAGAGATAAAGAGAATCCGTAGTAAGATAGTGTTGAGAACGATAAAGAAATGCAAACTTAGTAGATGCTTATTCATAATGGACTTGATATATGATTTCCAAAAAAGATCTGAAGTAAGAGTTAATCCTGGAAGATGAAGAGTAGTTGACTAATCGACTACATTATCGTTCATAAGTAAAGGAAAATCTAAATTATTTTGATAACGCAATAATTTAGATCTTCCCAATGTTCCCATCCATTTTTTCCAAAAAAAAAGAAAGAAATGAAACAGATTTATTAGCCATCATAATATTTTAAGAAAACTAACATTGATTTAAGAAAACTAACATTAATAAACTAACGAAAATTAAAAAATATCTATGTATCAACATTAAAGTTTTGCGCAAAAGATTCTTTCATGTGTAATGAAAATATTTGCATCGCATAGTGACTCGGAACAACAACAAAATATGGCAATAAGCTCCTCACAAGATTTTTATAAGTTGAGTGTCCTTTTTTAAACAATATTAAACTGCAATGATTTTTTTATTTTGAAAATAAAAATAGTTTTCTCATATAATTTTCATTTTTTATTTCATTTTAAATCTTATATTCATATTACATTTTATAAACTTTAATTTTATAAAACTTTAATTTTATTTCATTTTATATATCCAATGAAACTTTCATTTTATTTCTCACAAAACATTCATTTTATATACTTATTTTATAGTTAAAAGAAGTCAAAAAACTTGATATTATTTTTAAAGAAATCTGAAAAATGTGAGATTTTAATAACTAAATGAAGATTTTTATAACTAAATTGGTTTTTCATTACTAAAATGAAGAAATAAAAGTGTATATTTAATTTTAAAGTAATCTTTTTACACTATATATATTAAATAAATTGAAAAGGAAAAAGAAAATCTGATTTTTTGCTTAAATTTAGAATATTTTAAAATAAAGTAGCAAATAATTGTATAGTTTTGGTTTATATATTAGTATCTTCATTTCCAACAAAGCTGCAAGCAACCATTATTAAAGTCGGAAGTTACTAGAAATTCAAAGTTGACGTTTATTTAGCAAGATAACAATTAACAGACGAATTGAAAAATTATATGAACTAGGAAAACAAGATGAAGGGAGCGAATTCCAAAGAACTGATGTTCAAGGAATTTGCTATAAAAATAAGAATATTTGAGCACTTTGGAACAGTCACAGTAAAAAAATGAGACTTAATTAAATGACGAATAACAAGAGAACTATTTAACATTTCTACTTTTAGAATATAAAATGATTACTGCGGTCTCCTGCGGTATTGGAAGTTAATAAAGAAAAACCTTGTTTTCCTCCATTTTTAAAAGTATTTAATTATGTTAAAACAAATGAAAATGGTGGAAATTTGAATTTGAGTTTTTGACTTGTAGAACTTGTTCAAATATGGTTTTAAAATCATTATTATTAAATAGTTTTAAAATCATTACTAATAAATATAATTTAAAATTATTATTATTAAATCTAGCTTTAAGAAACGTGCTTTTGTCATTTTATACTATTTAGAAGATTTTTAAAATATTTTTTCTTAATTTTGAAGAATGGTTTATTATTTAATAAGTACAACATGTTTAAAAAGTTTAACTTGTCAACTTTAGTATTTCTTGTAATAGAAAAGTAACTTAGTAATTAAAAGAAGAGATAACGAAGTTTGGAAAAATGTAAATCCTTCAAGCTATCACTTTTGTAGACCTCTTCAGCAAAACCCTACAAAATTAAAAAATTGATTTAGAAAAAGCGAAAACTGAAAATGAGTCAGCCTTGACCTTTGCAATTTTATCTTTGCATTGTTGGATAAAATGCTTGGAGTTTATTCTTCATTTCAGTTGACGGCAAGGTTTTTTTAAAATTTAAAATTTTTGACCTAAAAATTACTTTGTGTTATTTTTTGATTGTCCTGAGTCACTGTGTGTCGCAATAAAGCTGTATATTTCTGTGAATTGATTACCAAACATCAAAAAGAGCAGTAAGAAGGCTTAAATTGCAAAAATTGCATAGAGATTTTATAGAGAATTACTTATTATTGGAAGTCTTCGAAAATGAACAATGAGAAATTCACAATATTTCTCACAATATATGAACTTTTGTGACAGGTGGTACAATAGTTTTAACGTCATCAATAAAGTTATCACGTCATCCCAAATATACAACTGGTAATTCTGGTCTATCCATTTGAGAACAAAAGGTCTTCATCCTCGATTCTTCATACTTTGTTGTATTTTTAGTGAAGAATGGAAAAGAAATATATAGAGCAGAAGTTAGACTAGTAAGTACTACATTCATTGCAAGCTGTAGAACTCTGTGTAAAGTATAATGACGACATTCAATGCACTTGGACATTCAATGTTACTGTTGCATGTAATGTCTTTGAATTTTTTACAATAACACCAGTTTTAGAGCCTGTCTTTGCATTTGTTGTGTCACATATAATAATGGCCTTCAATACTTTATATATTAAAACTGCCATTAAATGACCATATATTGTGTCAGTATTTCTATTTTCAACAAAATTTCATGCATAAAGTTCTTTAAGACAGCAATTTGCTTTTTTCATTATAGATTTTATTTATCTAAATGCAAATACATCGGATAATTACAAAGGCAAAGTTTGAAATGTTTAGATTAAGACCTGCCTCTTTATATAAAGCTTTGTACAAATCGTATGCATTAGATTGAGAAGGCATTGGTATTGTATAACAGTCTTTTTTTTAGATCATCCATAAATTTAGATGCTTTCCTTGTTGATAAATTTGCCAGTGTTATCAAATTGACTGCACTTTTAGAACAATTGCGCTTATGTTTACTCTTCGTGCGTTCGACAGAATTATAGTCCCAATTGTCTTCAATAAATGACTTGCTTAATGGCTCTGTGAAAGTTGAGAAGACAGCACATGACGTTAATGGTTGCCAGGGCAAACCATGTAATAGAGATTGTTGTTTTGATTAATAGATTCTTTTGAGGCTTGTTTTGTCGTTGAATACCCAATACCTCCATTAGAAGATATTGATAATATATAAAAATTTTTATCCTCTTTACACAGCCCAACTCTGTATACATTGGTTAGATCATGCAACAGTGAGAAAAAAGAAAATGCGATAACATCTGGTCCTTTCTGATATATCATGTATTTATCAATTACAAATTTCAGTTGACTTAATACAGAAAACTCACTTTGACACTGAAATATAGTTTTACCCATAGAGTAGAGTTTGTAACTCCTTTGCAAAAACTTTGCAAGGTTTTTTTTTGGACATCAATTCAGCAGCGAAAAAATAAATGTTACCCAGATACTATAATTGTCTTCAATATTTTGCTATGCAGGCTCACATTTTCCTCAACTAAATGTATTTCTTTCCGTCACTCAGTTGCCTTTTAAAAATATTTTAAATTTTCGGACCACAAAGACGAGTTTTTTTCAAAAGATTCTTAGGTTTTACGATAAGTCATATCTAATATAAAACAAATAAATAAACAAATAATTGCAAATAAAATGTCTATTTTGGCCATAATATGCAAAATCATTAACTTATGAAATACAAGTGATAAATATATATGAGATCAATATTTACCAAAACTTAACTTTTATATATAAATATAATATTACCAGAGATCAATATTTACCAAAACTTAACTTTTATATATAAATATAATATCTTGATTCCAAAAACTTTAATGATAAATTTACAAAAATTATAATTAAAAAGTATTCTCTTAAAATAAACCAATTGGTTTATTCTAAGAGAAAACGCTGGAATAGTATACCGCGGACCAGAACTATGGGACATTTTTCAAAAAGCAAACAGTTTAAACACAAAAAAATCGTTTAACTCTTTTAAATTTTTATTAAAAAATGAAGTTTTCAAACTAGATAAAAAATTTATTTACAGAAAACGCTGAATTCCATTAAACTAAGTCTTTCATTCGTTTGATTGACTCTTCTTTTTAATATTTAAAAGAATTTTTTAGAATATTTAAATAATTATAATATAGAAAGTATTATCAATAAAATTGATAATACTTCCTATATTATGAAAAATTTAAGAAAGACTTTACCTTTATATTATATTGGAATGGTACATAGTATTTTTAACAATCTTATCTTGTTTTTAGTTTTAAAAGCCCACATAGGGACTCTATGAAAAGATTGAGGTGACTTAAGCCATCCGTACCTTCTTTGAGGTCTTGTTCTGTTTTTAGAAAACCCACTTTTTTTATATAAATGTTTCTTTGTAAATATATTTTCTTATTATATGAAATTCAAATATATATATAATATAGAACCGAACAAAAAAAGATAAATAAATAAATATTTTATATATATATATATATATATATATATATATATATATATATATATATATATATATATATATATATACATTTTCATAATTAAGACAAATTTTTTAATTTTAAAAGCATTTTATTAATAAAAAACAATACATATTTCAACTAACACTAGTCATCTTCAGTTAAAATTAAATATTTAAAATTTGTTAAAATACCCATAAAGGTGTTTAAAAAAACAATACAAAATACAATTATTTTTGTTCAAACTAATAACAATATAATTACAAAAATACAATAAAATCAATTAAAAAGTTTATTATGTCATACTAAAAAAATAGGAAATACCAAAAAAATAGGTTAAAAAGTAATATGTATAAAAAAAAGCAGCTGAACAGAAAGTGTCATTTGTACATGGTTAACCTGTTTATTCATACCAGGTTTGAACAAATATTCTACAACGGAAAAACACATTACTTATTTGCATGAAACAATTTTCATTAGCATGGAGATGTTTATAGATATGAGGGACAAAAGATCTCATTTCTAAAAACATCTCCATGCTAATGAAAATTATTTTATGCAAATAAGTGATTAGTGTTTTGCTGTTTTAGATACGGTATCTAACAAATTTGAGCTAAACTTAAAGAAAGTATATTCATAGAATGGTTCAAACCTAATATGAATAAACAGGTTAACCATGAACAAATGACACTTTCTGTTTAGCTGCTTTTTTGTTAAACATATTGCTTATCTATTTAACCTATTCTTTTGTTATTTCATATTTCTTTAGTATGACAAGATAAACTTTTTAATTGATTTTATTGTATTTTTTAATTATATTATTACTATTAGTTTGTACAAGAATAATTATACTTTGAATTGTTTTTTTTTAACACCTCTACAGGTATTTTAACAAATTTTAAATATTTAATTTTAACTGAAGATGACTATACCTTTTCAAGATAAAATTGAGAATTTGAAAGTTGTAATTAAGAAAAGTAAGATGAAATTAAGAAATACAACATGTAGTTTAGAAGTTAAAATATGTAATTGAATAACAAATCATGTAATTAGGAAATTTTAAATGTAATTGAGAAACCCAATATGTAAATAAGAAATGGCAATATGTAATTAGAAAAACAGAAGTTGTAATTAAGAAATCATGACATTAGAATACATTATTTGTAATTTCGAATTCACAATGTAAGCTCTAAGGCCATTATAAAAGATCTTCTTGGACATGCATTTTAATAAGTTAATAATATCAAATTTAGCATTTATATGCACCAGCAATATAGTAATACAAGACAAAGTCTGTTATTAAGTTGAATCCGTGCAAGCATTTATTTCGCCAAATTTGTTTTTATCTACTTCTGGAACAACTAGAACCATCTTGTCCAATTTGTAGACATGAAATACATACAACTGAGCAAGTTGAACGAAAACATAATGTTTTATCTTCATCAATTATAGATGAAGAGTTTTTGAATGTGGTGAGCGAAATTACGATTGGTGACTCTGGCACAAACTTTAGGTGTCAAATATAAGACAGCATACAATTGAGTTTGCAGCGGAAATTTAAATTTCATTGGAAGAGGTGGCTTTAAACCAAAAGAATTATTCGATAATCAAATTGAAGAAACCCTAACATGGATTGAAAGTGACTGTCAGTTGACATTGTTGTAATTAAAACAAGGATATAAAGACAATTTAATATTAGCATCAGCACAACCACAATTGCCAATTACCTCAAAGGCAAACTATTTTCAATTATAAAAGTGCACAAGGAGCCTACTACAATGAATAGTAATGAAAACAAACAAAAAAGAGCTGAATATGTTAGGAACATAAGCGAACACATTACAAATGGTCATCAGATAGTTTGGTTGAATGAAGCAAATTCTAACCTTTTTTGAAGAAGAACGCAAGGACGTGCCAAACAGGGGAAAAAAGCCATAATGAAAATACTATTTTCAAATGGTGCAAAGGTACATTTTATTGCAGCTTTATCAACAACAAATGTCGTCATGATGGAAACTTGCAGAGGATCATTTAAAGTAGATTCTTGTAACAAGTGGATGATAGCTTTGTTTAACTATGTATTACATCCGGAATTCGTTTAGGATTTGGTCGTCGTAACAGACAATGCTCCATATCACATTTGGAAAAAAAAATCATATTTGGAAAGGGTGTTTGAGAATTTAGCGACTCAGTTGTTACAATTAGGACCATACTGTCCAATGTTAAACCCAGTGGAAACTATCTGGTCCATAATAAAAATAAACGTTAAAAATGTTACTCGCATTTCCACTGAATTTGGTGCTGGGATTATCGAACAACGAATGCAGTATTTAGAAAGAAGTATTATTGCGGCAAAAAATACAATAATGGGAGGTGATTGTACACGCACTGTATAACATATGACCACGCATTACGCAACAATTTTAAATATGGAAGACGTCGAAGTTGGTGCTGAATATTGCAATGATTTATTGATAATGTTGTTTAAATTTAAATTTTGATGTAAATAAATTATTTGTGTTTTATTTATTTTACATATGAAATCTCAATTAAATTTTTCACAAACAAAAATTGAAGAAAGTTTTAATTGACACCCTATAGAATTTTTCCAGTTACCACCTAAACCTCAAATTCCTTTTTAATGATTTTTGTATATTTTATTGATATTATATTATTATTTCCAGTCTTAAATTACAAAGTATATTAGGACTAAAAATTTCAAAATACAAAGAATTTGCATTCTTTATACTTTCCTTAATTACAATTATCATGTTTTCAATTACATTTTATGATTTCTTATTTACAACTATCATTTTCTCAATTACATCTGACGTTTCTTTATTACAACTTTTATCTTCTCAATTACATCTTACTTTTCTTAATTACAACATTCATCTCCTCAATTAAATGTAACATTTCTTATAACAACTTTCTCCTTCTCAATTACATCTTACTTTCTAATTACAACTTTCAAGTTTTCAATTACATCTTGAAGTGTAGAGTTAGTCAAAACGCGTATTGTTATTTGTTAATTAAATGGTTTGAAAATTCAAAAAATTTTCAAAACCATTTTGTTAACAAAATAAAATAAAGTAAAATATTGTCTTTTATTATATATGCAACAACATATATATATATATATATATATATATATATATATATATATATATATATATATATATATATATATATATATATATATATATATATATGTATGTACATATGTATATGTATGTACATATTCATATATAAATATATATATATAAATATATATATATATATATATATATATATATATATATATATATATATATATATATATATATATATATATATATATATATATATATATATATGTATGTATGTATATATGTATACATGTTTTGCTTTTTAAAAAACTTTACACAGCAATTTATAGTATATATTAATCAGTTATATATCACTTCAAACTGTTTTCAATATTCAAAATGATTGAAGTTGTGCAAAACATGACAATTAAAGATTGAATCAGTATCAATCATACCAAAATCAATAAATCATTTTTTTTTTATTAATTTAAGTTGAAAGAAGCAAAAGAAAAAAAAGGGAACTAATCTATCATACATAAAGTAGTAATTTTTTTTACATAAAGTTTACCATTAAATGATTTTGAATTCATTATATAGTAAATCAAAACCTTTATTATAAGTTTCAATTTATCATGTATGTTTAGTTTTCAAAAAGAAAGAATAGTAAAACTTGTCAAGTATTGCAAAAGAAGTTAAACTTTTGTTAAAACTTTGTAGAAGTCATTAAAACAAAATATAGATGCTACTTCATTTTATGTAATTAGAGTTGATAATGTAATAAGATGATAAAACATAATGTTGTAATAATAAAACACAGCAACCAAAATCGATAAAACAAAGTCAATTTTTACTTAAACTGCTTTTGAAAAAAACTGTACAAAAATTTCAATACATTTTGAATGAGTATCTTTAAACCATAATCAACATTTCAATAAATATTAGTATCTATCGAAAAATTTTGGATTTAATTTAAAATAAAAAAAATATAAAAAATCCTCTAAATACATTGTTAATTTTTTACAATTGAAATAAAGAAACAATTAAAACAAATTTCAAAGTGAAAAAATTTTTGTAAATGAATCAATATGTTTTTAGATTGCATGTAACAAATACTTTTGCAACAAAATACTTTTTCCCAATGTTTACAATTTAAAATTGTTTACATAGGTCTCTATACTATGAACTTATTTTGAAGTCTTATACTAATTAATCATTTTGATGAGGTAGTAGGACAGTGTTAGAAACAAGGCTCATATTTATTAGGTTCGAGGTTCAAATTCACCCTATGCATTTGGAAGAACTGCGCTCTTTTTTTCTTTCCTAGAGTTGCAAGCGGTTCAAGTAAAATTAAATAAAGAAAAAAAAAAAAAAAAAATTGAGTAACCTCTTTGACAGATTTTGGAGATGAACTTAATGAAAAACAAAAACAAAAAAGTCAATTTGTGTACAATAGTAATGAAAAGTGATTTGTATGATTTTCAGTTGAGAAAGTAAATTACCAAAGCACTAAGTGAGGGAAATTGAATTCTGAAACCGATTTATATTTTTATATTATAATTTTACACTATAATGACATGATAAATTATCCTTTAGTTTAGAACTTTTAATGTTATCCCTGGTTACACATATGCACATTTTGAAATCAATCACATTGATTTGATTTAATAAATAAAAGAAAAAGAAATTACACATCACTCTGAGGTGTGAATGTATGGTCAAATATAGCTTCAACTGACATCCACTTGATTGGTAAACGCCGAGTTTGACTGCTCATATAAAGTTGTTCGTCATCGATTTTTCGTGTTAAACCAAAATCAGATATTTTGACATTTTTATCAGCACCAACTAATATATTTCTTGCAGCTAGGTCTCGATGTACCAGATTTATACTTGAGAGATATTCCTAAAATAATAACCACAAAAAGAGAAATTAGTAAGAACAACAAAAAATTATAAATATGTCATAAAAATGCATTCATACCATGCCTGATGCAACCTGCCATGCAAAACTAAGCAAATCATCAGGGGTTATTGCTCCATTATCATCCAGAGAAACATCATTTGGCATGATTCCTTTGGTAGATGTTTTACTTGTTGTTGTCTATATTATATTTATAATATATATTTAGATAAAAAAAAATTTTTGCAAACAAATTTGGCTTAACCCTTTGTCAGGGGCATTAATGAAACACACAAATATTGAGTATTAAAACTTAAGTAATAAAAGAAAAAATCTATCTTACTTTAAAATAACTATATACATCTTCATTTATGCATATGCATTAAGAAAAGTGAGGCTGAGAGACTAAAACTTGACAACTCATGCAAAGGTATTAATGGCATTTTCAACACTCATACTTAGATGGCCTTCTAACACCTCTTTCCAAAACATGCATCACAAATTTACATCTTTTGAAAGATGGATGAGATTTTAATTTTTGTTGATGAATTTTGAGACAAAATTTTTGCATTCGAATATGTAGACCATGAGGTATTCCAATGTTATTCATGCCTATTTTCTCAGGTGGTCAACTATAAGGTGTTCGAATGTGACAACTTTTTTAGAAAAAATTTTCTACGCCTTTTTTTTCAAGATCTCAATATAAATAATAGGCATCGTATAGAAAATTACCAGAAAGCCCTAGAAGAGTGTAACTAATAGTAAGACTTATACCTGAACTTAAACTTTTCTAACAAACATGCAAATATTTTTCTAGGGCATGATAAAGATGTTTCAAAGTCATTCAGTTTTCTCTATATACTCTTGTTTAATACAACAGTCTAACGATTGCTTTAACCTCAATTATCTCAGTTGATATGATAACTCTCTGTAACGCAAACCTATTTTTCATGAAGTCAATATAAAGATTTGTGTATACGACAATCAACTTAAGTATATTGCTAGTAAATACTAGTCCAACATTTAAGCGAAGCTTAGGTATTCTTTGTAATTCCAAAACTCTATAAAAATATTGTGTAACTTTGAATGTTGACGTCATTTAGATTCAATTTTATGAAAAATTTCAAGTTAGTTTAGTATTACTGATTACTGAAATAACCTTAGTTTAGTATTACCTATTACTGAAATAAGTTAATATATACTTAATACTGAAACATTTCTGAAATAAAAAATTTGAAAAGTACCTTTCTTAATAAGAAGATTCTAATAGATGCAATGATTTGGACACAGCATAATAGCTGAATAAATTTTTGTTATCAGTAAAATAACTTAGTAGGAGAGTTTTCTCCTAAAAACAGGAAATTAGAGAAATCACCTAGGCACATGAAGTTACCGGAGAAGACTAGATCTAAAAGTCTTCTAGTGTTGAAAAAACTACAAATGACTAAAGCATTAGATTTTTTAATTAATTGTGCTCAATGCAGAGATAAAAAAGTATATTTAACATTTTTTAATGTGCAATATAAATAATAAATATAAGCATTTTAAAAATATGAAAATATATATTTAATTATTATGAAACACCTCAAGCGAGTCTTGATATTTTGTTGTATATATAAAGTTCCCCGCAGAATCTCCATCGACTTTAGAAATGCAAAGCTATAATAAAAAAAAGAAATAAATAAACTATAATATCTTTAGTACTTCAAATATCTTAGGGATTAAAGATGAATTTAAAAAAAATATTTATTTATATTATGTATATTACTCTTAAGTTACACTTTAAAGAATCTCAGATGTTAAATTTATTGAGATCATTTTTAGAAGTGATCTCAATAAATTTTACATCTTCTTTAAAGATTCTTTAAAGTGTAACTTGATAGTTTATACTTGTTTTGATTTTGTTTTTTTCAAAATAACTTTTATTGCAACCATTTAATATAAAATATTAAACAACTTTTTTAATCACTAGTTATTAATATGTTTTTCTAACCCATTACATTTAAATAAAACCAAAAATAGAATTCTAATGCCTTTTTAATCAAAGTAACAGCAAAAATGTTTCAAAAAATTACATTTCAATATTCTTAAAATTCAAGGGCATATAATCTAATAAAAATTTCTAAAAATAATTTATTAAATAAGTTTCTAAAAATAATCTAATAAAAATCTAATAAATACAAAATTCTGCAAAAGTTGTTTAAAATTTCTTTTAAAATATAAAAATCCCAAATTTTTTAAAATAAAAGATTATTTTGAACATATCTTTCAGTAAACATATTTTAAATAATAGCAAAGTATATCACTATTCAAAAGTTTGGAGTTATCAAATAATATAAAATTTATGTCGGTACAAATATGACAAATCAATCTTATTGCAGGAAAACCTTTAAATTAAATAAGAAAAGAGTATTTGTAAGGGAATCATAAAAAAGAGGAGAAAAAAAAAGATTACTTATCATCATTTAGACTTAATTTACTTATCATCATTTAGCTTTTTTTTTGTTGGACATCATCAGTCCAACAAAAAAAAGCGACATAACAAGATGTTTGGTATAATTGCATGTAAATCTAATAAAGAGTTTTTTCAAGGATGGCATGTTTATAAAAAAGTTTGGAGTTTAAAAAAATAGGAAAATAGGATAAAGTATAAAAAAAAAAATAGGGATATAAGACAAAGCTTACCTACCAACCACAATTAATCCAAAATCAAAATCAACAAAAAAAACATCATAAACGCAATATCATTTGGTATAACCCTCTGTCAGCTTGAATGCCAAAACAAAAATAGGACACCGTTTTCTAGTCCTAATTGACTTATATTTCAAAGCTACATAAAATATTCAAGCAATATTCTATTAAGACCAGCAACAGTAACTGTTTGTTCAAAGGGCAAAATGCCACTGGTTGTTCAAAGGGCAAAATGCTTCATCTACGCAGTTACAACGGTTGGTTTTAATTAATTTTTGTTGTGCAAAATTTTGAAATTATACATATTTTATTGACTACGAAATATTTCCGTTAAATGGTCAGGTTTGTAAATTATGAAAAGACAAAAAAAAAAAAAAAAAAAATTAAAATAATAAATTTTGCAGTATAATAAAATAAAAATGCTTGTAGCAAAAAAACCCAGTCTGAAGATTCTTTTTTTAAAAAAAAATCTTCTTAAAACCACATTTGCCTGTCCCAATTTGAATAAGATTCTAAATAAATACATTATTTAGGTAAAACAAACATCATAGTTTAATAACATGATCTGTTGCAATCAATTATTGACAATTTTTCTTAGTTATAAATTCTTGTATTTTTCGTAAAAATTGATAAAAAATATTGTGTTATGACAACTATATATAGTTATATTATATATATAATATACGCCAGAACCAATTAGTACTAGTATCTATAGTAAACTGAGGCACTTTTTCAAATAATTTTAACTAAATTCATGTTAACGCCAATGTGCAAAAGTGATCTAAAGACTCCAAACTGGTGTTCTTTAGATTCACTATTAGGGGTAGTAGTTTTGAAAAGCTTATTAAAAAAGAAAAGTTTCTTTAAATATTAAAAATATCTAAAGTGAAAAAAATTATACCATCTAAAGCTGTTGTTTGGACATAGTACTTCTAGTTCTTTTATTTGGAATTATCATAAAATTATCATAATTATAAAAATTATGATATTCCAAATAAAAGAATTAAAATAATTTGTAAATCGCCTTAACTACACCGAGTCAACAGTAATTTTTACGTTTTTGTTATGGTTTGTTTACATTTATCGTTAGTTTTAACAGCTGATGATTGCCTTTGGGGATAAAACTTTATTTAAGTTGTTTATTTATTTTTAAAATAATCAAATTACTTTTTTTTATATAAAAATTGTTTATAAATTAATTATTATTTTAAAAAAAAAAAAAATTATTTTATTTATTAAATTTTTATTAAATTAAAAGAAAATAAACATTGTTAAATTATTAGGTTTATTATTTTATTTTAATTATTTAAAATTATTCATTTAAGTTCAGCTAAACAGTTGTTTTTATTCATCTAATTAAAAAATATATATAACTCTATTATTTAGTAATACTGAGCACTGTAATGCATACAAGTGTGTTTGTATTATTACATCAAAATACTTAACCTCGAATATATATATATATATATATATATATATATATATATATATATATATATATATATATATATATATATATATATGGGCAATTCCATTTTTAACTTACATTACACGCGCAACAACTTTATCAAATATTTGCATATTTAAACTGTAAATTAAATTTTTAACTGATTTTTATGAAAGCTGTCAGTCTAAAGAATAAAACAAGCTAAAAAGTTTTGAGTCTGGCCAAAAGAGGGTGAATTTATTACCGAAAATGCCACTTAACTTATGTTACGCAGAAAACAAGGTAAAAAAAGTGTTGCAACTTTTAGGTCGAATATTTGCGAACCATTAATGCGGATCGTGTTAGAAATTTTTACAAGATGTTGAGAATTCAATACTAATTACAATAATAATAAAAAAAATTATCAGAGGTGACTGGCTAAGAAAGATATACTTGTTTTCTTGATACTAGGTTTTTAACTTATGTTACATCACTTACGTTACCTTGCGATTATTTTCGTGGAATTTTTATATCTATTATTTCGTGATAGATTATTTAGAGTTATGTAACAAAAGAACGGCAGTTGTATTAAAACTCATTCATTCAAAGTAATTAACAAAAGTAATTTTCAATAACTGTTGACTCTACTGACAGATTTTTTTGTTGATATTAATGAAGTTTTTAAATTGTTAACACTTATTTTCCGAAGCGCAAGAGCAACTTAAAAAATTACATTTGGTATGACAACTTTATTAATTTTTATTGAGTTATTCAAATAAGAAAATGTTACAGTTATTCTAAAATTTTACTTACGCTAATAATTTTTATGTGCCGGCTTAATTTTTTAAAATGCTGCTAACTACTTACTCTCCCCTGCTGAATAAACGGGAGGGGGTGGGGGTCTTAATAAATGGGAGGGTCGGAAATTTTTCTAAAATCTAATTAACTTTAATAATAACGTTTAATAAAACGGGAGGGTCAAAGTTTTAAAAAGCTTAAAACATTTTTATTGGTTGGTTGTTCATATTTTCATCTAATATTGAGAGAAATTTTTTCTCAAA
>NC_088920.1:62267500-62295000 GCF_038396675.1 Hydra vulgaris | reverse complement strand
TATATTTTTTTAATATTCTCTGTGTCTTTTTTTTAGAGAGTTTTTTTTATTTTTTATACAACTTTATACTAACATTCTTTTTTTTTCTTTAGATATAAATAAAAAAATGAATATTAATAATAATAACGATGAGAACTGGGAGATGGAACTCAACGCTCCTTCGTTCGAATTCCAACAACCCAATGCAAAATTAAAAAGACCATTAAAAGGACTTGATTTTAAAAAATGTAAAAAATTAGAAGTGAAAAACTTAAAAACAAAAAAAAAACGAAGAAGAAAAAATAGAAGAGCTCAAAGAAGAATGGATATGCGACGCCCCCCCATTCAAAGAAAAATGGATATGTGACGCCCCCCCCATTTGAACTTTCTTGTAAATATTATTATGAATAAATTTATTTTGTTTTTTTAGCTAACTAATGCAATGATGGAAAATTCAAATGGTGTGGTGAAAAAAATTGTTTTGACAGTCGAAGAAGTACATTTCGTTGTGGAAATGGTTAAATTATATAACAAACCATTTATCGACGAACTCGATATTTACGATTCTTTCATCACGATTGGAAAAAAACGTAACCCAAACATAACGTTTGAGAATTGGGTGAAAAAACACTACCCTATTTTCAGGGAACAAAATAAATTTGAACTGTAACAGTTTTTTGATATGAAATTTTTTTTTTTTACATTAACCTTTATTTCTGCGCATGCGCGTGACGTCGTTGACCTTTTACTCGGGGTCTTATTGACGTCATTGGGACCTTTTCTCGGATCCTTTCTCGGGATCTTTTCTCGGTTTTTGAACTCGGCGTCTTACAACAATTGTAATATACATTATCATCATCATACATATATACATACATATATATATTAATATATATAATGTATATATATGTATATATATATATATATAGATATATATACATATTTATATATATATATATATATATATATATATATATATATATATATATATATATATATGTGTATATATATATATATATACACATATATAGATATGTATACATACATATATAGATATATATATACATATATAGATATATATATATATATATATACATATATATATATATATATATATATATATATATATATATATATATATATATATATATATATATATTTATATATATATATATATATATATATATATATATATATATATATATATATATATATATATATATATATATATATATATATATATTAGGGCTGTCCAGAAATTATTACACAACCCAGAACATAGCCTAGTGAAGTTTTTTCCATTATACTATCAATGCTTTATTGAAAAACATTTTTTACAGATTTATTTAAAGTCTTCTAGGGGTTGCTCAAAGCTCTTGAACATTTTAAGTAAATTTTAACAGAAAATGTACAAAAACGCTATGTTATTCTTAGTATAACTGTCGAAAAATGTTGAAATTGATCAATTTAAGTTATTGATTAATTAAGTTAAGGATGCCAATTGATAAGTTGATGATTATTTAAGTTATTGTATCTTTTTTTAAATTTTACACAATTTTGACCCAATTTTGACCCAAATCAAACAAATTGTATGTCATTTTCTAAAACACATAGGAAATAATGTTTTTGTTATAATAGTTATTTATTTTACCTGCATGCTATGATTGGGTACATACAATTTTGCATTTTTGTTTAGAAAAAATAGAAAATGTTGACTAGGAGTGGAAAAGAATTAAAAGTGACAAACCCAATTATACCGTCTTCGCCATTACCTTCGAGTGTTCCCGCAACTCCGTCATCTTCAAAACCTACCACTAGTACAAATTTTTGGTTGATTGGTCAGCCATGTTCATCAATTACAGGAGCAAAGTTACCTACACGCAGACAGGTGATGAAGTATGTTTTATATCTGAGACATGATCCTGATAGCGTTGGTAACAGTGTTAAGAATGAAGAAATTTCTTACATCGTTGCAGACTGTGTTGCAGATTTTTGGCACATGGCTCGCATCAAAACCAAAGTAAAACAAAACTGTATGTTTGATGTTCTTGGATTATGGAATGAATGGACCAGTTTAAAAAAAAAAAGAAGTCGTGCCACCGACCCTAGTAACAAACGAGAAAACTTCATCTCAGAGCTTGATATGCTTTTTGACATTGGTGCTCCAGATGCAATTGATGACATAAGAAAATCTAGACTTCTATCTCAGAAACACAAAGATGATGACATTGCGTTTTATCTTGATCAGAAACATGAAAGAAAGTCTAGTATGAATGGCCATAAAATTTTTGAAGCAAAGGCTTTACAGTTTCTGACCAGAATTGAGCAGCAGCAACAACGACAAGAAAAAGAAACAGAAAGACTAGAGAAAAGAGCAGCTGCAGAGCTAAAAGGAAATGAATTTTTTGAAGAGTCCGAGGATGATGCACAAGTTGGTTGTACGGAAATTGATCCGGATTTTGAGCCAGATCACATTATTGAAAAAATAGAGTTTCAAGAATTTGTTACACTTCAAGTTCCCAGAAAAATTATGGAATGTGACGAGTTAACGACAGCAGCCGATCGGTTAAAGTTGTCCGACAATCAAACTACAATGATAGTTTCAGCTATAATAGAAGCAGCGGGTGGCAATCTAGACGACTTCGATGTATCCCATTCAACTACGCGTCGAAAGCGAATGTCAAACAGACAGCACATTGCAGAAAACATAATGGAGAAAATAAAGGAAAAACCACCTCAATTTGGTGCCATGCTCTGGGATGGAAAGTTACTGCAGGACTCTCTTGGTGATAAGTTTGAACGTCTAGCAATTCTTCTGTCAAGTTCACCAGAATTTTCATCGGGAAAATTGCTGGGTGTGCCACAACTAGGAGATTCTAAAGGACAAACTCAAGCTGATGCCTCATATGATCTCTTAGAAGCATAGGGATTAAAAGAATCAGATGTCGCTTTGGTATTTGATACTACAGCAAGCAACAGTGGGGTCCATAAGGGTGCAGCTAAACTTATCGAAGAACTTGTTGATAAAAAGCTATTTTATCTTGCTTGTCGTCACCATATCCTTGAACTTGTAGCTAGCGCTGTTTGGAAATCACTGTTTGGTGAAATCAGAGGACCAGAAAACAAAATGTTTGCTACCTTCAAAGAGGCATGGTCAGGTCTTGATAAGCAATCACCTATCTAGTTGCTGAAAATTGAAAATCCATGGTTGTTGGAAGTTAAAGAACGAGTCATTGAAAATTTAAAAATGCTGTTCAATAGCAAGGAATCATCTGTGTTTCCTCGGGATGACTACCGAGAGTGCGCAGAAAATAATCTTATTGTTCTGGGTGAAACACCACCTCGCGGTACCCATTTCCTCAAACCTGGAGCCATACATCAGGCTCGTTGGATGGCTTGCAACATATATGGTGGGAAGATGTTCATGTTTTCAAAAGCAATGAAATACGACAAGGAAACTGTGATTAAACTGAAACGTATAAACAGATTCTTGGCTCTTTTTTACACCTCAGCATGGATGCAAGCCAGTATTGGAGCCGATGCTCCCGTAAACGATCTAGAACTCATTCATGACATGATGGATTTCCGCAATGTAGACAGAGAAATTGCAGATGTTGTGGTAGCCAAACTAAACAACCATCGATGGTACCTCACTGAAGAAGTTGTTCCTTTTGCTTTATTTAGTCATCATCCTAAAATGAGTGACCATGTTAAGCAAGAAATAGCAAACAAATTGTGGACAATAGTAGTGCCTGAAAAATTCCGAATGGGTAAACCAATCTTCAGACAAATCAAACTCAACACAATATTGAAGAGTCTGTTAGGACCGGAGTCACATCTGTTGTTCCAGAATCTCAACATCAGAAGAGATTGGCTTGCTAAACCAGTGAATCAATGGGCAGCAGATGAAGACTTCCAAGTTGCTGAAAAGTTTGTTCGAACAGTAAAAGTTGTCAACGATGCTGCCGAACGAGGCGTCAAACTAATCTCAGATTTTGCAACAATAATAACGACAGATGAACAACAGAGAGCATGGCTATTGCAAGGTGTAAAACAACATCGGAAGCTGTTTCCAAGTTTTGACAAAAAAACACTAAACATTTGAAACTAATAACTTGAACTTACTAACTTGAAGTGACAATTTCGACATTTTCCCTCATTTTGAACCTTAAAAACTATGAAAATATTGAATTATTTTCCAGAAATATATGTAGAACGTAAACAAACATGCACAAGTTGTGCATCATATTACTACTATATGAAAAATAACAATTTATATCATTACTTTAATAAACTTAATTGAGTAAGACCAAGTAAGAACAAATGTAAGATAGCGTTTTAATACATTTTCTGTTATATTTTAGTTAAAATGTTCAAGAGCTTTGAGCAACCCCTAGAAGACTTAAAATAAATCTGTAAAAAATGTTTTTCAATAAAGAATTGATAGTATAATGGGAAAAACTTTACTAGGCTATGTTCTGGGTTGTGTAATAATTTCTGGACAGCCCTAATATATATATATATATATATATATATATATATATATATATATATATATATATATATATATATATATATATATATATATATAAATATATTCAAAAGATATAATTATATTTTCACAGATAATACATATAATTTAATTTACCTGAATATTTATTCCTAATCATATCAGAAATATGTAGAAAGTTTGTTAACTAGAACATTTTTTACTTTATTATAAAACTTTTGTTTTATTTAGAAAACTTTTTTTGTATATCTTTAATCATATCAAACTAAAACTAATTATGATATAAAATAAAACAATTTTTTTTATAAATATGTAGGCTCCATATAGCAGTTATTAGCAACAACATAAGTATAAAGTTTAAAACTTACTTAAAGGCATACAAATTATATGGGTTTGAGTTTTCAAACATACGAGTTTTAATGCTTTAGAAAAAGTGTGTTTCTAAACCAGTACATATATTTAAAGTAATTTAGGTCTGACCATACATATAATCTAAATATAACTAACGAACCAAATCTTACCATATCTTATATCAATATTTTATAAATAGGCAAACTTTTACCCTAGAGGGCAAAGTACCTCCATGTAATCATTTGGGAATCAATCATTTTTCGGTGTTTGAGCTAACTTCTTGTTTATACATATCTTTTATTGAGGATTTGTAACCCCCTTAATTTGAAAGGGTTACAAGTTTTATGTTGTCATAATATTTGAATGCTATAAAATAATTTTATGAAATTCAAAATTTACTAATAAATATAAATTTAGTTGAGAATAGTTAAAAAAATATTTTTAAAATTGCTGCTTTTACGTTTGAGGCAGGGGATAAAAATATTTTATGTTTTTTACTCTCGGGCTTCAATCATTGCAATTTTTTGCAAAACATCCTTTTTTGATATAAGAATAAACGAATAAGTGTATGAAGTTTACTTTACATCTGAAAATTAGCTCAACATCAAAAAATGCTTGATAAGCCACTGCATGTTAATGTATCAAAAAAAGTGAAGTTATTGCAGGAGAAAATGTTATTAGTACTCACTCAAATGAGTAAATATTTCCACATGATGTATTAAACTTTTGTTTAAATTTCTTTTTTTTACGTAGTTTTAACACAACAACAACGATAACAAATATAATAAGGGTAACTGACACTGGAACTAAGACTGCAGCAATGATTATAGCTGTTTTATCTAAAATATAAATAAATTATGTAACAAAAAATTTAAATAAATTTCTAAGAGGCTTTTATACATCAAAACTATAAGTCTTTAAAATAAATTTAAAAAAATATATAAACAAAAATATTTATTGTAAAAGCGATGAGAGGTAGATTATTTTCCTTGTAAACGTGAAGTGCTGCGTGAAGTGCTGAGTTTATTCTTCACCACATCACTAGTACACTGAAAAAACGACATTTAGATTTTAAACAATAAATAAATGCAAAGGTTTTGTGTTTAACTTTACCTTTTTCTTAATTTGTGTGTTTATTTTCTTAACGCGTTTAGATTTCAAACATTAATTCAAAAAAAAAAAATTTTTAACTAAATTTGTGTTCACAAACTAAACATGTTTAGAAATAATTAGAAACATGTATGCAAAATATGTTCAAAAATATTATGCATAAACATGTTTAGAAAGATTACTAAACATGTTAATGCATAATATTTTTGCAACAGATAAGGGGCCATCCATATATTACGTACCCACCAAGGAGGGAGAAGGTGTCTCAAGTTAAGTAATTTGCATACGACTGTGTTTTTTTTTTGGCAAAGGATGGGGGGGGCAACAAATGTTTGTACGCAAATGCAAAAAATTGAGATGGCAGTCCTTGTTCACTTGCCCATTAATAAAAGGTAAATGCCATTTACGTCCATGGCCTGTTAAGGTTATAAAGGTTGAAGAGCAGAAAAAAGAATAAGAAATCATGTTTGTGAAAAATATGTTTCAAAGTTTAACGTTTCGTATCACCAAAATCTGGCTATACGATCAATCTATTGCCTAGATATATCGGAAATTCTTCAAGTTTAGGGTTTTATTTCTCAAAATTGTTTTCAGTATTAATTTTGTCTATAGACATTATGATAGTAACTTAAGTTGGGGGAGAAGGCAGGTATGACCTCTATTCATATGTACGCATTAATGTGTGTGCAGGGGGGAGAAGGGGGTTTAAAATGAACATGGTACAACAGGGGGAAAGGGATCGAAATCTAGAGATTTTTGCATATATCTGGATGGCCCCTAACGCGTGTTTTTTTTACGGCGGGAAAATTATTTTTTAATATATTTCCATGATATATCAGACATAATATGGTATATCATTTCCATGATATATCAGACATAATATGAAATATCAGATTTCCATGATATATCAGACATAATATGATATATCAAAAGTATATGTCACATATATGTATGTCTGATATATTATAGAGATTATAAGACATATATGTCTTGAATTTTGTATTGCTAAAATAAATTTTTTATTTTGCTTAATTTAGTTTTGTATATTATAGATGGATATAGATAAAAATTTCTTAAAGGAAAATGATACAGTCGATGATGTAAACATGTAGTTTCAACGCTATGGTTTTTTTGAAGCTGTTATTCAGATTTTTTATGGTATAATTTAAATTAACTATATTTTTAACTATTTTAGTTACCATTAAAACAATAATGATGCATCATTGCAATATGTACCCTTATTTTGCCAACACACATCAGCAGTTACTTACACATTTGATAAGGCGTCACCGAGATGCAATAAATTTTCAAATATACTGTAATGTTGTTGGATGTGGCGCTTTGTTTAAAATTTTTTTTTCTTTTAAAAGTCACTGCGAAAGAAATCATGCTTCAGTGCTTGAAATGGAAAAAATTGGTATTGAAAGTTTCTGCTCTCCAGAAATAATTGAAAATGATTGTGGGGATAAACAATTGGACAAAAGAAAATTCGAAGGGGCCATGTTGCTTAAATTAAAATGTCGTCACAGGTTGACATCATCAGCCCTCAATGACATTGTTATGTTAACTAATGAGCTGTGGCATAATAAAATTTCAAATTTAAAGCAAAAGTTGGAAAAGAAATAAGTGAAATAAGTGAGGAATTACAAAGTTGTTTTAATGAAAATTTTTTTGATGGCCTGCACACAACTTACTTGCATGAAGCATTTTTTGCTAAAGAATTTAGCTATATTAGACCTGAATCTGTAAAAATTGGTGATTATGATTCAGAAATAGAAGCTCTTGGTTATTTTGTGCTTTTTTTAAACCAGTTAGAAATGCTTTTAAAATTGCCAGAAATGGAATGTATATTTGATAAAAATAACAAAAAGTTATATCAAGGAGTTACTATGACTGATGTTATTTATGGCTCATATGTCAGAGACCATGAGTTTCTGCAATTACACCCAGATAGTTTATTGTTTGCCTTGTTTAATGATGATTTTGAAGTTCTCAATCCCATTGGAAGTCACAAAAAGAAAAACAAAATAATAGCTTTTTATTGGATGTTGCTAAATATTCCACCAACATATAGAAGTAGTTTACAAGCTATACAGCTGTTATATTTGGCTTTTTTACTTTAAAACTTATGGATTTCACTTTCTAAAAGTGAAATCCATAAGTTTGGTGTCACATCTTTATTAGAAGATTTAAAAAGTGCTACAAATATTTTGAAAAATGGTGTGGTTATGAAAACCTCAAAGGGTGAAAAATTGATTTATGGTTCATTATTATTTGTTTTAGCAGATACTCTTGCTGCGCAAAATGTTACTGCAAGTTGTTACTGCAAACTGGTTGGAAGAAAGATGAACTCGATTGGTCAAAGAAATATGGAGTTAATGGTGATAGCATGTTAGCTAATATTTCATATTTCAAACTGACTAAATATCTTCTTCGTGATCCTATGCATATATTATTGGAAGGCATTATTAGGTTTGAGCTCAGGTGCATGCTAAAAAAATATATTTTTGATAAAAAAAATTTCAAAGTAGATTCTTTAAATAGACAATTAAAACAGTTTCAATATTCTTGAAGGGAAGCTGCTGACAAGCCTCAGTTAATTACTGTAAAAGACATTGAATTGGGTGGACTTCGTGGACAATCTGCAGCATCCACATTGACTCTTATTACTGTATTGCCATTCATTATAGGCATCTATATTCCAGAAGATGATGCAAGTTGGATAAATTTCATTAATCTTCTTAAAATTACATTGCTTTGTTTGTCACCAATGGCAAATGAAAATACTGCAAACTCCTTAAGATGTTTAATAGCCACATACAACAAAAACTTTGTTCAGATTTATCCCAAAGAATCTTTTATTCCAAAGATACATTATCTTGTGCATTTGCCAGGTCAATTGCTTATGTTTGGGCCATTACAAAATCATTGGTGTATGTGTTTTGAAGGAAAATATGCACTATTTAAGCAGCAGCGATTTTTTAATTTTAAAAATTTACCAAAATCACTAGCATTCCATCATCAACGATGGATGTGTATGCAAATGTTATCTAGTGACACTGGTACCTACCTATATAAAGAAGACATAGTAAACAAAGGTTATCAAACGACTTTAGACCAATTGTGACAATGCAATACTAGAGCTAGAATTTGGATTAATTTCAAATGTCATACCAAAAGATATTGAGTTACTTGTATCACCCAGTGTAACAATAAATGGTCATGAATATGTTAAAGATATAGTGATTGTTCTCAGTCTAAGGTATTATGATATAGAATTTTGTCGAATTGACACTATTGTTGTTGTTAATCATAATAAATACTTTATTTGAAAGAATGTTAGAAACTCATTATTTTAATAACCATTTAAATGCTTTCTGTGTTGAACTTTTTCATCCACTAAGGTATTGCACACTCAAGGCACATAATCTTGACTACCTGTGGCCTCAGTTTTTTCATAGACATAATAGACAGTTCTATGTTATGGTTATGAATGTGGAGGAGTGTTGGATATCTTAGTTTTTAAATATGTTTGTGTGTGTTTGTTGTGTAATTTTTGTTTTATTTCCATGTGTTTGTATGTTATATGAACTTTTTTTTATTGGGCTATTTATTATTTCTGTGTGTTGTGTACAGAAAATGAAGTTGCTGGATTTGCTTTGCTAAATATGAAAGAAACCAATTTGATGATAATGTTAGCAAACATTTTTGGACCAGCACGTAAGATATTAATTTTAGTTGAGAAAGAGAAATCATGTGCTGTATTAAAACAACAGGCATGTTGATTACTTAATATTAAAATAATTAATATTAAAAAAAAAAATGAATTTATAAATGTTGTGTTCACTGTATATAATATAATTTTTCACTTAGGTTGGGCCATCTGGTGTTGCATCAAATGTGACAGACAGTATTTTACTAACTAACCATACTACAGAAAGTATATGCATAGGAGGAAAAAGTTGTGGTTTTAATACTAGTATGCCAACATTTTCTGAGCATGTTAAGTTAGCACTAGAAAACGGTAACATTCAACCACATTACAATCGAATGATTGAAGAAGCTGCATATCATATAAAAAGAAATGGAGATATAAAAGATAAAGGAGGTTATTGCAATTTTGCAACAGAACTGTATAACGTTTTTCCTTGTATTGTGTTTCCATGACAAACAGCCATGGGTAAACTGTTTAACATCTATTTTTAGCTTATGGTAATACATTGATTATAAAAGGCATTGAGTTCTGCACTCACATGCACACACACATTGGGATATGTAAATTTTGCACATATATGCACACATGTGTGCATATCTGCGCAAAATTTATATATATGAACATATATATGCACACACACACACATGCACAAATAAATGTCTGTGTGCAAAAGGTCCAGTAAAATTCATTCTCTATTTTATTTTATTTATATAAGTCATTTCACAAAAATATTATTTCAAAAACTACGAAACATCAGATGGAAAGAAAATTTAATGTCAGCTTCGCCAAAAATGGGTAGACTTAAGTCTGTCAAACTAGCTGCAGTACCAGGTAAGCTTAAGTATTGTGCTTTATTTTTAATAAAAATATACCTTTATTAAAAGTATATAGTATAAAATGTATATATATATATATATATATATATATATATATATATATATATATATATATATATATATATATATATATATATATATATATATATATATATACATATATATATATATATATATATATATATATATATATATATATATATATATATATATATATAATTATAATATATATATATATATATATATATATATATATATATATATATAATTATATTTAGATGAATAAAAACAACTGATTAGCGGGACTTAAAGTTTCATGCCCGAAGGCAATCATCAGCCGTTAATACAAACAAAAAACGTAAACAAACCGTTACAAAAACGTAAAAATTACTGTAGAATGACATCTGACGTTATAAACAAATCTACGTAAAAAACAAATCAAAAAACAAAAAACAAAAAATCGTTATAGTTTACTAGTCCCCTGTGTCAAATAAAGATAATAGGAATTTTTTTGAATGTCGACACTGAGATACGATTTCGTTTTTTTTATTCAGTAGGTTTTTTCCATTATGTGATAAAATTACATATTTTTCATAGAGACAAAGGTGGCATATTTTTGTTGCTAGATTGTAAGGTTTACAACGTTTGACAATTTTCCATTCTATAATGGGCTTTATGTTTTGGTCTTTTAAGCTCCATATTTCCTTAGATAGTTCTGTGTCATTTCTAAATTTAACTGATGCAAATGATTTGAGATGGTTTGCGTATCTTAGTTTAAATGGTGTATTACTAATGCCAAAATATACTTTTTTATTACGATCATGATGACTGGAACTTACGGTTGCTTGATAGACAATATTGTTAGATAAACATTGATTGTTCAAAGGACAAAATGCTTTATCTACGCAGTTACATTGGTTGGTTTTTAATTGATTTTTGTTGTGTAAAATTTTGAAATTATGCGAATTTATGATAGATTTTAGGTTAGGCATGCAACTGTAGCTAATCTTAATAGAATTTCAGTTGAATATTTTATGTAGCTTGTGGCCGGCTGGAAAATGTAAGTCAATAAGGGCTAGAAAACGGTTTCCTATTTTTGTTTTGACGTTTAAGCTGAACGGAGGGTTATACCAAATAATATTACGTTTACGTTGCTTTTTTTGCTGATTTTGACTTGAGATTATTTGTGGTTGGTAGGTAAGGTTCGATTTGTATCCCCATTTTTTTAAAGCCTCTTCATACGGTGGAATAGCCTTTTTGAAGAATATTTCATTAATTGACATGGAAGATAATCTTTGTTCAATATTGCGAGGGATTGCTTTTATTATGCTTGGAGGGTGGTTAGAATTGGAGTGGATGTACCTTATTTGATTATCAAGTTTAAAATATGGTTGAAACGTATCGCTACTTAGATTTAAAGTAACATCGAGGTAGTTAACAATTTTTAAATTAGATTGAATGGTGATTTAAAGATCGTTTCTTTTAAAAATGAGTGTTATATGCTTTTTGATTTTTTCCATTTGAAGACCGTTTTTGTTCTTGAATACAGCAAGACCGTCGTCACGATATAGGCCGAAATCTTCTTTATTATAATGTTGTGAAATTTGATACAGTATGAAAATACCTATTAATTCGCAAACTTCAGCACCATCAAATGCCCCCATTGCCCCAATTTTAATTTAAAGTCTCTTTCTGACGGTATTGAAATGTTTTTTATTGAGTAATCAAAGTTTATTTTATCCATCGCGTTGACGACTTGAGTAAAGTGCTCAACTTTACGGAGCAAATATTTGTAAAGATATCGATATATAGAATATATTCGAGGTTAAGTATTTTGATGTAATAATACGTAGTCTCTTGTACGTGTTACAGTGCTCAATATTACTGAATAATAGAGCTATATATAATTATATTTAGATGAATAAAAACAACTGATTAGCGTTTCATCATCCGTTAATACAAACAAAAAACGTAAACAAACCGTTACAAAAACGTAAAAATTACTGTAGAATGACATCTGACGTTATAAACAAATCTACGTAAAACACAAATCAAAAAACAAAAAACAAAAAGCCGTTATAGTTTACTAGTCCCCTGTGTCAAATAAAGATAATAGGAATTTTTTTGAATGTCGACACTGAGATAGTTGCTACAGTTGCTACAGTTGCATGCCTAACCTAAAATCTATCATAAATTCACATAATTTCAAAATTTTACACAACAAAAATCAATTAAAAACCAACCAATGTAACTGCGTAGATAAAGCATTTTGTCCTTTGAACAATCAATGTTTATCTAACAATATTGTCTATCAAGCAACCGTAAGTTCCAGTCATCATGATCGTAATAAAAAAGTATATTTTGGCATTAGTAATACACCATTTAAACTAAGATACGCAAACCATCTCAAATCATTTGCATCAGTTAAATATAGAAATGACACAGAACTATCTAAGGAAATATGGAGCTTAAAAGACCAAAACATAAAGCCCATTATAGAATGGAAAATTGTCAAACGTTGTAAACCTTACAATCTAGCAACAAAAATATGCCACCTTTGTCTCTACGAAAAATATGTAATTTTATCACATAATGGAAAAAACCTACTGAATAAAAAAAACGAAATCGTATCTCAGTGTCGACATTCAAAAAAATTCCTATTATCTTTATTTGACACAGGGGACTAGTAAACTATAACGACTTTTTGTTTTTTGTTTTTTGATTTGTTTTTTACGTAGATTTGTTTATAACGTCAGATGTCATTCTACAGTAATTTTTACGTTTTTGTAACGGTTTGTTTACGTTTTTTGTTTGTATTAACGGCTGATGATTGCCTTCGGGCATGAAACTTTAAGTCCCGCTAATCATTTGTTTTTATTCATCTAAATATGATTATATATAGCTCTATTATTCAGTAATATTGAGCACTGTAACACGTACAAGAGACTTCGTATTATTACATCAAAATACTTAACCTCGAATATATTCTATATATCGATATCTATACAAATATATATATATATATATATATATATATATATATATATATATATATATATATATATATATGTATCTCTAATCTAATTTATTTTAATCTTTTGAACTGTCTATTTCATTGCTATGTTATGTTAATTTAATATCTGTTAATGAATGTAGAAACTGGAGAATTCATAGTTGACTGCAAAAAGATTATTAGTGAAGAGTTAAAAGAACATTTAGAATATCTTACTCTAGTAGAAGATTAGAACTGGATATTATAGGCAATGGCTCAGTTATGAAGATAGTAGAACAATTTCCTTTGCTGCAAAAAATTGAGTTTGTAAGTGAAAAACCTTGTTATTTGTTAGTGTCGCACCAACTTTTTTTATTTTTGCTTACATTCCAACTTCAGATAAGAATTGAATTTGACACGATTTATAAATCTAAAGATGCAGAAGGAATATTCGCTGAGTTGATGAGTAACCTATTTCCAAAAATGTTTCCAGTAAGTCAATCAAAAGTATAACTACTATGTATACAATTTTATATAGCTTTATATGGATTACAACCTCTTTAGAAGATCATAATCTATGTAATATTTAAAATCATAATCCATAACATGTTTGTAAGTTTGTAAATGTAAAGATAAAACCCATAGGTTTTTCTAATAAAGGTTGTTAAATATTTAGTATATGAAATGTGTATTAAATAAAATACTTTTTTATTGTTTAGTCATATGTTATGTGTGTGTATTGTTTCTTCAAATGTATTTTTTTTTAAATATTTTTCACAAAGAATTGCAAAGAAGATAACAATGATGATAATAAGTCATGCGAGGAACTTATCATTGAGTTGTTAATAAGGTTGCAAAGTGCTATGCTAAATGGCAAAGGCAAGAAACTTGTACCTGCAATTTCATTTGCGGATGTAAGTCTCATGTATTTTTATAAAATTTTTATGTTGCTTCAAGGAATACACAATAAATTTGCTTTAACACATTGTGCAGAAAAAAAATTGTGTGTTCATTGTTTTATTCTACTATTTCGGTATACTACCCAAAGGTCAACGGCCAAAATTTAAAGTTTCAATGCCAAAAATATATATATTTTTAATACATTATATTATGATATAGTAAAAACAATATAATGTTTTTAATAATGATAAATATTGTTTTTAAATTTTCTACATTTTATTTTTAGACAGACAAAGTAGAATTAAGTTAACCCAGAATGTGTCAGCCTTATATTCTGATTGTTGAAGGAACAAAAAACAAGAGTCAAGGATTTATTTTAGCAGATGGTATTCATGTCGCATGCAGAATAAAGTCCATTTCTGAACTAATTACAGATTTATTGGCTGTTTATTATGTTTGGGACATGTCTTTTCTGAAAAGATATCAGATTTTAACATTTTTTCAATTATATATTTATTAAATAATTCAAAAAGAAAAAGCAATTTCAAGAGTAGCAAAATGGCTGTCATTGAGAAGAAATATCTTGATTCAATTAGAAGTTAATTTTTATTCGGTTGTTAGTTTCTTTTTATTTGCTTGTAAATTATAAATTAATGAAATAACTATATTTCTTAACTAGTTTCATTCTTCGATTGTTAAACACCAAACATCTAAACATGTTTAACCGCTAAACAATTTTAGCATCTAACATGTTTAAAAACTTGATGCAAAACTCAATGCAAAACTCGTGTTCAGAAACGTCATAAAAGTGTTTAACCCTTTCGCTCTGCTCATTTTTTAAGGTTTGACTCAGCGTGCAGTATTTATAGATAAAGTTGTAGGTATATTAAAACTAAAACTTTGTTATGTTATCATAATAACTGAACCATGAAGTAAAATTTTTCTGAAAGGAAAATGAACATATTTACATTACTTATATAGATTGACACCATACCTATCATAAAATTTATACAGTGTTGGTCTAAAAAACTTTTATTTTTTAAGAAATATTGTACATAACACTTTTTTCAATAAAGAGACACTTTTTGAAAAAAAACCAGGCGGAAACATATTTGTAGGTAATAATATTTAACTTTTTAACAGTCCATAGGCATTTTTAACTAGAATAAATAAAACATATTTCAATAGAACTTTTATTTATATATTTTGAAAAAAAATTTAGTCCTGGTTTTGGCAAAACTATGAGTAAATATTTAAGAAACCAAAAAAATACCTTGTTATTTTGAATTATAAACACTAAGAACATGAAAATACAAATTCTATGGAGCTCTTGTGTTTTACTTAATTAAATATAGCTTTATTACATGTTCATTTGTACTTTTCACATATAATTATGCATAAATAATGTCTCTAAAACAAGGTAGATAAGAATTGTAAATAACATTTTCAAGTCCAAGTCATAAGCTTAAATTAACTTTTTCAAGTCATAAGATTTCAAGTCATAAGCTTAAACTAACTTTTTCAGGTTAGAAAAATAGAACAAAAATATATATACAATCATGAGAAAATAGTTATTTAATATTAGAATCATTATTCTTACTATTTTTGAGCTCATCAATGTTTTTAACTTGGGATTTTGTCAAAATGTAACTGGTTTTCAAAGTAAAAATAAAAGCAAAATTTATAATAAAACCATGTGAAGTTGTTGTTTTTTCCGGACTACCCTGGACAATTTTCGATTTCAAATTGATTTGAAATCAAAAATCAGAAATGCAATGCTAACTTTAGTTTTTGAGTTTTAGAGAAAAACGCCAAAAGGCGTACTTCGGAACTTGCGTGAACGCCAAAAGGCGTACTTCGGAGCGGAAAGGTTAAAAGCTAAACGCAGTTTTAAGAGTGTAGTACCAGCATTGTTGTGATTCCTAGTGTTTATATTATTGTTTTTGAACTATTTGTGTTATGTATATATTTAAACTCATGTCAAAGATCTTAAAACCAACGAGGCTCGATCTTGACCATAATGCACCAACTGATTCAAAAGAATGGAACCATTGGAAACAAACATTTGAGAATTTCATTGAGAATTGTGGAGAAGACGCTCCAGATAAATTTCACTCCATCATTAATTTTGTATCATCCAATGTTTATGATTACATTGAAGAGTGTGATTCCTATGAGAGCATCATTGAAACCCTGGAAAACTTATATATAAAAACCACTAATTAAATTTTTGCAAGGCATCAATTACATATAAGACATCAAACATCAGGTGAATCTCTTGAAGACTTTCTTCAGGATCTACGCAAACTTAGCAAAAACTGTAATTATAAAGATGTTTCAGCTGAACAATATTGAGAGGAACCTAGCTCGCTCTCTTGACATTGCTGAGAGGAACTCTGAGTCTTATATACAGAAACCCCCTCATCATCAACCAATCCAAATATTGTTGCTACTATAAAGTTACCAAAAGAATCTTCATCAGCACTCAATCCAATGCCTGTTCATCCACAAACATATTGTATTTATTGTGGTAATCAATCTCACAACCAACTCAATCGAACCTCTGCTCGGAAAAATTGTCTGGCTCAAAATGTTACATGTTTTAAATGTGGAAAAAAAGGACATTTCTCCAAAATTTGTCTGGGCCGGCCAATCAATAAGACCCACAGTGTTACAGCTGCAGTGCATAAACCAAGTTTGTGTACTGTTTCAAATGGTTGTACTGAGAGCCTTTCTCATGCGTCTGTTGTTTTCAAAATTAATGATAAATCATTAACAGCACTAATTGATTCTTGTAGTTCAGATAATTTTATAAGCAAAAAATTATTGATACTTTGAAAATAAAAACGCTACCCAGTAAAAGAAAAATTTTATGGCTCTCACAACAATGGAGTCTGGATTAGTGGGTTGTTGTTCAGTTAACCTCAAACTAAATGGTTTACCGTATAATAATGTTCGATTTGGTATCTTAGAAAATCTTTGTAGTGATATCATAGTTGTCTATGACTTCCAAAAGCATCACAAAAATCTTATATTTCCATTTGATGGAGAAAAAGAAAACTCAATAGTCACGATGAAAAATACCCTATGTGTACTGCAAATGGCTAAAATAAAAAAACCTTTCTTATTTACGAGTATTTCAAACAAAACGCAGCTAATAGCTATCACATCAAAAAGATTTAATAAAGATGACCAAAATATTATTGAAAGTGAAATATCACAGCTATTATCAGATGGCATAATTGAGCCATGCTTCTCACCATGGAGAGCCCAAGTAGTGGTTGTAAAGGATCTTTTAAATCCAACAAAAAAAGACTCTGCATTGATTACTCTCAAACAGTTAACCTTTACACTGAATTAGATGCATAGCCTCTTCCCAGAATAGATGATATGATAAATGAACTTGCAAAATACAAGGTAATCTCTACCTTTGACTTAAAAAGTGCTTACCATCAAATTCCTATGAAAAATTCAGATAAAAAGTATACAGCATCAGAGGCAAATGAAAACTAGTTCTAATTTTGCAGGATTCCATTTGGAGTTACTAATGGTGTGTCTATGTTCCAAAGATCTATGGACAAATTTGTTGAAGAAGAAAAGTTACATGACACTTTTCCATACCTTAACAATATAACCATTGGTAGCTATGATCAGGTACGTCATGATGAAAATTGTCTACAGTTTCAAAGCGCCTCGCAACGTTGGGGCTTAACATTAAATGAATCAAAATCTGTCATTTCAGTTCCTTCAATAAATATTCTTGGTTATTGCATTAGTAACAACAAATAAAACCAGATACTGAACGATTACGTCCTTTATATTTACTACATCCTCCTTCTGATGTTTCATTACCTCATTGAACTTTGGGTGTGTTTTCTTATTACTCAAAGTGGATCCCTTCTTTTGCTAATAAAGTTCAATTTAAATTAATATTAAATTATTCGCAATCGATAGTGAAGCATGATAGAAAATGGTAGAGTGAAGTTCCCTTTTAAGTAATTGAAATGCTTCAAGCATTTCAATTACTTAAAAGGGAACTTCACTCTACCATTTTGAGTTCTATTGATGAGAGCTTACATTTTGTTTTTGAATGTGATGAATCTGATGGAGCTGTATCTACGTTAAATCATAATGGTCGTCCAGTAACTTCCAAGTCTCGGAAATTAAACAAAAGTGAAATTAATTATCAGCTAATATTGAAGCTGTTATAAAATGGCAACATATATTGTTATGAAATCAATTCCAGTTAATCACTGATCAGCGTTCTGTAGCTTTAATGTCTGATAACCAAAAGAAAACGAAGATAAAAAAATAGATTCAGTGCTGGAGGATGGAGTTAGCATAGTTTAGCTATACTATATCGTATCGTCCTGGAAATGATAATGTAGTCCCTGTTGCCCTTACGCGTGCTTTTTGTGCCACAACTCAACCTCAAACAAACCGAAGCGATATACACAACTGTTTATGTCATCCAGGAGTCACTCGTATGCTTCACTTTGTTAAATCTAAGAACTTACTTTTTTCCACGGAAGAGGTCAAGAAATTTTGTTCTAACTGCCATATTTGTTCAGAATTACCTGACTCAGAACGGAGTTGCGACAAGTAATTCTACTTCAAATCATCCTATCAGTAATGGACAAGTTGAGAGATATTATGGTTAGATATAGAGAAATATTTGTTTGGCACTAAAAACCCACAATCTAGATGTTAGAAATTGGGAAATTGTTCTATCTGATGCCCTTCACTCAATCCGTTCGTTATTATTAACTGCAACTAATTGTACACCCCATGAGAGATAATTCAGTTTCCCTCGGCAATCATCACGTGGAACTTCATTACCCTCATGGTTAACTCATGGTCCCATTTTTCTTAGACCTTTTGTGCGAACAAACAAAAACGATAATCTTGTTGATAAAGTCGAATTAGTGGATGTAAACCCAACATATACTAAAATTCGTTACCCGGATAGACGAGAATCAACTGTTTCACTTTCAGATCTTGCACCATATTCTGCCACACAAGAAAAGTCTTATAATATCAACGAAAATAGAATTATTGAATCTTA
Organism: Hydra vulgaris; assembly: GCF_038396675.1. NCBI lineage: Eukaryota > Metazoa > Cnidaria > Hydrozoa > Anthoathecata > Hydridae > Hydra > Hydra vulgaris. The sequence continues at coordinate 62,275,542 of NC_088920.1, read as the reverse complement.
TGATAATGTAACTGCGGAAGTATTTAATATAAATAGAACCCCATCACTGAAATCTCTGATAATGTAACTGCGGAAGTATTCAATGTAAATAAAAGCCCATCACCAAAAATTACATCTGAAATAAGTGTTGACGTTTTGCGACGTTCTGCAAGAACTTGCAAAGTTCCTGTAAAATTTGATGACTTTATACTAAACTGATAAAACTAGTTGTCTTTTCTATATAGATGGGAAGATTGTTGTCATTCCTAGTATTTATATTATTATTTTTGAACGATTTGTGTTATGTATATATTTAAACTCTTGTATCTTTAGATTAGTACATTATTGTTGAATAAAGCCTTTATCCAGAGGTTTTTGTTTTTATTGGGTTCATCACAAACCTTAACTTGATTCTCTTGTTTTGTTAGTTGAGGTTCTGTCTAAGAACTTTGAGTTAAAAAAAGGTTAGGTGGACTTTAAAATCAGATCAAATTGTTGCAACAGTTTTATAATTAGTATCGTTTGTAAGTCTTCTTGTAAAAAATATTTTTTGTTTATATGAAAATTGGTGCTTTCATATTTAAGAAGTTTGAAGGCATTTTTGCCCAAAATACATGTAAAAAAAAACTACTGTTCTTGCATCAGTTTGCAAACCTTTTATTATTTTGTCTGATTTCAATCTTATGTTATTTATGCCATTTTACATAAGGCATATCAATTTAATTATGAAAAAGTTATAACTATGGCATAGCATTGAAAATAACAATTAAGAAGCTCATAAAAAAATCATAAACTGGGCATGGTTACTTTACTAAGCATACTTACAGAGAAAACTATGCTTTCCAAGACCAACTTTGCTGTAACCAATATAAGAAATACGAAAAAAAAACTAGTGATACTGGATAAGTGGTAGGCATATCTCATATGACTGTTACTTCTGTCTCTGAGACAAAAGTAACAGCTATATGAACCGAACTGCTGTTACATCTGCCTTACAGACAGAGGTAACAGCAGAAGTAACAGCCAAAACCGAATGGGTAGGCACAGTTAAATACAATCGAAACATTTTAAAATCAAATAGCGTGCAGTTAAAAGAAGCAATTAAACATAACAGTTTGTAACTATTTAATAGAGCAAGAAAAACAAAGTTTAAAAAATTATTGCAAAATTTTAAGGAAAACCATGATCTGTTTGATAAGACAGTTTTTATTTAGACAAGAAATACTTTGCGGAAAGATTTTTTTTTGAATCATTACTTTACCTGCCCAAATTGCCTAGTCAAAAAAAATAAATAAATAAAAAATAAAAAATCCTGCACAAAAATAATGATCAACAGTGGAGCAGAAGGCAAAGCAAAAAAACGTTTATTTCAGGCAGTAATTTTAGGTGGAAAAATGTTGATTTACTCTATCACATTATTTTAATATTTTAACCACAATTATGTAAATGTAAAAAAATACTTGCAAATAACAATGCTTTTATTTTACACTTAAAAGAAAGTATAGGTAAATGTATAAGCATTGGTATATCAACCATAATTACCAGCGGAGCAGCTAGAGTAAAACGACCTGACAACCAAAAACAAAAAACTGTTTCTTTTCTGGAGAACAGGAATTATTTAAAAAAAATTTTCATTTGGATTTTGAATGTAATTCTTCATGTGTTTGTTTACAATGCAATGTTACATTGAAACTACAATGATACATTGAAATGTAAATGAAAATATTACAATGAAACGCATATGCAAATGTCAAAATGTTACGTAAAGGAAAATGTTATAATAAAACGTAAATGCAAAAGTTACAATGAAACGTAAATGCACAGAAATATGCAAGAGTAAGTGCGAGCAAGAGCACAAACTCAAGAAAATAAATAACATACAATTTTTATAAACTGAAATGTTGTGATAAGTAAGTAAATCTCTAAAACTACTAACTGGAAAGTAAAATTATAATGCAAAATGCGGTACGTAATATTTTACTAAAAATATTTTCAATTTCTTTTTCATGATAATTTATTTTCTTTTATTGTAGATAAACCCCCGCCTCCCCCAGATCCTCCTCTAATTAAGACACACCAACAGACCAGGAATTTTTTTAACAACAAACTTAAAAAAGATTTATATTTATGATAATGTATTTTAGGCATTTTAAAAACAGTAACTATAGTTACAATAATACATGAAAGCAATATTTTGCTTTATTTAAAAAACATTATAGGTGACAAGAGAAATGGTCTTGAAAGCGTGGCCTTCTTTGTGATGAGGACTGACTTTATTGTCAGAGTGTATTGCTTTTTTTCTAAAAACGGACTGGTAAATTGTCTTCAATCATGAAAGCACACATTTCCTTTTTGATCAAAAATATTACCTACAATGAGATCCATGAAATAATACCGCAAATTAAATTTTTGTAACAACTAGATCTAAAAGTATCAATTACCCATGTAATTATACCCATGTAGGCTGTAAATTTTTTGAAAATAAAGTAGTAAAAGATGGGAGTTAAAATAATAAACATTAAAGAGTTTTGTATGCTTTATATACATTAAAGTCACGTGAAATTTTATCCTTAGTATCGTAAAGTATAGCTAAAAAAATGCTTGCTAAATGTGCACAAGTACAAATTTTAATGAAGAAGGGTAGTCGGAATAAATAACTGCTGCTTGATTATGGCTTGACATAAAAACAAGTCTTTATTTTATTATTTACCGTATTGAGTCAACAGATAACATCAATCCAGGATAATCATTTAGAAAAACCAAAAAGTACAACTCAAAGAACAAACAAAATGGTATGGTTAGGTCTGAAATATATCTTGGTTTATATCATTAAATCCATTAATGTCAAAATTTCTTTTTAAGATTTTATTCATTCTGTTAGTCTCATTACTAGCATGAATAACTTGATAAAAATATTTATAATCACTTGAAACACACACACAAATCTTTTTCGATATCTGATTTTTCCAATTCGTGATTAAGATGTTTATTATGTCATCAGTTCAACAGTTTTTGTGTATACTTGTTATTCTCATATGCATAACTCTGAAGGTTGTGTATCATAAGCTAAATTTTTTTTCTGTTAAATGACTTTATCAAGTCAGTTTTAATGTCATTAATATCTGAAATACTGTTGACTCATAGCTTATTCTTAGAATCATCTGCAATTAGGTTTTAAACACATTTTTATTTTTCAGACAAAACAAATATGTATATTATGAAGACCATTGCCAAAGACAAACTGATTTAGGTTATATATGATTCCTATTAGAAATATTATTGACTAAATCAAGTCAAAAGATAGCATCAATTTCGGAAAATTATGTAAAAGACCATTTAAAAAAATAGAAGACCAAGAAATACATTTCAAAAAAGTAACAGAAAGATGTCCCCTTATAATGTGAAAGCCACACAGATTTCATGCTCAAATTTCAAAACAAATTCTTACTCAGCTCCCTTTTCGCTTGATGTGAATGTTAGTATTCACACAGTTTAAAATATTCTTTGTTAAAAAGTGAAATCATTGCAAACGGTTGTGCTGATTTACACCTTTTACCACAAGACTGCCAATTCAATGTTCAATCGGTTTTTAATTAAAAGTTTGATGTTTACATAAAAAACTGGGCTACTTGCCATAAAGAAAAAAATGGCAAAAGACATGACTCCAAGAGGATAAATTCAATGTTTTCTACCAATATTTGAGAAACTTAAAAATATTGAAAACTGTAAAATTTCTAAACAGAACTTAAACTGACTAACAGATTAACACAAAACAAAGGTTTTAAAAGCACATACAATGTACAGAAACTTAATTAAAACTATGACCTATTACTTTTTCTTGTGCGTGTGTGTTTGTTTGTGTGTGTATTTTTTTTTTAATAAAATTATTTTTTAGTAAAAAATCAGTGCACTATACACAGAAAAAAAAATAAGTTTTTTGCTGTAAACATTGTGGTAATTGAATCTTTTTGGTCATAACTGCAATCAAGGGCGTTTTAATAAATTTATACATTTATATTATATCTATTAATACGTCCCTGCTGTAATCAGATGCAACTCTACAAATGAAATGAGGATAAGGGATGGGGGGTGGGGGTGTGGAATCATTAAAAAGTATAGACTGGTTTCTTACATAGATAAAAAAAAGGTTCTCAAAACAAAAATTTAGCCGACTGAATTGTATCAAATACCCAACTTGCCAACTAAATTCGTAAAAAAACCGACTATAACTTAAAATCACCAACTTCGGGGGGAGGGGGGACAACTCCCACATACAAAGCACCATCCCTTTGTTAAATCACCTCTGGCTGTAATTAAACTTTTGCACATAAGTATAATTGTTTTGTTGTTATTATAATACATTATAGGTAAGTTTAAAATACTTGCTTGAAATTGTAAAAGACAAACAGGATAGAAAAGTATACTGCTGAAAGCAAATCAAAACATGATAATAAATTTAAAAAAATAACTTTCAACAAAAACTTCTCCGAAAACTAAAATAAAATAAATAAATAAAGTAAGAATACTATTTTGCTGAGTTGTTAAAGGTATTTCTTGGGATGGCGTTGTTGTCGTCGAACCTAAAAAAACATAAACAAGATAACCTGATAGATCAATATAACTGTGTTATAATTTGATGCCTATGTTTACATAGATCTTTATGTGTGAAAATGATATCCAATAAAAATATAATAACAAATTTGATAATAAGTAATAACAAATAAGATGTAAACATAATAAAAAAGTAGCAATTTAAAAATGAAAATAAAAAACGAAAAAAATAATGCAGTTGAAATGTATATATAAACATATATAATTTAGTAAATAATTACTTTTTTCATTTTTCACAATGTATAATTAATAAATAGGTTAAAAATGGATATTACACAGACTAGCTCTTTAGTCAAGCAAACAAGCAATAATGATTGGATTCAAGTTCAATAATTAGAAAAAAAAATTAAAAAGCCAAACAATTACCTTATAGTAGCAATTCTACTAAAAATAAACAATATGAACGTAAAGAAAGGGCCAAAAATATCATTATTTATGAATTGTCAAAATCCTATAAAGTTTCTTTAAACAATAAAATAGCTAAAACTAAAGCAAAAGTGATGAAAATATTTTCAGAAAAAGAAGTCGTGAGACAATTAAGAAATAAAATATTTGACAAGCCGGTCAATTGTTGATTTGTTTGGCTGATTCTAATCTTCTAAACAAAATACTAATTTCATAAAAAAAAATTCAGTGCCTCCAATTTTTTAAAATATACATATCTCCGTATTAAACAGATGTAGAATGTCAACAAAATTTCATACTTAGTACAGAGCAAAATAAACTGAATAATGCCTTTAAGGATACAGATCTCTTTGACATGGTATACGTGATGAATCAGATACAAAAAATTGAAAAGAAACCAATCACAGTTATGCAGGAAGGCTAACAGTGTGTAATCTTTGGGTAATATTGAAAAATAAATTGCATGTACCTTAATGACACATCTCTTGACAATATATTTGAAACAAATTGAAACTAGCAGTTGCAACTTTTAATCCTAAATTAAATAGCATTACCGAAACATGGCTCAAACCTACTTCTCTTTACAATTCGAATGGTTATTGCTTATATTTTTTTGATTTTTATATAGGTGCCCAAAGAAGTCCTAACGGTCTTATCACAGACCACCGTGGATGAGCATTTAATTGGAAGTTCACGCCTTCTTCCTAACCGATTTCGCAAGACTAGCCCAGAGGTGGGGTTTGAACTACGGGTTCTTTGTTTCTGAGGCAAATGGGTGATCACTGCGCCACGACTGCTATATAAAAAAGATAGATAATGGTCGTCAAGGTGCAGCTAATGTAAATAACATGTGGAAGCATTTATATTTACAACAAAATTGTTTCACATAAACTAATTGATAATGCATTTACGCTACAATGATAATTTACATTGATAAATATCATATTGGATGTATAACAGACCTTATTATTTTACCAATATGACAGATATTAAAGATATATTTATAATTGCAAGAGAATATGCCAACCAAAAAGGTTTCAAAGATCTAATCATAGTTGGTAATTTTAATTTTCCTGGGATAAGTTGGTACAATGGTTCAATAAACTCAAAAAAAGAATCATCATGCATAAAGCATGTTTTCTATAGAATAAAAATGACAACTATTTGTATCAGTATGAAAACCTACAAAATTTCAAATAAAAAATTAATCTGCTGTAAACATATTAGATTTAATATTTACATTTCAGTTATTAAATGTAAGTGCCATCGCTAGAAAATTTGTTTTAGGGCATATATCCAAAAGTTATTCAATATTATGTTTTAATTTTATTTTTCGAAATAAAGCAATAAATGTAAATACTAAAGAATAAAAATTCTCATATAAAAAAAATAATTCTAATAGAAATCAAGCTTCAGTGTTTTCATATTTAAAATTTTCAAGAAATGTATGATGAGTTAATTCATTATAAGATGAAGCATGTAACTCATATGTTCCCATAAATACATCATACGTAAATTCATCATTAACTGAACTATGGCTGAATCAATGGGCTTGTCTTACTCATTAGAAAAAAACAGAACTTAAGGTACAAAAATTGTTCAAGTAAATGAAAATTCAAATCATTGTAGCCAAAATAAACAGTCATCAAAAAGACTTACATTTGAAATTTCTAAAGCAAGACTTCTGCATTAATTATTATGAATAAAGTTAAAAAGAACCTAAAAATTTTATACAGATATATGAATTCACACCAACATGTAAAAGACTGTATAAAATCTCTTCGGCTACCAAGTGGAGAAATAACTTAAAATCCAGAACAATAGCGAAAATACTGAATACAAATTTTCAATATGTTTTTGTCAAAGAAAATAAAAAGTGCACTTCATTTTTTAAAACAAGAATTGATGATGCCACCTTTAATTTAACTCCTACAGGTATTTATTTTTATATATTAATGTTCTTTAAAGACCAAACAATCTTGGTTAAAACAAAGCATCTCAAAACTTGAAGCATATGGTATTTACGGCTTAGCGCTTCATTGGTTTCGAGCTTTTTTATGTAATAGATTGCAGTGAGTTGTCATAGGAGATTATTTCAGCTTGAGCTGATGTGTTCAGTGGAGTTTCTCAATGCACTGTATTAGGTTCACTACTTTTTATACTTTATATAAAAGATTATCCTAAAAACATTTCAGAGTTATAAAATGATGACACAAAAATTATGTTAAAAAGTTCCTCTGATTAGTTACATAACGAACTACAGTGCAATTTAGACTCGGCATATGCATGAAAACAAGATTGGCTGCTTAGTTTTAATAATGACAAATGTTTAGTTATGTCTTATGGGTATAATAATTAGAAATATCCAATTTATATAAATGGTAGTAAACTCAACAAGAGATATCCAATAAATGTAAAATGATTGTAATCTTATAACCTGCTGCTAAAAGAGAGTGCGGCTACATTGACTAGTTTTTGCCTACTGCTAGAGAGAAGCCTCGCTACATTTACTGAGGGTTAGGTTTAGGGTTCGTGATAGATATTGGGCAAGCAGTCTATCAAATAATAATAAATAAAAAAGGTTTAAAAAATTGCTTTTAGTAATATTTTAAGAAAAATGTAGGTAATTTGTTAATTTTTGATAAAGCAACGATAGATTGTGCATAATATAATCAAATTTTACCATTAGATAGCACTTTGCCAAATACATTTTAAATTTTTTCAAGATATCCATTTCAATGGGTATCATGAAAATAAGGAGATTTTTTCTGATTCTCCTATTACTTTTTTATGACAATAACAACAATTGATTATGTAAATTTTTCTTTTTTTTTTTGTTATAGAGCACCACTAGAGAGGATAAGAGTTTAGTACTAGAGTTTCTTATAATAGAGCACCGTTAGAGAGGATTTAACTAGTAGTTTATGCCTCTGTCTTTACCAATGCGGCTTGTTAGGGTAGTGCCGGTGCCAAGCCTCCATGCTCTGTGTTCTGAGCCAGAACTCTAAACTACTGCACCATGGCTGTTATGTGTAGAGTACTCCATA
>NC_088920.1:62255000-62262500 GCF_038396675.1 Hydra vulgaris | reverse complement strand
TCACTTTGAGATTGTTGATGCACCAGAGCCATGCAGAATGCAAATAAAAACCTCACTATAATACAGCTATTTAAAACAGCTATTTTCATAGCAACAAATTGTTTAAACACATTATTGGCTAAATGAACAGATACTTTATGACTCAATATTAATTGATTTGATCTATAAAGGTGGATACATTTAAATATTACTATACTATGTTGTAAATATATAATTTTTTTATTGCTTAAATAGATTGACGCTATTAGCAGGTTTGGCACTAGTGTATTTGACAATTTGAGGCTATAGTTTCATAGTTATCAACTAAAGTTACACAATTTTAACAAATAATAGCTCCAGTTTTATTTATACAGTTGCGTAAGTTTTTTAGTTAAAATAATGCCTTTGTTTACTCAAGGTGGCTCCTATACAAAAAAAAATTTTTTATAAAATAAATTGCAATGGTTCATAAATGTTTTATTGTATTATTGATGGTATATGAAACTCAAGTTTCTTATAAAAAAATGTACATGAATCATATTTAAAGCAACTTTCAACTAAATTAGAGGTAAAAAAGGTAAATTTGAAAAGATTCAAAACAATATTTCTTAATTAATTTTGGTTTAAACTCAATAACTTTTTGGTTATAGCCTCATTACATTATTTTCATTCATTTCTACTAAAAGAATGAAAAATAATTAAAATATCAACAATGGGACACCATACTTAGGGCTGTAAATCCTGGCTCGTGTTCGTGAACGGCTCGGTGATCGGCTCGACAAGAGCTCGTTCATGTTCGGCTCGAATGGTAAACGAGCCGGGTTTGAACAAAAAATTAGGCTCGTTTATTAAACTAGCCTAGCTTGAACATCATAGGCTCGTTCATATAGGTTCGATTAAAGCTCGAATATATATATACATATATATATATATATATATATATATATATATATATATATATATATATATATATATTTATTTTTCCAACGCAATGAGAGCAAGACTTATATTTGTGAAATGTAATTTGAACTATTAGAGTGCAGTGTTTAATAGGAATTATTATGTTTGTGAGAGTTTACATTAAGTTTGAACATTGAACTATTAGTTTTAACTTTTATTTTGAACTATTAGATTTGTGGGATCTTATTTCATTATGTTGTTTATTTGCATGTTTAATAGACTGTAGGATTGTTTATGTTGTTTGTTGATTTGGACTTGCATCATTTGCGGTAGTGGTGTAGTGGTAAGAGCGCTCGCTTCATAAGTGAGAGGTTCGGAGTTCGACTCCCACCACGTCCCTGGAAGTACCGCGCTCAACTTAGTTTCTCCGCGCAGCGGCCTTGCTCGGAAAGGTTTGTGTTTCGGAGTTAAAGGGTTGAGAGAGAGTTGTACCACGAATAACAACTAAAAATAAAAATAAAAACACACAAAAATGAGTAGCCTCCTCGACTATAGTGGCCCCCCTCGGGCCTTGGGGAGGTGAATAATCTAAAAAAAATTTACAGACGAGCCTTTAACGAACAATTTTTTTTTACTAAACGAGCTTTAAACTAACAGGTTACAATAATTATTTCAAGTTTTAAACTGGTCAAGCTCGAGCAACATGTAAAACGAGCCGAGCCCAAACAATATTAATCCTTAACGAGCCGAGCCTGAACATTCTAAATATGTAAACAAGCCAAGCCGAGCCCTGGCAAGCTTGGCTCGTTCGGCTCAATTTACAGGCCTAACCATACTTAAAAAAATCAAAAGTTTATACATAAGAAAAACAGGTGTTGTGTAATAAAAATTGAAAAAACTATTCTTAGTTGATCATTTTAGTACATCTGAAATCCTAATGATTAAGGAACATACACTAAAAATTTTAGCCAAAAAGCTTTTCTTATATCGAGATATTATGTTTTGAAGTTGCAAAAAAAGAATAAAATTAAAATGTTATGAAAACAATGACTAAAGTTATCTGATAAATAGAAATTATTAAAAAAAAAATGAAATTGACAAATAAAAAAGTTTAAGTAAGGTAATATTAATAAGTATTTAATGCAAAATGTACATATATTCTGAATAAACTATAAGTTTTGCATCAAATAGTATATTACAAAAAAATTAGAAATTTTTTTTAAATTGAGTCAAACATTTGTGCTGTTTGTGGTGCATCTAAAGCATGTTGTTTTTCAGTAACGTCATTTAACAAACTCTGGTCAATAACTGTAAAAATAGAATTAAGCTCGTTTTAATGCAACTTAAAAATTGACTCAAAGTGATTTGAATTTTCTGAACTTTTAGCTATCATAAAGTTTGATTTGCCCCTTATTCATGCAAAACACCAAATTTTAAACTTAAACAATGAAAACTGATTAAAACAGCCTGCGTTTCTAGACTATTCTTTTAATAACTATGGCCTGTGTCATATTGTAAACAGAATTTACTTTAAATAAATCATACTTAAAGTTACAGCTCAGAAGGCCATGGGTACCAGGATTACGTTGAACTGTTTTATTTTTTATTTTTTCATGTAAAATATTATTCAACAAATAAACTCAATGTTAAAAGCGAAAAAGTATCAGAAAATTATTAGTCTAGAAAAAAAAAGAGTTTTTTATTTGCTAACAACAGATTTTATTTAAACAATTGCAGTTACAAACCATTGTTGCAGAGTTATACAGTATTAGTTTTTCTAGTTCATATTTTTTGCATTCTTTTAAGTGTTTTCAGATTTTTTGTCTTGCGTATCTTTTTTTTGTAACTTCATCAAAATATCACAAATTATCCCAACAGGCAGAATTTTACTTAAGCCATTAACTAACATTTTTCTCAGAAAAAACAACCTATGGAAAAGAATTTAGCTTTACAGACCAACAAAGCCTGGTCCCGAAAATGAAAGATCAATGTACAAGTTAACAATTTGGGGGGCTAGCCACGTCTGAATATCTCCAGCTAAACACTGATAAGCAAATTTTATTAGCTCTGCTTTTCTAATATCACGCAAATCTTTTTCTGCTAATTAAAGAACAGCTATATGGACATATAAATGCAATGTGCAACATTTTAGGCTTTTTATTATTGCATTTCCCAGTTCTTTATACGCCCAAAAAAATTTCTTTGGCTAATAAAAATCTTTCAACGCTGAATATTCGCAACTTGTAGCAGATGCTGCTATTATATTTGTTAGGAACCAAGGGACATATGTAACAGTTATGACGAAGCTGGCATCGTTAATCTTTTAATTTTTGAATTTAGTTTTTAGAAACTAAGGGACATACATAACAGTTATGAAGAAGCTAGCATGGTAAATCTTTTTATGCGAGTCCACTGCTAATAACTTGCGTGTAATTTTGGTCAACTTATTTAATCATATTTTGAATCAGCCATGAATTTTACCTTATGCATTGCGCTAGGGATTGGAAATCTCAAGTTCCTAATAACTCCGTTAATGAAGAATATACTTAGCTTGACTAACTTGCGGTAATCATTTCTAGAAAAGGTTTCATTTTTAAGTGGTTAAATAAAATATTTTGGCTTTTAAATAAAAATTAAACCAGAGGCTAAAGTTCCAAATCAAAAATACATTATCATGCCTATTTACCTAACTAAAAATCTCTGGCCCTACCCTACCCTACCCTTTTAAATATAATATAATTATTGTACCTCTTTTTTCAATTGTAAAGTTTTTGTACCTCTAAACCAGTGGTTTCCAATCTTTTCTCACCTTTTCCGCAAATTATATACCATAAAATTTTCATGAACACCTTTGCTTTTAATAATCACTACTAGGTGAAAATTTTAATAATGTCACTTTGATTAATCATTAATATTTTTGAAAAGACTGTCTAGTGACAGTCTATTCAAAAATATGCCAGTCTATCAATGACACAAAAGTATTTTATCTTAATATATATAAAAATATATTATCCAAAAGCAGGTCAATGATAAATCTGGCACTGTTTAAATGCAATTAATATCTGCAAATTTGGTTTAGCTTTAGATAGAGCACATCTAGTATTTGCATTGCTATCGAATCTATTTCTTTTTTTTTAGCTTTAAGAGATAGCATAGCTAAAAACTTGGCTTCACACAAATGTGATGTAGGACTAAGGGCTTTAAGTGCAATTGATGAACACAATGGATATAAATTCCTCATTTTCAACCAGAAGTCATCTAATGGTGGTGTTTTGAAGTGATCCTTAGCCGTGGTATTATCCTTTAGCTCTATTAATTCTTCTTGCGCTGCCTATTTCATTTTTTTTACAACACAAGAAAACGGTGATATAATAATTTTACTGCTGAAAAGGTTCTCATCTAGAAAATAGTTACCCAACTCATAAATCAAATTATCTAGGACACAAACTATTTTTTTTTTTATAATTTTGAAAAGCATGTTGTTTCCAATTACGCTGTTTTACGTTTTTGAAACAGGATCAAATTTCCATTGTTAATTCTAATCTTACGCAGTTTGAGCTTTCCAATAAATTCCTTCAGTATTTCCGAGTGTGTAAATACATTAGCATTTTTTACACAATATGATCCACAATGTCCACATAATAAGCCGTTGTTATTTCAAAATTGTCAAGTTTAAAATATTCTACAAGTCCATTTTTTAATTGACTTAAAGATTAGTTCACTTTGCTTCTAAGCTTAAAAAATCTTTCAAAATTTTCCAGCAAATAGCCATCACACTGAAGTATAAACAATAACTTATTGTGTTTAGCATCTAGGTCAGAGCAAAATTTTGTAAAAAGTTGAGTGTTAAGACCAGAAGATTTTATATGACCAACTTGACTAATTGATTAAAAACAGCTTTCAAACTACCTGGTAGTGTTTTGGTTGCCAAAGCCTGTTTATGAATAAAATAGTGTACACCAACTACATTTGGGCAATCTCTTTCACTCTAGTCTGCAATCCAGACTTACAAACCTTCATGGAAGAAGCTCAATTAGTAGTAATTACAAACAAATATTTCCATTGTAACTGATTGTAATTGAAAAACTGTTTAAAAGTTTTCATAATATCATGTTATATAATATCATATCATCTTGTTGTTTCAAAGATAGAAGAGAACAAAATTCTTCCTTGAACTTGTTATTGCGAGTAATCCTAAAAAATACAATTAATTGTGCCAATGCACATACATCTTTTAAACTCATCCAACTAAATTGAAAAGTAAGATGAATCTTTAGTTTGAAAATTTTTTAGATTTGTGGTCCGTTTAAAAAGTTCTCATGGATCTCCAGGAGTCCATGGACTGGGAATCCACTCGGTTGGGAATCACTGCTTTACAAAAAGACTAAGGCAATACCGTATAATCATAGTATGATATTGCACAGATTTTGGATTGAATATTAGATATTTTTGTTGCTCACTCCAAAAGAACTTCATAAATGGTGAAACCATATAGTATCAAAAGCATTTAACATTAGTTTTTTTTATATCATCATCAAGGTCAGAGGTTACTTGTCCCAACCGATGGTCTATGGACCATTGGTTGGGAATGCTTTAAAAAATACTTCTAAAAATGTAAGATGTGGACCTCATATAAATATGTGGCCTACGGAGAGTCCAAAGGATAGCGGAGTCAACAATGATGGTAAGAGTTGCTATTGCTTAATGGTATTTATCATTGTGGCAACTTTTTGTATCTGAATTAATTACAAAAACATGATCCACAAAACATATTATCTATCTATCTACAAAACATACAAAACATATTACCTATATATCTACAAAACATACAAAACATATTATCTATCGACCCGCAAAATATATTAAAAAGTAATAAAAGTCTTTATTGTCTCAATTTCTCTCTATGAATTTTTAAATTATGTGAACACCTAAGAGAATGTCTCCTGAACCCGTAGCATCTTGAGTAGATACATTTAATGCCAGTGCTATTAGTAGCACTTGTAAGAGAGGTGATCTTATACTTACAAAATTGCTTGACAAGTTACATATTTCATTTTCAACAAAGATGTTCTTTTATTACAAATTTGCTTCATAAGTTTAGTAAGAATGCGCAACACTAGTTATTTGCCTTTAAACGTATTTATGACTTCATTTCTAATAAAATCACTCTTCTGTTTGATTTCAAATATAAATAGTGCCTGACATACCAAAAATAACTATACTATGAGAGTTTAAATTTAATTTTCAGCTACATAAGTTAAAATTTAAGAGAAAACGCTTAAGTAGTTATGCTTTCAAACATAGTATTCAAACATAGTATTTAAACATAGTATTCAAACATAGTATTTCAAACAGTATTCAAACTATTAGACTCTTAAATTATTTCTAATGGTAGGAAGCTCTCTATCTGTGATGGAATCTGAATGTTTCAGAGAAATATCCGGAACAGAAAAGGATGTCTCGATCTGCATTTTTATTATATAATCAAAAGTTTATGTTAAACCTAATATGTATAAAAAATAAATTAAAATGACCAAATTTAGTATTATAGAAACAACTGAAAAAAAATGAACAAAATGTTGATGTTGCTGCCAAGTCTCACAAAAGCATCGGAAAGTGTTTTAAATAACAAAACTTAACTGTAAGTTGATTCGTAAAGAATTATAAAAATGCTGGTAAAACTGTATAGTAAAAAGTTAAATTTAACATGGATATTTTTTTGCAAACAATTGGGTCCGCACACTTTATTAGCAAAAACTTAAAATTGATTTAAGAAACTATACATTAAAAAGTGCAAAAAAAACAACATAAACAAATGTATAAATGAAATTTTCATCACTTACTGTTAGTTGGAATTCCAGGAATTATGATCGTTTCGTAATTACTGTTTAATGCAGCTCTAAAATTATTGTCGTCATATTGTATTATGCCAGTAAAAGCATAAATCTAATAAAAAAAAAAAAAAGTCTAAAACACATTTTGAAGCTTCAAAATAATCACACGTTTCAAAAAGGAAATCTTAATAGCTAATCATATTTAATATATAATTATATATCTTTAACTAATCTAAATATTTTTAATCAACCTTGTTTAAATAATTTAAAAATTATAATTAAAAACTTTTAGTTACAATAAATATGTTAAAGAAAGTGGCAAAATAATAAAATAAACAATTACAACAAATATAAAGATTTACAAATTACATAATTAATAATTTAGAAAAATCGAATGTGCAAATTTACATTTATGCAGTTTTAAGATGAAATGCTTTAATAAATTATACTTGTCAATGGCTTATACAATATTTTGATCGGGAACAAAACACAAAAGATTTTTATGTGAAATAAAAAAATAGGAGAGTTATTTACAAAGAATATCGAAAAATTAAAACCTTATAACTATCGGTTAGGCCAAATGCAAAAATGAATTAACGCAAGCATTACCAGTTCTGTCTTTACTTTTTTTTCATTTTGGTGTCATTGTTTTGTTTCAGTTTGTGATGGTGTCACTCGGTGCAGCTTGCAGCCACCTAATGACGACACTGATTCTTATTCTAAAATGCTATTTTCATAACCTGTGTTTATTGATAAAAATAATGTAAATGACATAATCATTTTCATT
>NC_088920.1:62167500-62250000 GCF_038396675.1 Hydra vulgaris | reverse complement strand
TAGCTGAACTTCCAGCACACACATCACATTGGCTTCAACCTTGTGATCGGAGTGTATTTGGACCACTCAAACAACACTATAATGTTGCTTGCCAAGATATGATGAATATGTATCCAGGTGTTTTAGTGTCACATAGGAATTTTTGTGCTTTGTTTAGAATAGCATGGGTAAAAGCCTTATCGGAAAAGAACATTAAATCAGGGTTTAATTCCTGTGGTATATTTCCATTCAATCCCAATAAAATTCCACCAGAGGCTTATCTGCCAAACAACCTTTATGAACCATCACAATTAACTGAGGCTAAATATGAAAAAAGTATAAGATTTGACGAAGATAAGAAGCATATTATTAATCCATTTTTGGAAAAATCTGAAAAAACTTCTGAAATTATATTACAACCACATCAAACAAACTTTGCAGTAAGTAATGTACAAATAGATTTTGCTATTGAATCCATTTGTGTAGAGAAAAAAGTGAATAGTTCTAGTCTTGTTTAACCAACTTATTCCATTGATGATCTGGAATCTGTTTTAACAGACCAACAACGCCAATGTTTTGCTTTTTGTTTTGATAAAGGATTTGACATTAAGAGTGATGAAACTTTTATGAGTTGGAAAAGTTTGAAAATGTTATCTCCTGATGTATTAACTGCTCTTCCAAAAAATACAATAGCACTTGACCATGTTTCAACACCGCTTGTTAATAAGTCTAATGATACAACATATACTCTTCTCACCAATGCATCTACATCTTATGGTTTAAATAATCTGTTAAACACTGAGGACGATGACAATGATATATTACCATACTCAAAAAAGATTTTGCCAACTACTAAAAAATTTTCAAAAAATGGCCTGCAACCAACATATTTCATATTGACATCTAAGGAAGCCTGCGATGCTAAGATTCTGGAGATAGAAACTAAAAGAGAAAAAAATAAAGAAAAAGAGAATCGGTCCAGAAAGAGATTTGAAGCACTTCAACAAAAGTTGAAGGAAAAAGAAGAGTGTAAATTATTGAAATCTCAGATTGCTGAGAAAAAACTGATTGCAAAGACTAAAGTTCCATTATCTGACAAAGCAAATAATATGAATAATAAAACAAAACCAAATAAAAAAAATTTAATCCAATCTAAACAAAAAAAAAATACAGACGATACAAGCAACTCTTGCAAACAATGTTGAAAAATGTTAATGTAACTTAATGATCCAAAAACGATGGACGAATCGATATCCTGATAAAAGTGTTGTAATTGTTTGCTTTATTTTTTAAATATATATTTAATTATTTTGCTGTTAAATATTTTTATTGAAATTTTAATTTTTTTATTTTGAAAAAAATCAGCAATTCAATGTTGAGTTATTTGCAAAGTATCACTATATTATGTTTATGTATTTTGCTGCCTAATTTAATATACTTCTTTTACTAAACCTCATAAGGACCATTTTGAATTGGTATATTTTTGAGATTGTTGTTGAAATTGTAAAATACATTTTAAAACTGAAAATCTTATCAAACGCTGGCTTTTTTCTTAAACTGCTACTTTATGACATGACAAAAAACATTAGTATTAATTACATAAGTATAGCAAGTTTATGTTTTTATTCATTTAAGACATTTGCTAAGTTTTGTGAAGCGATTTAAAATTTATTTTTGTTTAGCTGTTAAAAAAAGGATTTTTTTATTATTTTCGCATTTTGCTTTTATTCTATATTTCCTGAATATACACAAGTAAAAATTTGTGCAGAACTTATTTTTTAAACTCGAGACAATAAATTTGTTGTGTTTTTAAAATCATTGTCACTACTTTTACTTCGTAAAACTTAATGGCCAGGAATAAGTTCGCAATGGCCATGTTTCGGATCTCCGGCCAGGATTTGGTGTTTTTTAAGCCTTATTGTATTTGTGCTGAAACATGTTAATTTATTGACAAAAATTACCAAACTTGTCATAAATTGTATCTCAAGAAGTTTATTAAGAGTTTAGAAATATTTTTTCATGATGCCGTTCGCGGTAATATATAACGAAGTTTAAAATTAAGTGGCCAGGAATAGGTGGTTTTACCCTATCGCTGATAAACAAACATTGATATTAAAATATTTATTTAACATTAAATCAACGTATGCGTTTACTTTCTATTTCAAGGCAGTATTATAATAAAAAAAATTTTGAAGTTGTATTTTAACTTATTTAAGGTTGATGACAAACTGACTTCAATTGAAGTTTAATTTGGTGGGAGAAAGTAACTGTGAAACTACCAATGGAAGGGCTAAATATTTACAAAGCTATAATTGGTAGGATATTTTCATTTTAAGTGTTAAAAATTTAGCAAGACGTTGATTTGTATTGTTTTATTAGATTTTATATATATATATATATATATATGTATATATATATATATATATAAACTAGAAATTTTCTCTCCTCCTTTCTCTGCAGTTTTATTTGCTTGACTAAATTTGATTATTTTTGCATTTATTTTTTAGAATTAATTTAGCGTTCCAATGCAAAAGCAATAGACAATGAAACTCAGACAAATTTAGCCTCCTGCTTGAACTCGTTCAAATAAAAGTAAACAGAAATTATACAACCACCAAAAACAAAATTAAAATGTTCTCGAAGGTAATAAAAAAAAGATGACGATGAGATCTTATCACAGAGCACCGCGTAAAAGCATTTGAAAGTAAGTTCACACCTCCTTTCTAACCGACGTTGTAAAACTTTCCACGAGGTGGTGTTGAACCGCGGATCGCTAGTTTTTAAGGCAAGCGCGCTGAAACTAAATCTTACCAATCTTAATCTTAAAAAAATAGTAATTTAAAAAAGTAAATCTTAGTAACTATTTTAAATAATTTATACAAATATGTATTCTGCACCTATACGTAACTGTGCTACTTACTAGATTTGAAACTTAAGTAAGTTTATTACAACAAACATATTCTAAACGTGTGTTTTTAAGTATACAATTTTTTATAAAAACAGTAATATGAGAAAAAGAAATCATTCCTATAAAAACCCAATTTCTCTAAACTATTCAAAAGAAATATTTTGAACATTATCAAAAAAAGCCAAAAAAAAATTTAACATAATCAGCAAGAATTTCTAACAGTTGTTAAGAGGAAATGGAAAACAGCTTTTTTTGCTGCCTGTTTCCTGTTTTTGACTTTCATCTTATTATTTTTTTTAACAGAAAATGTAAAAAAACAATTTTAAAATTTAAAACAACAGTTTAATTTTTTAATGAATCTAAATTTTTAAATGGGATCATAGACTTCTATGAATTGGTTTTCAAAATATTTATTTTGTGAAAAGTAAGTGTAATGATTTTTGCGAAACCAATTCCCTATGGACAATCCTTTCTAATACTCGTTTAGAATAACAATTAAAGATTGCAACCAAAGGAAATAGTTTTGCAATCATTATAAATATTTTTGTATAACTCTCTAAAGGGAACTGTTTTAAAGTATTATATGAAAAACTTTATAACGATTGCAAAACTATTTCCTTTGGCGATTAATTCCAAACGAGGAATTCTCTCACGATTAGAATAGAAGCCGTATTATCTCAACAGTGTTGAAACAACGATACAAAAAACTATACATTGTTTTAACATAGATAATTACTTGTAATAAGTTTTAACATAGTTTAACTACTTGCCCCGGCAACTGGGTTCGAGACCCTCCAAAACCTGAGTTTAGGGCCCTAAAATCTTTATCGGGAGCTTTTCCCGTAGGTAGTATTAAAAAAAAGCTTCTGCTTTTGTTGTAACCCTAAATCATTATTCTAAACATGTATTAGAAATTGTTGTCCATAGGAAGTTAGTTTTGTAACATTAAAAAAAATATTAAGATGTTAAAAAACAGAAAATCAGGGTGCGAAAAACAGCTGTTTTCCGGTTTCTGTTAACAGCTTTTAAAAATAAATTAGCAGCGGTGGCACAGAAGTTAGAAAGCTTGCTTCCAAAGCAAGCTCTCTAACAACTGCGCTACGGCTTTTTCCATGGTACTCTGTGAGAAGATTGTCAAGCTTTTTTCTGTAATAATTTATTATTCTAGGATTAAATGTTTCTTAAAACATAACACTGGTTCTCACCTAAAACCAATGCATGGAATTGATTTATCAGAAGCTGAAAAAAATTCTCCTGAACTGGTTTTAGCACCAAAAAATTAAAAACAATGCTAGTATTTGTTCAACTTAATAGTTTAGATGAAATAATTTCTGATATGGCCGCAGACGAAATATTCATTAAAGATATAACCAGAAATTAGTTCAATTGCAATACAATCAAAAAAAAAAGGATTTGCCTTTGATATGGCATAATAGATAATATAATTGCTCCCAGTATCTATATTAAACAGTAATAAGCTAAAGAGTGAATTGGTTCGTTTTTAAAATGAAACTCCTCGAACATTTGAATCCTAGATGAATACTTTCTGTCAAGAATGACATTTTTCAATATTTACAGCATACAAAAGGTTTTTGCTAATTTATTGGAATTCTATTTGAAAGAAATAAAATATGTTATTGGACTTTGCATTTGGTATCTTGATTAAACAGCTGCCACCACTTTCCAAAAATGTGAAAAACTGTGGCCAAAAAAAGCATGTTTTAATTAAAACTTGCATGTAAAACTTGTCACCACACATGTAGTCTCAAACTGCAGCCTTTCGATGTTTATATATTTCTTCCATTCAAAGTTTATTATGATAACGCAGTTAAGTCTTTTCTTTTAGATGATCCCGATATACCAATCACTAAACTGTGCTCGAGTTATGATTGGCATCGCAAGTTCCATGTTACGTTAATATGCCATATGAAATGAATATGTGTTTTCAGAATCTAATTTTTTATGGTTATTTTTTGTTTTTTTTTGTGTTCTTTTGTTTCTTCATAACAACTTTTACAATAAAAGAAATGAAATAAGAATGCATGTAAATAAAATATAACAAATTTTGTTACATATAAAATAAGAACGCGGAAGCATGCAGAAGATCAGATGATCTTGTCATTAAGAACCGCTTACAATCGTCACGTGTTTAAAACAATTTCGTAATGTGTATAAAATAAATAAGCAGTCAAATAAAGTTTATAAAACGAAAGTAATAAAAATTAACGTTTTTTATAAACACTTAAAATACAAGACTTGATTGGTACAAAATGTATAAATTAAATTAACATTATACACGAAAATAAAATTTACAAAACAAAATTTAAATATACAAGTATATAATCAAATAAATAATTTTTATATAAGAATTCGTAAAAACATTATAAATCAGTCAAAATAATTAAATTTAAAAATATATAAGTATGTTTTCAATAGAGAGAATGATATTTTTTAAACTCCTTTTAAATGCAAAAAGTTCCAGTCTTGAGAGAAATCAAAATGTTTCAAAACTATATTGTTCCATAGAAACGCCGCTTGAAAAGAAATACAAAACTTGCCTAAATTGGTTTTGAAAACTGGTTGAAGAAGGAAGTTGTCATTTCGAAAATTATATTTAGTTTTTTCTTTTAAGGAATACAAATTGTGAAAAGAAACCGGAGCTGTGCGAGTTTTAAATTTAATCATAAAACGCAGTACATTAAAAATATTTAGTTGAAATATATTTAAAGTATTAATTTCAATAAAAGAGGCTTAGCATGGGAAAAAAGGTCTTTAAAATTAATAAGACGTGCAGCATATTTCTGTTGGCGATAAAAAGGTTCTAATTTACTTTTATTGACACTACCCCAGGCCGCATTCGCATAGTTTATGTGTCAATAAATGAATGAGTGATAAAGTTGAGTTAAAATATGTTAATTGAACATGCTTCTAGCTTTATATAATATACATATACTTTTCGAAATTTTGCAGATAATGTTTTTGATATGTTTTTTCCATGTGAGATTTTTATCAATTGAAACCCCTAAAAGGTTTGTACATAATGTTCTCTTAATTAGAACGCCATCAATAAAAAGAGGAGGAAGCTCGATTGGAAGTAGACGTTTTGTAGAGTTAGAATGAAAAAGAGACCATTTTGTTTTTTCAATATTCAGAGAAAGTTTGTTTAATTTAAACCATTGAGAAACTTTCATCAGTTCATTGTCCATACAAGAAAATAGTGTCGTTATGTCGCTATGAGATAAAAAAAAATTGTGTCATCAACAAGCATAACTGTCATCAAAATGGATGCTTCATATAGTTAGTTTATGTAAATGAGAAAAAAAAGAGATCCTATTAGAGATCCTTGAGGAATTCCGCAAGTTATTTCTAATAATTGAGATTGCGATGATTGGTGTAAATAACTTTTTATTGGCTTAAGAAAATTTCCTGTGACTCCATAATATTTTAGTTTTTTGAAAAGGATTTTATGATCAATCATATCAAACGCTTTTGATCAACAAAATCAACAAAAATGTCTAAAGTAAATTTGGGCATTTTTGTTGAAATAAAGACTTTTCAAAAAACTAAAATATTACGGAATCACAGGAAATTTTCTTTATCTAACAAAAGTTATTTACGCTAATCATCGCAATTTCAATTATTGGAAATAACTTGCGGAGTTCCTCAAGGATCTGTACTAGGATCTCTTCTTTTTCTCATTTACATAAAGGACCTCTATGAAGTATCCAATTTGATTACAGTTATGCCTACTGATAACGCAAATTATTTTTATATGAAAAAAAAAAATTAAAATAAAGACTTCTCAAATGAATCTGTAATATATTGAGTTATTTTTAGTATAGCGTGCTAGTAGAGTTATTTTTCTTAAACCCATATGGCTTTTTTTTATAATATACTATTTTGAGACAGATGTTGGATAATTTTTTATAAAGAATTCTCTCTAAAAACTTAGAAAAAAAAAAGAGAACAGAGATAAAGCGGTAATTACTGACAAATCTCCTCCTTTAAATATTGCTTTAACTTTCGCTAATTTCAACTGATCAGGAAATATTCCTTGATCAATTGAACATTTAAATACTTTATATAGAACTTATTATTACTTATATATCATGCTGTATTGATACTAATAGAAACAACCCAAACACATATAAAAAAAAAACACAAGAGAAACTCTAAATGCCAATATTTCTTATTCTTACAAGAAAAGATTTACGAACTTTTTGTAAATTCAGAGCCAAGCATATGACAACTAGCAATTCTGATTCAAGTACAAAACAAACCAAAAGTTCAGAATTTGTAAAAATTGTTAGCCCTTTGCAGTTTAAAAACTTAAAAAAGCCGTTAAAAGTAAAAAACCATCTGAAAAGTTAGCAGTGTAATAGCGATAGATGCACCAACAAAACTGCAAATAAAGCACAAAAAAAAGAGTTTATTTTCAAAACGATTTTTACGCCATATTCAAAAGAGCGTAGAAATTGTGCAGTTTATCTTTATTTTATAAGGATCTTACAAAAATTGTTTTCGATTCTTTGCTAAGCGCAGTGTAACCCTATATTATTTTACTTCTAAAAAACGTTTTATTTTCAAAACACGGTGTGGAATTCTTAATTTATTTTTAAAGTGCGGTATTTAATTGTGACCGATCCGTGACAAATATATACTTAGTCATGCATACTTACTTAGTTACTAGTTATGCATTCTGGCCGAGAAATAAAGGTATTAAAACGAGACTGTTCCATGTCAGGATCGGACGGCCTCTTCCTTGCAATCGAAGTTGCTCAGTTAGAAAGAGATCTTAGAGTTATTATCTTACATGATCTTAAACGTAATGCTCAAGATTTAGCAGCTGCAGTGAGCGCTAACCGCTCCTTAAAGAGGCTGAAAAAACTTTTCGCAGCCGTAGTTTTTCAGTGTGGAAAGAAGTGTACACCACGTATGTTTGTCTTCACCTAGAGTATGCTATCCAACCGTAGTCACCTTACCAACGGGCAGGCATAGAAGCGCTAGAAAAAGTTCAAAACCTTCCTGCAAAACCATTTCTGAAATTAGGAATTGTACTACCGAGCAGCAAACAGTCATGTTAGGTCTTATGACACTTAAAGAAAGAAGAATAAGAGGTGATTTAATTCTGATGTTCAAGTTCACGCGTTGATTTGATGAAATAAACTTTTACGTATTATTCAATCGTCCTTTGTCGTCAAAGTATATTATGCTTGGTCATAATCAAAGACTTGCACAACAAAGAGTACTCGATTGGATGCCAAAAGAGAAACTCTTCACAAACCGTGTTGTGTTGCAATACCCTGCCGCGACTAGTAATTACGCGACCTCCGTCAACATTTTCAAAAATCTACTAGATGAACATTTAAATTACTTAAAAGAGAATTTTTAAACGATAACTGGAAATAAACTCTTTCAATATATGCTTCTAGTATTCTATTATGTTCTTAAAGTATGGTGATTGTATCGCAGATGTGCACAAGTATCTTAAGACTGTTAGTATAGAGGTGCCTATGCAGCACATCTTTGTTGGTAATTTAAACATAGCGAACATTTATGATTTTTCAAAAGTCTATAAATTTATTACAGATTGTTGTAAATATTTTAATTTATTGCCATTAAAATAAACTAAACTTAAAAAATGAAAATTAGGCAGCGTTTGTTGTCTTGTGTTAGTTTCTCAGCCAACCTAAGTATTTTAATGACATTTTCTATATTCTACTTTTTTTAAACCGTGTTGTCCTTTAAAAATACTAGACACATACAAAACTAAATGAGCACACGCAAGATGTTTTCTCGTAACACTATTATTTTTCAAAGTTTGTGCTTGTTGGTCTGATGTAAAAAGAAAACTGTCTGATGTAAAGATTCATGTAAGTACATAATTTACATTATATTATTTAAATGTTTATGCCAGAATCGGCAACCTGTTGCTCGCAAGCAGGTTGCTGACCCTGGTAGAAACATTTGATGCTAAAGTTTTAATGTTATAATGCGACTCTTCAGCTCCATGCACAATTAGGGTCATTTCGGATATAGCGAGCCAATAAAACTAAAATCAGTGTGTATTAATAACTATGTGAGATATCTTAATACTTCTTGTACTAGAAAACTCTATAACAGATACCTAAACTATGATATAATGTAAAGTGAGCCACACTAATATAAAGTGAGCCAAGTAAATTATATATGATACATAGGAAAGGCTCGCTTTATATTAACAAATTTATAAAGTGAGCCACCATTATTGGTAAAGCGAGCCAATAGCTTATATGATTATTCTAAAGTGAGCCATTTAGCTTTTATTTCAGACAAAAATTTACAAAATTGGAAGTATTATTACAAATAATATTTACTATATTAATATTAACTTTATTACCTACGATATAGTAAACTGGTATTAAAAGTTTGCAAACATTAACCTCAAATGCATACAATGCAAAAAATTTAAAGAACAAAAGCAATGTAAAAATGTCAGCGACTAGTCTAATAAAAATAATACTGCTAAAGCTGCAGATAAATGACGCAGTACAAAATGCAAATATCAAGTCTTAACTAGAGTTAATTTACTTAGTTGTTGTTTGAACACAATCAGCACATAGTTTTCCACGCACGGTTATTTCGATACAGCTCTCATGTAACCAATCACGGCACGCATCACACTCAATCCATTCATCATCAATGAGAGGATCAGTTGCTTCACCATATGCAAACCCACAATATTTGCAAATGTCCTCTTCTTTTTATTTCTTTTCTTTTTTGGATTCTTTCTTTTTCTTTATAACCTTCTGTTTAACAGTTTTCATCTGTTTCTTTTCTTTGCTGGTCTCTTTCTCTTTAGCTGTATTTTTTGTTATTGGTTTGGTTCTTTCTTGAATAAATGCTACATTTTTACAAAATTCAAGGTTAAACACATGTGAATAGTGATTGTCCATAATTAAAAGACGAGGTCGACCATTTAATAGTCCTAATCGTTGTAAATTGTTGACAAATAACTGTCCAAATTCCACAAACAAGTCTTTATTTATCCAGCCACTATCACTTGCTTTTACAATAGCACCAAAAAGAGCACCATCTTTCCAGCCTTTGCCAACAGTTTTTCCTTTATGAATGATCATAGGTGGTATAATATCGCCAAATGCATTTAATGCTGCCAAGACAGTAGATGTCTCCCCTCTTTCTAATGCAGTAAGATTATAAGCAGGTTCACCAACAATTGCCACAGCTTCTTCTGCCTTGTGAATATTCATCACACCTGTCTCGTCCACATTCCAAATGTGCCTAGGACTGTCTTTTATATCCAGTCTTTGCACTAAGTCTTCATACAAATCAAACCATTTCATAACCTGAGTTTTGTTCATACCCATTGCTCTTGCTGCAGACAGATTCTCTGCCTTTTTTGTGCTTATATCAGGAAATCTGTTCAAAAATCCCTGAAACCAGTAATAACCGGCAATTTTTTTTGATTCTGAAAATCCTTTTATTCCTTTAGCATCAGAATAAGCATATGCAATTTCTCGAATATCTTTGCGCGACAAAGGAAACCCTGCTCGTGCCATTTTTCTTACAGTCTCTGCTAATTCTTCTTCACTTTGTTGTGAAAGAATTGTGGGTCTCCCAGAAGCACTTTCCACTTTGCTCACTTTTCCTGACAATCTCCTCCTCAAAGTTTCATATGGCACATTCCACGCTCTCGCTATCAGCCGTATTGACAACCGTTCAGTTGAAGGTTTTTCTTCTTGTTTTCTGTATTCTTCAATAGCACCAGCCATATTTCCTTTTTGCCATAAATTTAGTTTTGTGCCTGCATGACTTTGAGGCCTCGGCAGTTTTTTTGGACTTCGATGTTGTCCTCGAATTGACGCTTTATCCGATGGGTCGCTTTATCCGAAACGACCCTATATATATATATATATATATATATATATATATATATATATATATATATATATATATATATATATATATATATATATATATATATATATATATATATATATATATATATATATTCATAACTTTCATATTAATCAAAATATACATTTTAAGTTGGCAATTATTATTCGGAATGTAACATAATGTAATACAAAATTGTTTCGTAAGAAAAGATTTTGAAGATCTAATTAAAAATTTCAAAAGGTACGATTACTTTATCATAGTAAGAGTTTCGGAAAACATCGAGGAATACTTTCCTCCATTAAAGTTTTAATGTTTCTCTTTGTTTTTTTTAAATTCCATAACTGGAACGATTTTTTTATTATTGACATAATATCACCTAGCAATTCTTCAAGTTGAGTTGAATTTAATTAAGTAAAATTAACTAAGTTGAGTGAATTTAATTTTTTTTTATCTTCTATCATGCACTGAAAGAAGTTGAAACCAATAGTGTTGCATGTAGTAATCACTTTTACTCCTATTCGCTTTTTGTTCAGAGCAAGCCTTTGTAATTTTAAATGGCTATTTAAAATTACAAATTATTTATTTAAAAAATGTTGATAAGTTAAAAGTTGAACTAAGCCTTTTTTTTTCTAAACATTTAATTTTAAACATTGGAGTTGTAAACTACCACTATTACAACTATTTAAAAATGTTTAATATTTTTAATATTTTTTTATTTTACATTAGAAAGAGAGAGGGGGTGGGGCAAATTATTTATTGACCTAATTTTATAGGGAAGTTTCTGAAAGTTTGACAAGTTGTTGACGAGGGGGAGGTAGGAGGAAAAAATTGCCAAAAAATTGTTGACGTAACTTACTAGCTAAATGTTGGACAGCTGCGAATGCTTGAAACGTGAAAAAAGAAAAGTATTTCTTTATTTTAGAGTTTGTTCATACTTTCATAATTTTTTGTTTAACTAAAATGATTATGGAATGATGATATAAAAGATGTTTACACTTACAGGCGTTTGTACGTAGCGTTATATAAATAGAACTAAGAAGATCTAAGACCACTAAAACATAGTCATAAAAAAAGTGACGTCACACAGACAAAAAATTGTGGCATTGACGGTTTACGCGTCTATCAATTTTAATGGTCTAAGAAGCCGATGATGTAATTTTAGCAATCAGAAATTACTAAGAGAGGGGCAAATCTAAAACTGAAGTTTCAAATTTTCCACTTGGACGAGACCATATGTTTCGTATTTTTTCAATCTTGTAAATTCTTCAAAATATAATAACATACATACAATAATTCAAAACAAAACATCTTGAGGAAAAAGACTTTTAGTTATTTGAAAAGTTTCCTTATATTACATACGATCCTGAATAAAACGTTATGTAAGGAATTGTTCGTAAGTTACGCAACGGTAAATTTATTTAAAAACAGAAAGAAGTAGGAGAACTTAAGCACTTCTTGGCTGCAATTTTCATTAAACTTAATGCTCTAATTTATTTTTTATCTAACTTAAGGCTTTACAAGGAAAAATTCTAGATCTTTTTTGTTTTGTTTATTATTGAAATTTTGCGTTGCATAATTTATGGAAGACCCCGAAGTAGTTTTTTATACGTTTTATAAACAATATATATATATATATATATATATATATATATATATATATATATATATATATATATATATATATATATATATATATATATATATATATATATATAAACGAAATATTTAAACAAATATGTTATTTGTTTATATATATATACATCCAAAATCCCTGTAAATATGTAAAAACCCAGAATGTTATGACATCCCTAAGGTTTATCTTGAGAAATATAGAGTAGATTTGTGTTTTACTCCTAAATATGTATATATTGTTTATGCGGTAGTAGTGTAGTGGTAGAGCGCTCGTTTCATTAGCGAGAGGTTCAGAGTTCGATCCACACCACGTCCCTGGTATTACCGCGCTCAACTTGTTTCTCCACGCAGCGGCCTTGTTCGTTAAGTTTCGTATTCCAGAGTTATAGAGTATGGAGAGGGTTATAACCACAATTAAGTAGCCTCCTTGTCTGTAGTGGCCTTCTGCGCCTTGGGAAGGTGAATTAACAAAAAAAATCTGATTGTTTTAAATTTGAAAATAAAAAGAAAAAAAATTTAGCTACAACTTTTTGTTTTTCTCTATTGCATAATGTTGCTTTAAATTAACAAACTCCAAACTCCCTTAACGTAAGGATAATTATTTTTTTATTTTTTGATTTTTATAGTTACATAATAAACTATTATAATAAGAGGCAAAAATAGTTAATTTTCATATTTTTCTTAATTCATGCAATACAGGGTTACATGCAGGGTTAATTGCATTTTGTCTCGAAATACGTAATCAGCATATTATTGCATTTTGAAAAACGGCTGCAGCATATATTTATAGTAAAAAACTAAATGTAGCGAAAACAACTTTTAATTGTCAAGTGAAAATTTTAAAGTTTTTACTAGCTACAGGCTTTTTTTTTTTGCTTCCACGACAGCCCCTTCTGGAATAGCAGGATTGTCTTATTAAGTTTTTTTTATTAAGTTTCAAACAATTTTTTGGTAACAAGTTTTTGTTAAAAAATTAACAATTTAACAAATTAAAAATTTAACAAATTAAAAATTTAACAAATTAAAAATTTAACAAATTAAAAATTTAACAAATTAAAAATTTAACAAATTAAAAATTTAACAAACTAACAATTTAACAAATTAACAATTTAGCAAATTGACAATTTAACAAACTGACAATTTAACAAATTGACAATTTAACAAATTGACAATTTAACAAATTGACAAATTAACAAATTTACAACTTTTTGTTAACAAATTTTTGTGAACAAATTTTTTATAAAGTTTCACACAATTTTTTCAGACCATCCGCAGATTATTAGGATTAATTACCTGATCACATTAATAACATATGTATCTCAATCATAACACACACACACAACAAATATTTTCTCCCAGTGTTTTAGTGTTTTTAGAATTTTTAACTTTTTAAAAATATTTTCGTTTGTTAAAGTTTATAACATCGTTACATAAGTTTGTATATAATCTCTATAAAACTTCAAAAGTTGTTTGTATTTTAAAATAATCAAAAAAAAATTAAAGAAAAGAAGTCAACGGTGATAGGACTCCAACCACGGCCTTTTTGTTCAGAAGATCATCGCGCTATCCACTCGGCCACGCTGGCAGATTGATAAATGAAAATTTTTTAAAGTATATAATAACTTTTTTAACGAAAATCAATGCTATAGATAAAAATAATGCAGTTTTCAAGTGAAAGTCAAACTGTAAAGCTTGATACATGTTTTAATATGTTTTGACATTACATAATTTCAAGTTTATATAAGTTAGATAATTGCATACACTTTCGTTGATTTTTTCTTATGAAAATTTTCTGCGACTCTCTCGCCACTACCTCGGTTGCAATGGGTACCAAGGGTTCCGTATCAAACACGCTCGAAGGGTCACTAACACTACTATTAAGTTTGGCAATAATATTTAGAGATGAGGTTAAATATAGCTGAACGAAAGTCTTTTCGAAAGCAACTCAAACTTTTTTTGTAAACAAAACTAATATAAAAAATAAAGAAATTGTAAATCATTTTTAAAAGGAAGGATTTGATTGAAGTGCATTATATAATAACCTAAACCCAGCAGACACACAACGTTGTACTAACGTTGTATTTATGCTGTTATTAAGTTTTCCATTGTTTAACGTTTGTTCGATGTTTTGTCAAAGCAATCTTTTAAATGCAACATCTCAACGTTGAACTAACGAACAGACAACGTTAAAAAAACGAAGAAATATTAACGTAACATTCTAACGTTGAGCTAACGAACTAAAAACGTTAAAAAAACGAAGAAATATAAACGTAGTTTCGGTAACTACCAAAAACCTACCGTAATTTTTTCTTATATTAAAAAAACAAATTTGGTTTTTAGCGTGGCGTTGGATTCATTAAGTTTTAAGATTCATTTAGTTTGAAGATACCTTGGTATCTACTGCAGTCTGGTAATTTTGCAAAAATAAAAAAAAGTTAATGTTGATGATACGTAAAAGTATCGTATTCGAGTGCGACAAAATTATGAAACATTATTTTCAAAGCCTTTTTATAGAACCATGTGACTCCAAGCTTTTGTAATTATTGTATATAAAAAGTTCATATCAAAAGCTTTGACAGTATATCAAGAAGAAAAAATATCAAAAAGCGTTGTTTTTTTTTTAAAAAAAAGCACTATTCTTTTCATCCAAAGTCGATGTATGGAAGACACAGTGCTTTTTTAAAAAACACTTTGTCAAAGAGGGTATTGCTATAATGCCTTTATTATATAATGTGGTTTTAACTTGAATAATCTAATAATGTGTGTAACCTGTGCTAATTGAATAAAATGTTGTTAATTTAAATAAAAAGATAATAATGTGTCAGCAATGTGATTATTATTATTTCTTTATGCATAATACATTTGGAATACATTGTAAACATTTAGCATACATGTTTAGAAAAATAATTTCATTCATTTACAAGTATCATGGAGACTTTAACTATTAATTTTGGCCAGATTTAGCAAGTTCTCATTATTTTAAAGATTTTCTAAACTGGATGGATCAGTATGTCTATTACCTTAATAAAGAATCCAATCCCCAAATGTGCATCCAGCGTGACCAATTGAATACTTTTGGGGACATGGCACAGAAGGTTCACTAGGGAGATTAGTATGCTTCAACAGAGCAAATTTATTTAAAAATTAATTAAAATTAAACTACAAGAAAATAAATAAAACTACAAAAAATTTAAAAAAATTTAAGTTTTTTACAGCCGCCTATGAAAGGCGTCACAGCAAAATTGGGATCAATTGCAAATGGTGGTGTTTTTTCATTAAGAAATAAATTATTTTTATTGAAAGATAAATACTTTATTTACAAAAAAATTATGATTTTTTTTTTTATTTATATATAAGTTACTGACGTTTTCATTTTCTCCGATAACTTACGCATCACCCGTTAGACTTGAAAATTGGGAAATAAAAATTTGTTGGTCAATGAAAATTAGAGAGATTGTAAAAAATTTGATGCATTTTGCAATGCATCAGCTCTTTGTCTATTTTTAGATGTCTGCTATGAACAAATCAAGAAATAAACATAGTCTTGATGCTTCTTTTGTTGAAAAAGCAATAATTTAAAAAGATCTTCATCATCATTACTTTCCCTGAATAAGAGTATTACAACCATCAACAAGATAGAATATTTAGCAGGATTCAGTAGGATATTAAAAAACGTTAGGAGATCTTACAACCTGCGATCTACAGTGTAGTGGCGTCCCTGTGATTGATGGAAAATTTTTGTTTATGGCAGGGACTGGTCAGCTTTTGGTTTTAAAGCAGAAAAAATAATTGTGAAAACAATAAAAACATTAAAATAAGTGAGACAAAAAATGATCAGTTCCAACCATCAGAAATTAGTACAATGTTTCCATCATTCTGAGCCAACCTCGCATAGCCTACAAAAACCTTCTAAAGTAGGCGAAGAAATAGATTACATTTAATTTTAGTGCCATGGTGTTTAATTGTGTGAAAAATGCTAAAAAAAAATGTTTTTTATCTGCTAGATACTGTCAGTACAGATAACACTATACGCAAACTTTATGAGACACTTCTGCAAAATTCTAGAGTAAATAACTCATTGTCTAATAAAGTTGGTAGTTAAGTTTTTGTTGGAAGAACTGTTTTTGTCTTTTAATATCCAATAAAATGGAAAATAGGAGCATAAGTTTTATTCAAATTTTAATTTTAAACTATAAAATTAAATACAAAATAAAAAAATACTATGACTTAATGTTTCATATTTTATTCTCCAAAATAAATTTAAACTCACAATCGTGAATTTTAGATCAAAATAGTTTACATTACTTTAAAGAACATTGTTTATATTCAAATTATCATTAAATATAATTACCAAAACATTAAGTACACATAGTTATACAATATCTTAAATGAAACTAATTATTAAAAGATATTTAAGTCTTTAAAAGTTTATAAACTTTTTATAAAATCATTATATAATGGATATACCACATTTTGCTAATAAGCTGTAACTGGATATACAATATTTTGAAAGTAAATGCTAGTTTATATACAAAAAATATATATGTTTTTACTTACGTTTATTTTAACTATTAACATTATCCAATATACAATATGCATATATACATTAAGTAACAATAGTTTATCCAAATATATGAGCCATCATTGTATAGCATTATTATAATTTTAATATTATTTAAACAATTGTGTTAATTAGGAATCTTTTAAAGAATTACTAATTTTTTAAAATTTTTTTTCTATGTTTTTCAAGATATTAAAATTTTTTAGTGCTCATTTTCATGGCACTTGAGGTGAATACTTTGATAGAAATTAAAGTTTTAGGTTTTTACAAAATTAAGCTCATTTTTTTTTCTAATTTAGGAAATTTATTTTGGATCTATAACGTTAATCTAAGTACACTAATCTTTTAAAAAAGACGTGTTTAAACAAACAGTATAATAAAACAAAAACTAAGAAAGTATCACTGTTCCCCACTTTCCTCTATCAGCATTTCTTATACAAAAATATTTTTTATACAAAGTATACGTGTAAGACAATTTAAAATTTACTCAAACTTATTTGTGGCTGTAATTGTGTAATAGTTTTACTCAGTTTAATCATCAAAAAAAAAGTTACGCCAGATAAATATAATAAAAGCCTTAGTTATTTTGTTAAAGTTTAGTTTAAACCTACTAAAGTATTTTACTAAAGTGTAAGAACTGTAAGGGTATACAACTTAGTGAAATTAAGAAAAAAATTAACGTTAAACATAAAAAATGATAACTTGTAAATATATTTCCAAATAATTTGTGAATATATATGCAATTTTCAGTCCTCAAAGTTTTAAACTAAGTTTTTTGGAAAACAATAAACTTACATAATAAAGAAAAAACATTCCAGGATTTAAATAAGTAAAGATATATGATGATTCGTTTTGCAAAGCATTCTACAAATAGATAAATATTTATTAAGATGTCATTTATATAGTAAAATATATATGTTCATTTCATATAGTTAATTATATTAATTTAAAACTGTAATACGAACATATCTTATTATATTTAACTATCTGTTTAAAATCAAAAAAGTATAAGTATAACGTACAGGTATATATGCTGTTTGAAATAATTCTGTATAGGATCCTACATCTATTGGCTGAATAGAACTCTGAAAATAGGTAATCTTGTATTCTTTGATTGGATATACAGAAGTAGGTGTATACCATGACAGTGTAATGTTATAAAATGGTGAGCTAAAATTGGTTCCGTTGGTCTTTTCATAGTATAACTCACTTATGTTGTATCTTCGGAGTATTGGTGCAGCAGTTGGTGCTATAAGTAAATAATAATTAAGCTACAATAATACAAATAATTCATCAGTGGTGACATCATACAGGTAAAGCTATCTTATTGAGGCTTCAGTATTTACATCCTCCTAATGTTTAGGTGTTTTTTCATTTTTTTTTATTTATTTAGCGATACAAATATTTAAAAATTTCGTGTTTTATAATATATACATAAATATGGAGAAAATATGGAGAATAAAGATGCAAGAACGAAAAGAAGACAGATTTTTTTTATCTTCAAGTCCCTTGTTTTTGCTAGACATTTACATAAATACGTAGTAGCTAAATATAAAAACGAGAGAAAAAAGCAAAATGCTTCAAAGAAGTTCATTAAAAATGCAAAATAGTTTAATAGAGTCTTTCAAACTTATATCTAACAAAATTAAGAAAGTAATTTAATCATAACAACATAAAGATTAATGTGCGGTCATGCAATCCTATATATATTAAAATTTCAAATTTATTCATAAAAAGAAATATTAAAAATATATTCAAGAAAATAAAAGCAACAAAAAAAAAAAAAAAAAAAAAATCGTGAAAAAAGAAAACATAAACGCTAATCTACAAACATGAGTTACTATATATTTATATATATTTTTTTCCCTTCTTATACTATATATATATATATATATATATATATATATATATATATATATATATATATATATATATATATATATATATATATATATATATATATATATATATATGTATATATATATATATATATATATATATATATATATATTTTTTTTCCAGTTTAAGATGTTGAATACTAGATCTTATTGACTCAATACATGGGTTTTGCTTGTGTCTCTGTTTTAATGACTAGGCAACTCATTCTATTATCAACTAATGAGGCTACAGCTTTAAAACTCATTTTTATGGTTCTGAGGCCGGCTGCTAGTCAGGTTCCTGAACTTTGTGGTAGCTCTCTGAGTGACTGATTCAATCAATAGCTGTAAAATATTTTAATATTTTAATTATAAATATGTGAAATATATAGAGTACTAACAGTGCCATGTTGCGCATGGATGGTTTCCCTGTTCGTTCTTTTGGTGTGCATTGTCCAGGCAACATTTGGCGCCTTTTGTTACAACTTAGGGTTTATTAATTGTAATAAGGCAACTGCTTGGGCTATTAAGTAGTGTATTGAGTACTATCTGTGCTTTGGTTCAAGTTTTTTAACAAATTTAAAAATACGTAATGTATCAAAAACTATAAAAAGCAAAAAAATCATTGTCATCAGCAAGTTCTCCAAACTATTTACTAATATTTTTGGTTTTTGAAGTAACTTTTCTACTGTTGAATCACATCTCTTGCAAAATTCATTAAACCTTCATGCTTACTGTAAGAATAATTTAAGTTCGGCTGACTCATCTTACGATCTTAGTGTTGATGGTTATCTTCCATTTATTCGTAAAGACTCCAATTTTCACATGCTTGGCCTGGGCATTAATATTCTTAAAAATTCACCCATTTGTCGGGAAGCTAGATTTGAATCCACCGACTTTTTTTATTTGCTTTTGCTTAGCACGGCTTCACTCTATTGCCCTTCTTTTTGTTTTATATCATTCTTCTTCATCTTAAGGCTGAACTCTTTTTTGATATTCTTTCTAATTACATTTACCAAGGCCTCTTTCTTTATCCATCTGCCTATATCATTGCTGTTTGTGATTTAAATGCTAATCAAACTGAACGATTTGGCTCTAGAATCAGTGGTCCTGCAATTAGATCCACAACATTTGCCGTTCTCAATTTCTTAATCAAATTTTTGATCCTAATGATTTCTTAGTTTCTCTACATTCATCCTTAGGTACTTCTTATTGCGTTTTGATGTCTCTAAAATGTTTATCTTGATTATCTTTATCCTCAAAATTTTCCTTTCATTGTACCTCTTACAACTACCTTAAAGCAGACTGGGAATTTTGCCGTGATTTTCTTAGTGACAGTCCTTTGGTAAAAATCTTCTGTCTTACTGCTGAAAAGTTTGCTTCCTACAACTTCTTAAATCCATGCTGACATTCTTTTATTCCCTCTCTTCAATTCCAAGTCAAGCCTCACTCTTTGGTGATGTGACAAAATCTATTTAGGTTTTGTCACTTAACTCAAAGACAAAGCTGAATTGTTTGCTAAGAACTTTTCATCAATATAATCTTTTAATTCCATTAGTTGTGTTCTTCCTGATATAGCCAACAAACAGGTTGATATACTGCTTAACATTTGTATCACTCCAGCTTTTGAATTTAAAGTGATCTCCTACTTAGACTCTTCTATAGCTAGTATTTCGGACAATATATCCGTTATATTCTTGCTGCAGTGGTCTCCGGAGCTGGGGTTTATACTTTCAAAACTATTTCACAAGTGCCTATCAGAGTCTTGTTTTCCTGCCTGCTGGAAAGCGGCTATTTCAAAAGTTCTGGAGAGCAATCTGAATCGTCTAGCTACGGTCCCAATAGTCTTCTTCCTATCATAAGTTCTTATTGTGATTCTAAAAACTTACTTTTTAGTTATCAATATGGATTTTAATCTTCTTGTTCTACAGCTGGTTTGCTTGTTCTACAGCTGCTAACAGTATTAATCGATAGGTTTTATCTCGCATTAAATAGAGGTGGAGAAGTTAAGGCTATTGCTCTTGACATTTCTAAAGTTTTTGATAGAGTTTTGCATGCTGGTCTTCTCCATATGGTTTCTTCTAACGGTGTATCAGGTAATATCTTTAAGAATATTAAATCATTTCTCTCCAATCTTAGTATAAAAGTTGTCCTTGATGGACAGTACTCTTTTTCATATTCTGTAACTCAGGGGCTCTTCAAGGTTCAATCTTTAGTTCTAAACTCTTTTTAGTTTATATTATCGATCTTTCAGATATTGTTACATCTATGGTGCATTTTTCGCTCATGATACTACCATTTATTTTTGTCTTGGTAAGAAGCCAACCCTCTATTATTGCTTAGAGGGGGCATTTAAGCTTGAAAAGGATCTCACTTCTACTACAGCATGGGGCTTACAGTGGCTGGTGAACCTTAATTCAGATAAAACCAAATTTTTTTTTGCCGATTGTTATCGCACTAATTTTGATCTTCCTAAATTTATGAATGGTAATGTACTTGGTGAGTCATCTGCCGTTCATCTTATAGGGTTATTTCTTACTAAACTAAATCCATGGAAAAATTAGCATCTGCTAAGGCATCTCTTTATCGTTCACGACACTTTCTTACTCCAGATTCTATCCTTTATCTCTATAAACTTCAAATCCGTCCTTATATGAAATACTGTTGCCACATCTGGGGTAGATCTTCTAATGATTCTCTTGCTCTTTTAGACTAGGTGCAAAAACGCATTGCAAACATAAAAGGACCTGCTTTTGCAGCCAACCTTTAACCATTATCGCATTGTCATCATGTTGCTTCTCTTTCTCTTTTTTTAAAAATACCATTCTTGGCACTGCTCTAAAGAGCTAGCGTCTCTTAGATCATCTACTAAAAGTCATTCTCGTGTTACTCAACATTCAATGAAGTCTCATCTTTTTTTGTAACTGTTCCTAAGTGTTTAAAAAATTCTTATACATCTAGATTTATAATCAAAATTATTTTTTCAATAAAAAACAAAAAAAAAATCTATATCAAGATTTAATTAAAATTCAGATGTAAAGAAGATTTCTTTTTTCTTACCTCTCCCTCATTTAAGAAAAAAAAGTAAATTTAAACTATTGTAAGTAAAATCTATTAATACTGTAAATCTATAATATAATTGACTCTAATATATATAATTAAAGACTTTAGACTTTTCCAGAGAAATAAAGAATGCATTAGTAGATAATTTTCAAATAATATACATATTTTTAAGTCTTTAGAATCATTACTAATTATCTAATCCATCCATTAGGTTCTCTAACAGTTATTGAGAACTTGTTGGGCTTATATACAGTTTTGGATTTAACAAAGTCGCAACTTTAATGTTTTGTCACATAATCGTGTTGAATTTTATTAAATAATGGTTTGAAAATATTTGGTATTGTATTATTATTAGTTTATACATAAAAATTAGGATATGATACATAATTATTTGCTACAAACTTTATTTTTCTAGATTGTTAAGCAATGGTCTCAAGTGTGAGAGGCATTGTGCATTTAATAATAATTTGTCTAAATGTTTTTAGTTTGCTAATTAGCTTTTTGTTTTTGTGTTATTGGTGGTGTACCATACAATATTTGCATAATTAAGATAGGAATGAATAAAGTAGTAATATATGTATTTAAAAGATGATTGATTTAAGTGTAGTTTTGCTTTATAGGGTAATCCAATGTTTTTAGAAATTTTATTTTTAATCATGTTTATGTGGTCGTTCAAGTTTATATTTTCATCCAGAATTACACCTAAAAGTTTCATTAATTTTTTCATTATTCTCTTTCTTTTCACATATTCCAAACAACTTTTTACAAAACTGAAGAAAAAATAATAATAATAATGAAAAGTGAGTGTTTCATTATATTTTATTTGAAACGAGAGCAATGTATAGCATTTAAATTTAAAGAAAAAAAAATACTCATTAAGAAATCTTTTAAACAAGTTTTTAAATTTGTGATTTGTAAACTGCAGAAAAAATAAAACATTTTGATTAAAACGTATAAAGTAATAAAAAAGGATTATTTTTGAAAAATATTTGAATTAGTGGTTACAAGACAAACTATAATTTTTATTGTTCTTTTTTGTTGTAACTTTTTACTCTATTCACCTCTCAAGGCTAAGGGGACCACTACTGTATAAAGAGGATAGTGTTTTTTTTGTTATTATTTTTAAATCAATTCTTGTGTCAAGCATCTCTGAGCCTTTTGATTCAAGCCAGAACAAGACTAAAACCTTTTTCTTGACAAGCAATCCAATACCCAAAAAAATAAGTTATTGCACGAATTTGCAATAACTTATTTTTTGGGTGCAGGACTCTAAAATGAGAACGTTTGTAATTACACTTTATTATTATCTTATAAAATTTATTAATTGTTAGATCCGTTAATCTTAATTAAATTTAGAAATAGTTTTTAAATGCAAATTTTCCTAATGATTATAAATAGAACTTTTTTAATAAATTTTTTTGTTTAAATATAAAATAAAAATTATTATGTACAACAGTATTTGGTATTTATAAATCTAATGTACTTGCATTTACTTTCACAATGCATTATACTCTTTTAAAACAATTTCAACATTCCTCTAGTAACATTTTAATAGCTAATTTAGAAACTGAACAATTTTTTATATGGCAGCATCATTTTGAAATAATATATTTTAATGGTAGTTTTTATATTTTATTTATAATAGTTTTTTTTTTTTAACTTTTATATATTTGCATACATAACACAGGTCAACAGAAAAAATTTTTTTTTTCTGGTGCCGAGCAAACAATTTGTTTTTTGTATAGCATTTCTCATTTTGATTTCAAATATGCAACTCTTTTTTTACCATCACGTCAAGTT
This sequence comes from Hydra vulgaris, assembly GCF_038396675.1. Taxonomy (NCBI): domain Eukaryota; kingdom Metazoa; phylum Cnidaria; class Hydrozoa; order Anthoathecata; family Hydridae; genus Hydra; species Hydra vulgaris. Next base: position 62,226,281 of record NC_088920.1, on the reverse strand, counting down.
ATAAAGCTATTTAGGTTCGAATCTTAAGTATTTAGGGTAAAGCCCCTAATATTGTCGAAAAAAAAGTTATTCAAAAGTATATCAAATGGGTCTCAAAAGAAGCGCATTTTTATAGAGATTTTAGAAAATATAAATATTTTTCCTTAAAATTTATTGACAAAAAAATTATGTAAAAAAATGCTAAAGACTTAAAAAAATTTCAACAGAATGTTATTTAGCAATAATACAAAAAATACTTATTTTTATTACAAATGAATAACATTTTTAAAATCTCTATGAAAATACGCTTCTTTTGAGACCCAGGTTGACATACTTTTGAATAACTTTTTTTTCGACAATATTAGGGACTTTACCCTAAATACTTAAGATTTGAACCTAAATATCGTTACAACTTGACGTGATTGTAAAAAAAGAGTTGCATATTTGAAATCAAAATGAGAAATGCTATACAAAAAACAAATTGCTTGCTCGGCACCAGAAAATTTTTTTTTTTGTTGACCTGTGTAATTAAACGTATATTTTTAAAAATAAAAAAAACAGAAAAAATTGTATTTTTTTTAAATAATCTTATCTTATTTTAAGTCATATTTTATAAAGATATTGTCTCAAAATGTTGTAGAAGACAGGAAAATATCTATTTTAAGAAAATGCTGGTATAAAAAATAGTATAAGTTGGCTGGCCATACTTTTTTAAAAAAACCATTTTTAAACTAATGTGGTTGTTTATATCAGCAAAACCTTTTGCTATATATTACTTCAGGTACTACTACTACAACAACAACAACTACTACTACTACTACTACTACTACTACTACTACTACTACTACTACTACTACTACTACTACTACTACTACTACTACTACTACTACTACTACTACTACTACTACTACTACTACTATTACTATTACTATTACTACAATTACTACTACTACTACTACTACTACTACTACTACTACTACTACTACTACTACTACTACTACTACTACTACTACTACTACTACTACTACTACTACTACTACTACTACTATTACTATTACTATTACTACAATTACTACTACTACTACACCTACTACTACTACTACTACTAGTACTACTACTACTACTACTACTACTACTACTACTACTACTACTACTACTACTACTACTTCTACTAGATCTTTCTAATTTTAATAAAATGTTCAACCTGGAGTAGTGCTGCTAGGATTTGTACAATACTCTGAATCATAACTAGGAATATTTGCACATCCTAAAAACAAAACATTTAAATTACATACAAAAATATTGCGTTTAAAAGATAACAAAAACAAAAAATTAGTTTTAAAATAATTGTTAGAATGCCTTTTTGCAAAACACAATTTCAAATAAGGTATTTGAGTTCTTATTCTAAAGTTTATTTTCAATTTTACAAATAAGTAAAAAAAAATTGTTGATTGATTTCTATAGTTAGAAAAAACGTAATAAAATGACTGAAAATATAAATTACAGTTGCAATAATAAAGTGCAATAATATAATAATATATTATACAAAAAAAATATATTTTTTACAGGCCTTTATATTGCTTTTTTTTTGCCCAACAGTTTTCCACAATTATTCTATATGTGTTATTTTTTAAGATCTAAATATTCAAACTTTTTTTCTGTACTCATTTGCCACTCTTATCACCATGCTATTATCATACTAAAACTTTAATCTCATTTTGTTTTTACATTAAATTTGCCATATATTATTGCAAAAAATTGATATCTAATGATAACATCTGATATTTAATGTTGATATCTCTTGACTCTCAGGTTATGTCAAACATATTTTAACTCAGCAACAGGAATGGTTTAACAAATTATCTGATGGATTATCAATATTGTTTGCAAAAAAATTTATTTTTCCATTTCAAAAAAAAATCAAATCAAAAATGTTATCATTTTTATCTTTACTAATATGCAAATATATCACAGAAATAAAACACTTTTAAAATATTACTGATGTTCTTGACAAACTGACTTCACTGAAAATAAACAACCGAATCAAAAAATAATATAAATAACAACAATTGAATATATGTTAAACGTATATTCAATGATATTCTTGATACAGAAAGTTTAGTTAATGATAATTTTCTATTGTGCTTTTAAATATGCTAACAATGACTTCCAAAAAGATAAGACCTGCAAATAATCTGCATACCAGAACTTAAAAAAAAGCTTTAATTTGTCAATAGCAATAACCCTTGTCACATTGTTTAGCAATCTATAAATAAATAAAAGTTACTCCACAATGGGCATGCGTTGTCCGGGAGACGTCCATCGGACGTCCAGGAGACGTCTCATAGATAACCTCCGGACGACGTGTACCCACTGGGTCAGGTTAGAAAAAAAAGGTGCATTTTTGGTCACTATATAAAGTCGATCACTTTGACTTAACAATTATTTAAACAAAAAGTTTTAAGAGATATCATCAAGTAAAAGCAGAATAATATAGGGTAGGACTCCTAAAATCAGAATTTGTCAAAAATATTTTTGTTTGATTACATTTTTGCTAAGGTAAAAGAGTTTAGTATGCATCAATTTGAAAAAAAAAATTTAGAACTTCCTAAATTTAAAATAATAAACTATTTTTAAATTTTTTTAAAAAACACCTCAATAGAGTTTTTTATTCTGAACCTAATTATATTAGTTTTATTTTATTATGTTGTAAAATAAGAAAGTTATATGCTCAAAACCAAAAAAGGTAATATTCTACTACGTCAGTCAAGAATTAAAAAATTATAATCAACTTTTTGCGTTATGACGTAACGATTAAGTGTTTACTTCCGTAATTACTTCTGTCAATAATTAACAATATAAAAATCTAAGACACTTCTTCCTTGTAAAACTCCTTATTTATTTCTATCAAAAGAACGCTATTTCTCTCCTTTTATTTGCTCATACTAATCTTCTTTCCTGCAAACTGATATAAAAATTACAAAAACCACCGCTATCAACAAAATCCCAAACATCAACTACAGCGAAGAAGATGTTGAAGTTTAAAGCATCATCAAGACTAAGGAATATTATTAAGAAAGTGTGCATTTAAGTTTAATGTACCAAAATTGGCATTGATAGACAAAAATTAAGTGGTTTTAGTGTTAACGAAGGAAAAATTTTAATTTAATGATGAAAAAGTACAAAGCGTGCTCTTAAACTTACAGGAAACAATAAAAAAAATAATTTTACCAAAACAGTCGCATCAATTCATCAGGCTTCTACTTACCTCATTTTGTCGTTTATAAATCAAAAAGATACCGGTTATATCATTTTGCACCAATAATGGTAAAAAATGATCCAACTGGCTCTTTGTATACATTATCAGATTCAGAATTGATGTAAAAATCGCAATTTATTAAGTGGTTGGAACAGATTTTCATACCAGCAGTTAAAACGATCAGCGGAGAACACATTCTTGTATTATATAATCACAGCACTTATATGTCATTTAAAATTATTGAAATATTAAAGAAAACAACGCTGGTCTATCTGTGAAATATAAAAAGAAAAAACATTGATTTGTCTGCTTATTCTAGTCATGCTGTGTATCCACTGGACGTTGGAATATATTGTCACGTTAAACTTACCATAAAAAACATATTTAAATCTTATTATGAATCATCAAATTGCAAAAAGGTTGATAAAGCTGACTATTCAAGTTTAAAAATATGAAAATAGCGAGTGCTTTACCAGAGCACACGCAGTGCGTTTGAATATGCAGAGTTATTTTGTCAATATTGATCTATTAAAGTTGAAAATAAAAAAAACATTTAAAGATCCAGTACAAAAACTAGCACCACAACCAATATTGAAAAATTTCACCAAGACGAATGTAAATTAATTAAGTTGAATATTATAACAAAACACACAATATATTTAAAGTTGGTTTAGAATATGCATTTAAAACATTTCTGCAGCAAATAAATGATTCTTAAAAACAAATCTAAAAATCTGAAAGAAGCAATATGAAAAATTCAAGAAAAAGCTTCAACTGAGACCGAGACAATGGATAAAGTTTGAGCAATGGATAAAAAAAGAAACAAAATAAAGCTACAAAGTAAAACATAATCTACGCAGACGATGCAAGCATACCAAATAAACAGCAAAAGGTACTTTCTTGTATATATATATATATATATATATATACATATATATATATATATATAATTGTAGAGAAAAAAAAACTCTTTAAGAAATCTTTTAAACAAGTTTTTAAATCTGTGATTTAAAAACCTTTGCAAACAGTTGAATCAATGGCAAAGCACCCAATTTGTTATAGATTGATTTAAAAAAATCAAAAATAAACACATTTGCAAATTTCTAATTTTTGATATAAATGATTTTTACCCGTCTATTAGTGAAAACACTCTTACCAATGCAATCAGTTTCGCCCAACAACATGTTGTTATAAATGATGACGATAAAAAGTTAATATATCATGCAAGAAAATCTTTAATTTTTAAAAACGATGAAGCTTGGATAAAGAAAAGAGGCGGATTATTGATGTCACAATGGGAGCATTTGATGGAGCTAAAGTTTGCGAATTAGTCGGTATTTTTATATTGTTTCAACTCTCTCAACATTACGACAAAAATAATTTTGGCTTGTATCGTGACGACGGACTTGCTATTTTTGAAAACAGAAGGACAAACAAATGGAAAAAATTAAAAAGCATTTTACGCATATTTTTAAAGTAACAACCTACTTATCTCCATCCAATGTAATATTAAAGTTGTCAATTACCTGATGTAACATTAAACCTGATTGACAGTTCTTACCAACCATATTGTAAACCTAATAACCAACTTACTTATGTTCATTCTGATTCAAACCATCCACCTAATATAATAAAAGAAATCCCTTGCAATATTGAGTTAAGATTATCGACTATGGCACTAAATGAAACTGTGTTCAATAATTCCATTCTTCCGTATGAAGAGGCTTTACGTAAATGAGGATACAATTCAAAACTCACCTACCAACCACAAATAAACAATAACCAAAAAAGACATCGTAAACGTAAGATTATATGGTACAACCCCCCGTTTAGAAAAAATGTTGAAACTAAAATTGGAAATCGCTTCATAGCTTTAATTGACCAACACTTTCCAGTAGGACACAGACTTCATAAAATTTTTAATCGAAGCTATATTAAGGTTAGCTATAGTTGCATGCCTATTGTCAAGTCTCTAATAAATGCACATAACAACAAAATTTTACAAAGCGATAAAAATGAAACCTCAAAAAAATGTGATTGCGTAGATAAAAAAATTTGTCCGTTAAATAATCAATGTCTTTCTTGCAATATCGTATACCAAGCCACTGTAAGTTCTGCAGATCCTCAACTCAAAAACAAAGTTTATTTCGGTATAAGTGAAACCACTTTTAAAATAAGATATGCCAACCATCTTAAGTATTTTAATGCATCCAAATATAAAAATGACACTGAATTTTCCAAAGAAATATGGAAGCTAAAATCGAAACATATAAAACCTGCTGTTACATGGAAAATAATAGCACGATGCAAGCCCTACAACCAAGCATCAAAACTTTGTTATCTTTGTCTCCGCGAGAAATTTGATATATTATCATATAAAGGAGAAAACTTTCTTAATAAAAGATATGAAATAATATCAAAGTGCCGGTATTCAAAGAAATTTTTACTATCCTTATTTGACACCGGGGACTAAATACCTTTGACGTCATTTTTTTTTTGTTTTGTTTTGTTTTTGTAACGTCAGAACCGTAATTTTAATTTGTAGTTTTTTAACGGTTTTTAAGTGACGAAATACACAATGGCTGATGATTGCCGAAGGACATGAAACTCAGAGATTCGTCAAAAGTTGTTTTTATTCATTTTAAATAAATAAATAAAAATTGCTCTATTATTTAATAATATTGAGCACTCTTAAACGCACAAGAGTATTTGTACTATTATTATTATTATAGCATAATAATACATTATCTATTTTGTATACACACACACACACACACACACACACACACACACACACACACACACACACACACACACACACACACACACACACACATATATATATATATATATATACTTTTATATATATATACATATATATACATATATATATATATATATATATATATATATATATATATATATATATATATATATATATATATATATATATGTGTATATATATACATATATATATATATATATATATATATATATATACATATATGTATATATGTATATATATATATATATATATATATATATATGTATATATATATATATATATATATATATATATATATATATATATATATATATATATATATATATATATATGTATATATACTATTATTATTGTTATTGTTATTATTGTTATTGTTACTACTATTATTATTTTATAAACATTAATAAATAGAAATTTCTCTCGTTACTGAATTTATTTTTTAAAAGACATTTTGGCTGGATTGTTGTGACTAGCGTCTTTAGCTTAAAAGTTTATTGTTTATTTTTGTTTAAATGTAATTTTTTAAACGGCAGTTGTATTTATGTCAATGGGATGATTTCATCTTTTTCTAACGTGAGTGCGCCAAAAATGGCGTCCAAAATTTTGTTGACAAATACTTTCACTCATCTTAAATGATACCATTTTGTTGAGGGGCACATTGGTAGTACTGTATTATAAGTGCATAGAGAACTTTCCTATCAAACTTTTGAGCATCGACCGTTAGAGTTGCAAGCTGCAACTGTCCCAGTTAATTTGTTGCGCGAATGTCTCATGTGTGTGCCTAATGCAGATTGTACTATTTTATTTCTTACTGTACTATTTTTGTGTTGTTGCATGCGTGTTTTTATTTGCATTTATGTTTCACCTAGGTAATTTTTGCTACAATGACACTTAACAAGCTAGACTCTTGGGTGGCTGTTCATTCGTATTTTGGATTTATTTCTTGATGTTAACATTGCTCTTGGTTCAAGTTTGATTTGAAGACCGTTTAATATCCTGCCTTACCCTAATCAGCTTAGGTTATTTCGGAGACAATATTGGTACCCAAAGTAATTAAATCGTTGGACACGTACTGGTAGTATTTTCAATGATTTTAGTAGTCACTAGTGATTTTTTGTTCTTTCATTTTACTTTTTTTATGATTCTGATGAGCTTCGGCTGTTTGTAGCCATTTTTAACAAATACTTGAATAGGGAACTTATCTATTGTACAAAATTTTCTCAATCATTTTCTTTAACATCTTAAAGAAAAAAAAAAAAAGGCAGAATGGAATAATTAAATTAATTAATCTATTAATTTCTTATTTAATCTCATTTCTTATTATAGTTTTTTTATTATTACTTTACCTTTAGCTATTTTGGTTACAATTTTATACTTATTTTACACTTTCTTCACTTTTGCCAATTTTTGGGTGACTTGGTAGTAATTACTAAATCTATCAGCTTGACAGGCAGAAATATATATATATCGAGAAGTACCAAACGTTAGTTCATGCAAGAAAAACTTCTACCATCATTTCATTGAATTGAAATGATGGTAGAAGTTTAACCGTTTGCTAACCTTAAACTTTTATAAGTATTGTATTGCAAGGCAATTTTATTGAAATAAAAATATTTGGTAATATAAAACGTATTGCTAAAATAACTGTGTATTTATAGTTAAAAATTTCCCACATTCATTTTATATCACCCATGCAACTTTCTTAGGTTGGCAAACATCACCCTCCTTCCCCTTTTTCTTCCTGACTTGTTTTACTTTAAAACATTAAGTTAAAATCTTGCATTTGTCTCCCAAAAGTCTCCAAGTTTAAATCTCGCGTTTATTTAAGTATTGGTTATTTATAAAAATAGAAATAAATGTTAAAAACAAACAAAACAAACCAAAAGTTGCATAAAAAAGCCAACGCATGGACTATGCCTTGAACGGTGAGCAAAACTTGGATTGAACCATGCTTAATGGCCGATGGTGGGCCAGTAATGACGCCGATGGTGGGCTATGCATGGGCCAAGCATGGCAAGTTTGTTGGGTAACTGCGTGTTTACCTGCTTCGGATAGCGCGTTGTCTTTATACTCGGCCGTGGTTCGATTTTCCACTTGGGCAAGTTTGTTTCTTTTTTTTTCATATCTCGTTACTCGTTTATTTGCTGTGACACCATTTCTCTATTCTTTTTTATAGAATACACATTCCTCAACATCAAGCCTCTTAGTGTATTTTTGAAGTAAGGCGTACACACATACCGTAAAGTTAAAATAAATTCTATTAAGTTAAAATAAGTTAACTTAATATTAATAAAAATAAGTTTATATTATATTAGACAAATAAATAAAACCTTTTTTTTTGATCAATATAGAACGTTGAGATTGCGCATGCGTTAAATGTTTTAATTGAACATCACGATTGTTTTGATTGTCACAATGTTTTAAATGAATGTTAGGATTGTTTTATATGAATGCCAAGGTTGTTTTAAATAGATGTCATGTTTGTTTTAAATTGATGCAAAATCCAGTATATATATATTTCGATTGTTGGCAACCATTACTCCCTACATTTAGATTTCGCTAATCTCTAAAAGATTTAAACTTCTCTTTTTAGACAAAAATCAAACCGTTTTTTGTCTCCAACTTTTTTACACAAGGGTGATTGAATATATAGAATATTTTTTTTAATAAAATAGTTAATTATATTAACCACAATACTTTACATAATTAAGTTTTTTTAATTAAATTGGATAGATGAGACAGTTATCATTTTGTATAATCGTTAAAATTTCCACGTGATGGAAATGTTTCCTTTTGTTTGGTTTTTTATTTATAACAATTGCTATTATAAAATGTAATTGTATAATTAAAAACCTGTTTTTTAAGATCAGGTTTATCCCACATAATGTTTAATGCTTCTTTGATTTTTAATTGATCCGAAGTTTGGAAGTTCTGAAAAAGAATCTTTAATGGCTACATTAAAGCAACTATTTTTTAACAAATATGTTGATTTATATAAGTTTTTTGTAACTCTAAATGTTCCTCAATTCTTTTACTCAAATGTCGAGTGGTTTGACAAGCACAACAGCTTTTACAAACAAGGTTATATATGACAATTGAGCAGAGTTTTATCTTTTGTTAAAAAATGTGTATTAAACCTAAAAGATGAGCATGTCAATGGAAAGTTTTAAAATGTTTTTTGCATAAGTCATTTATTTTGTTTGAAATTTTTTTTGACATTAAACCAATATGTAATTTATATTCGAGGAATCAATAATTTATTTAATTTGTTTTTAACATAGTCTGTTTAATAAGACTTTTAAAACGCAATGAATTAGTTTCGTCGGGTAAAGGTTTTTTTTGAGAATATGTTTAGGTTTGACTGAATTAGAGTGTATATGAGACCATTTATTATTTAAATTTATTAAAGTTTTTATCATGCCAATTTTGTGCGAAATACTGGTAAAACTTAAGTAGTTTTGTTAATAGACCTGAGAAAGTCTTTTTTCTAAATATGCTGGTCATTAAAATTGTATTCTTTGTCAATAAGAATAACTAAGAAAGCTAATTGTGATTTACTTCTTTTTCCATGGTTAATTAAAAATTTTTGCGTTGATGATTCATATAATTAAAAATTTTAAAAGAATCGGTTTTGCTTTCAAATAAAAGAAAAGTATCATCAACGTACCTGCAATAAAACAAGGGTTTGTTACTTGTGCAGTTTAATAAACTTAATTTCTCCACATGATTCATAAATAGATTAGCTAATATAGGTAGCTATTAATAGAGAGCTGATATAGCTAATATAGCATTAGAAAACCCCATAGCTATACCGTCGCATCGTTTATAATACTTGTTATAAATTTAAAAGTGATTTTCTGTGGTGGTAAAAAAATAATAATTCATAGAGTTATTTGCCCTTCAAAAATTCGTTTTTTTTAAATTACCAAACATTATGAACAATGCGATAACCCAACGATAACCCTAAGGTTGTTGAACCATAGATCTCTAGCTTCTGAGGAAAGCGCCCTTACCACTGCACTACGGCTGCTCATATTTGAAACAGATGTTAAATATAAACATACAAACTTCAATGATTATCTGAGCTATAAATGCCATCGATGTAAACATACAAAGGAGATCTTACTTTTAACTTTATGGAGTTATTTGTTTTGTTTTTAACCCTGCAATAATTTAAATTACATTCAACATTTCAAACTTATTTTATTTCAATGTAATTATCAATTAAAAACTAATAACAGCGGAATTTTTAAAAATAACTGCAGGAGCCAGCAGCTCGAAAAAGAAAAGAGAACAAAGTAATACCTTTTGTAAATACACATGGCGCAAATACTATTTTCTCTTCATTAAATAAAACTTAATAAAAATTAATACGGGGTAATGAAGTTATATGTTTTTGACATTAAATAAAGTAATTGTTTAATTACACACAGGACCAAAAATTGTTTTAAGAGCAGTAAATACATTAGGTTTTATAGAGAACCTGAGATACTTACTGCTCCTAAAGAGAAAATGCACTTTTTTATAATGCGCATCAAATTGTTGCAAGCTATGTACAATGTAACTTTAATTTGTTAACAATTTTACTAATTCATTGGGAAAGTATCAATCATTAAAAATTCAATGTCAGTTTACTGGTAAAAGCGTTATTCACTTTCTTCAATTGTAATGGATTTGACGAAAAATCAAAACACATTGGAAAAACTAAGAACCTAAGATTTAAAATTAATTTACACATCCAGATATGCAGAACATGTATTGACTCACTTAAATTTTGTTTACGAATGCAACAAAAACAAGCCTTCCTTCCAGTTATTTCCAATTTTAAAACTTTCTAATTTTAAATTTGAATTTAGTTTTTCTAATGAAAAAAATTTCTTATGAAGCTCCACTGCAAAAACAGAGACTTAACATAATGAGCTTATAAATAAAATATAAATATTATGTTATTATTTTTACTTGTTACCCATCATATTTAAGTTGTATTATATCTATGTTAATAGTAGTTTTTTGATATATAAATCTGAATTACAATCTTTTTAAACTTTTTTAAGAAGTTAACTAATAAAGATTTTTAAATATTTGTAGTTTTTATACTCAGCTAAAGATTTTCTAATAAAGAACTTTTGTGCTTGTAAGAAAGTAGAAAATATTTTTTTGATTATACAATCATAGGTTAAATTAGTCTAATTTCGGTCAACATTTAGAAAGTTTGATTTGTTTTTAATAGCAAAAATGTTACTATATGGAGTTTTTGTTTAATAGATAAAAGTTTCCTAAAGACTTTGTTTCCTAAAATAATATGTAAAAAAAGTTTTATATAATATTCATTTTTTAAATCAACTTTTAAAACGAAGAATTTTTGACCATATTTATATACTTTTCAAATTAAATCGGTCACCGTTATAATCATTAATAAATCAATATAAAAGTAGGAGATTCATATATAAAACTGATATATATATATATATATATATATATATATATATATATATATATATATATATATATATATATATATGTATGTATATAAATATATATATATATATATATATATATATATATATATATACATATATATATATATATATATATATATATATATATATATGTATATATATAGATATATATATATATATATATTTATATATATATGTATATATATATAAATATACGTATGTATGTATATATAATAAATATGGATGTATATATAATAAATATTGCAAATGGTATCTAAAAAGCAAAAAAGCGAATATAGTTTTTTAATATTTATCGTTAATGTATTTATTATTAGCAGCCTTTAATAATGAACTCTATTTGGAAGACGCTTTTTTAACTTTTCAAAATTTATTTTTTATTTTGTAATTCCACATATTATTGGAAAACGCATATACGTGAAGTTCGGTATACGTATACCATACTTTACTCTATACTTCACTCTTTACTATTTAAGTTATAGATTTCTTAATCACATCTTTAGAATATAACTTATTAAATTAAATAAAAGATTTAGTTATTTGAGAATTAAGAATATTAGTAGAGCTTAATGCATTGATAAAGACACTGTTTTTCTCAAGAGTTGCTCTGGTAAAATTTTTTTAATGAATACAATTAGAAATCGATGCTGTATAAAAAGAAGAAAACTAGGTAAAGTGATGCTTAAGTAAAAATGAACAGAAAAAAATTAAAGCTTTTGCGTTTGCCTAAATCAGAAAATAAAATAATCTATATTATCAAATCGTCGTTGTGTCTGCCTAAGTCTAAAAAGAAATAAAACAACTTAGATTATCATTTGAGAAACAAAATGCAGACCAAATTGTGTTAAGAACATTGTGATGAGAATCATTAAAAAAATACCAGTCAGCATTAAGTCTGTTGCAAATTTAATACGATTCTTAGTCTAAAAAAAATTTTTAAAATATATTTTTGGTGATATCATAGCACAGCATAAATTTTCTAAAAAAGTTCCAAGAGTAAATAAGCACAGGCTAGAGTCAAAGATAAAAAATAAAGTTATGTTCCAGCATAAAAACAAACTTTACGTTTTTATGCTGGAAGAGTTAATCGCCAAGTGATTTAGTGTAATAAGCATTAAAGTCGCCAATAAAAACAATACTGCAGTTCAAGAAAAAGGAATAGGACAATATGATCAGGAGTATAATATAAAAAGTGTCTTGAAAAGAAGAAGAAATGGAACAAAGAAAAAAAATGGAAAGAAGTGAAAGAACATAAAAGAAGAGTCAAAGGATTCAAACTTGATTTTATAAAAAAACAGTTTTAAAACTTTCACCTTTTATGGATTAAATAAGATTTTTTTAGAGTCCATCTCAAGCATTTATTAAACTAAGTACCTCAAGAGGCTTGAGAGATACTAAATTCATATATAATTTTTGTAGAATTTGAGTCAAAAATTATATTAATCATATTCATTCTAATCCTGATCAGACCAGAAAGATTAAAAACAATATGAAACCTAACAGAATGAAAGTATAAAAATCTACACACAAAAACCAAAAACTATCTATTATAAGCACTTAAAAGGATCAAAATACTAGAAACATATAACAAATGAAATATACCAGAAATTTATATTGTTTTAATTTTTTTAGTTATTTATCTAGTATGCATTATTTAATCATAACAAATACTATAATTTTAAATACGTATTTGTAGTCCACAAAATGCGCTGAATGATTTATAAAATATTCAAACCTGGGTATGGGATGAAAACATTAGTTATTGTACCAACACTGCATTTACCAATTTGTGGTGTTACCTATATATTAAAATTTAAAAAAGTATATTTTTAATAATTTTATTTCTTGTATAAACTAAAATTTTTAATTCAATTAAAATCAATAAAAACTATTATTGATAATAGTTTGAAATATATCTCTCTTATGATCTCTTTCCGAGAATATAAAGAAAGATGGAACAAATAATATTCATTATTTGAAGATGTAATACTAAAGAAAATTTTCCATTTGCACAGAAATGCTAATAAGGTTGTAGAAAGTTAAGAACTTTAAGTTTTAAAGGTTATGAAGACAGCGAGTACGTAAGTGGTTTGACTACTCATTATTTATCTCTTCTGGCACCTATTTTATTTTTTAAAAAATATTGATTTTCACGAGTTTGAAAAATTAATTTTACGTTATGTAACAGAGAAATGTCGTTCCAACGAAAGATTTCTTTAACTTTTAACGTTTTAAAAAGCTTTTTTGATGCGATAGGATGAGATTTATTTTGTAATTTAAATCTATATCTTATATTTTTAAAATTTGTAATTAAATTTGTAATAAACAATGCATGCGTACACAAAGGCGCAGAGTATTTCAAAAAAACAGGTGCTTACAAGATAGGTTCTTAATCAGTGGTTTTACTGCGTACGTACAATACAGACGCCCCTATATTTCTAATAGAAAAAAAGAAAAAAGATGAAAAAGAAAAGACATAAAAAATTTAATTGTGAGTGAAGGTTTTTTTTCAAAACAAATAATTTTTTTAGTGAAATTTTTCAAAATAAATACCAAAATAATCCTCGAAGAACACACAAAAAAAAAAAATTAATAAAAAATAAAATTAAAATGTTTAGACATAGTGAAAAAGATTTTTGAACAAACTGTTTGGTTTTAACAAAACATTTATTAATTGTTACTATTTCTTCTTAAAATCATTTCAATTTCCTTAAATTACAAAAAATTAAATTTTTGCTGGGGCAAGTTGATACACACCATGACACAAGTTGATACATTTAATAAGACTTGAAAATGAAGCTTTAAAAAACTAATTAAGTAATCAAGCACAAAAGATTAGGTAAACAGGTAAACAAACATAAAAGATTAAGTAAACAAATACAAAAGATTAAGTAAACAAATTAAAAAAATTTGTTTTTTTTTTAATCATTCTAAACATTTTTCACAAATAAAAGCAGGAGTACCATCTGTACATTCGTCATGGGCCCACAATTTACAGTCTACACACTGAACCCAAGTTTCCTTTGATCTACACAAGACAGAAAGTATCATCAATGTTTTCATTTGAATTCGAAAATGCAGTCCTTACAATTTTATTTTTTGATATGGCTGCAACCGATTTAGACTTTGTTTTTCCTTTTTCTTTTTCTTTTGTCCTGCCAGGTGAAAAGCCAGTTTTTCTGGTGCATCCGTCAAAATACGTGTTTTGCCCAGTTTTCTTACGCGTTTACTCTGGCTGCGTGGTCCGGCTTTAAGAAGTAGCCGTACCACATAGGGCGAGGCTTTAGCTTGACTATTGGCACAAAATGTACTTCCAGCAAATGTTGATTCTACTGGACTTTCCTTACATATTGCTAACGAATCTGAAAGAGCTGATGTCAACGGTTAAAATTCAAATGAAGCTAAGTTCATAGTGACGTCTACTTGAAGATGACCATTGTTTTCAGCAGTAGCAATATTTCCTCCGCATCCTCCCAACAGTAGCAATATTTCCTCCACGTTCAAAGCAGAATCGACACCTCCAGAAACTGCAGGATCTGGCCTATCACTAACAGAGGAGGACAGAAACAGGATAGCGTCAATTCGAAAACAATTGAAAGTAAAAATCCCTGTAGATTCTAAGCCTGACTGTATGTTAGCAGGTGACATGGCAAGCTTGAATGCATTACAGCATATAGCGGCAACGTCAAGAGACTGCATTAGCCGCCCGGGATGGCTATTTAGCCATGCATCGCACTGAACATTATAATGTCTCTTTAGTGAAAGAAACATAACTTTCCAACAGCAGCAGGACAGGTTGTTTAACAGTTGGTTTACAATGTTTCGCAAAATGTTTCATAAATAGAAAAAATTTCTCCCTTGTCATCCAGCCAGAAATATGACATGCTCCAAATGAGCCGGGGGGACCTCCATCTACCATTCGTTCACCATACCTGACCCTAGGAAGTATGAACATTGGAGGACATGCGTGTCTCAAGGCATTGACTCCACAGCACAAGGTTACTAATTTACCCTTCTCTGCACTTGTTACATCTCCCACTTGTTTAACGCCTATTTTTGATGGTTTCTGAATTGTGGTTAATTCAGTCTCATCCACATTCCAAATGTTGTGTGGTTCGGAATGGAAACAAGTGTGCAGGCTCTCTAAATTGTTGTAAAACAAATCAACATTTGTCCTGTTAAAACTTGTCATTCTACTTAAAGAAGTGGCCTCAGGCGTTATGGTAGACAAGACATTTTCATGTCTTTTCATCAGCCCTTTAAACCAGTCTACTCCTGCAGATTGAATGGCATGCCAGGAACAAGAAACTATTTTTTGTAGACTCTTAGCATACTGATATGCTAGCTTTCTTGTTTCTTTTGGCAAAAGGCCGAAAATTTTTTTTGCTGCGTCTAGTAGATAATTAACAAGTTCCTGCATCTCTGCAGCAGAACTTATTTGAAATGACTTCCTCAGCAGCAAGTTTAAGGACTTCCAATGAGGCCCCAAAAGAAGTTTTTCTTTTATATGTTTGCACCATCTGAAATTATAAAAAATTAAAAATGTTTACTTTCTCTGGTAATTTAAATTTATATTAGTAGTATAAAAAGCGGGTTCTGGGCCAAAAAAAAAGTGCATTATCAAAAAGAGTGTGTGTCTTAGAAAGAATAGTATTATTTTAATCATTTTCAAAAAAAACGTTTGGCTTAGAAAGTATGATACATTTCAACCATTTTAAAACATGTATATAATGAGATCTCTTCAACCAGAATGACATGATATTAATTTAATTATTATTTCTACAAAGAAATAATAATTATAAGGTAAAATCTAACTTAAGCGTAAAAGAAAACATATCCTATTACAGTAAAACTTCCAGATTGCCCAACTTGTGCATCACCAGAATTTAATATTACTACTAATCTTCTTCCAGCAGCAGCACTATGCATGGAATCAGTAATATTTCTGTAAAATGACATAGTAGTTGTAGGACCAATTTCACTACTTGATTGATACAATAGCCCAGATGATTCATTATTAAATGAATTAATATTATTACCGTTCCACGAAGAAAGATAAAAGTTTTCTAAACCAGATGAGGCGTATATACATACACTATTCTGATCAAATCCAGGGAATAATGTATAATTATTATCGCTATATGGTGTCCTAGGGCTTATAACGGAGTTAGTATTTGTTGGAGAATTGTATGCTTGATACATGCGTACTCGAGATTCCCACGAATTTCCAGATTTTCCAATTACATGCATTCTAATATACTTAAGATAAACACCTTGATTAGTTTGGGATATAGCATCCATTAATATATATTCTTTACCATAAGTTGTGTCCACAAATCTAAATGTTTCTGAGTATAATTTAATAGATGACAATGATTGAGGTATTGATGTAGTCATTGCAATATGGGGTTGTATCCAATATGTAAAGTTTTGACTAGTTTTATTGTATAATAGAATTACTAGACTTTCAGTAAATGGCATATAAAGTATAAAGTACCCTCCTAGTGCATTAGCTGTATATACATTACAACCTTGTAAAGAGTTTGCATAAAATGGTCCACCAACTGGTGCAAATAATAAATTACTAGCTTCAGGAATAGCATTATCTCCAACACTATCTGTAGAAAGAAAATAACTTCCTATGCAAAGTGTATGATCTGGATATATTCTAATAAATACCTTACCTGGAACATTATTATTAGGATCTAATCCTTGGAATGCAAATCATAGTTTTCTGAGTATACCAGGACCATAAGATTGTGTAAAAACTGTAGTTGCATTAACATCTGTATTTGGTGGAATAGTCTTGGATTTTAATCCAAGGCACGTTAAACTTGAATTTGGTATTATCCTAATTCATTAAGACTAAGCGATTTATTATCGACATATTTTTTTGTAGCAACATCTTGTGAGTTAGTAGGATCTGCTACATTTATTAATTTATTAGAATTCATATCAGTATTACTAGTTGCATTATTTTGTCCATCTCAACGAATGAACAAGTTATTAGCTTCAGATATTATTAAACCATCTGAATATACATCTGAAGTAGTAGTACCAAATATATCGACAGGCATTTTATATATAAAAAAGAAAAAAATTACGATAGATTGTTAATAATATTCTGAAAATCATGTCCCTCATCTAGTTTTTTCAAAACATATAAACACAAGTGTCCAAAGAATGAGGTATTTCCAAATTGAACTCTTTCACTGTTATAATAAACAGGACTTTTTAAATAATCAACAATTTCAACAAGAGGTGGTAGTCCATAAGAGTCAAAACTTAGTTTTTTATCTCCAACTTTGTACCAGCAAATCCAGTGATATCCTTGCGTACTTGAATCTCTTGTATTTAATATTCCACATTCTTTTCTTTGTGCATTTTTCGGTAATTGATCTCTTACAAATACACCTCTGAAATGTTTTATTTTTAATACTTTTGCTGCTTTGATCAATTGAAAATTTGTTAGTGGTTCATTAGGTAGAATTATTCCTTTAACATTGACAAGTTTATAAATATTTTCCATTTTTATTTATAAACTATTTTTTTCTCAAAAAATAATTTTTGGGCTCCCCTACCCCCTACCCCTTGGGTTCCCATACCCCCTACCTCTTTGTCTTCTTGCCTAATTGTCCTATTGTCTTATTTGTCTTATTGTCCTATTGCCCTATTGTCTTATTGTCTTTTTTTCTTTTAGTTTGTAGTGTCCATATGCTAATGTGTGAATTCCATCTTCTAAAATAACTCTTTTATCGTCTTCTGCGCTAAATGCTATTTTATTGATCTCTTATGTGTAAATTTCATGTGAATATGATTTTATTACATTCATTTTCCTAATATGATCTCTTTTATTTAATAAACAATCTTTGTAATCTTCATGTGTTATATATTTTTTTAACAACATTTTTCTTTACTCCTTTACATTTTTTGTTATCTTTTCCGTGTACTTTGTAGGAATACAACTTTGATCTGAGTCCTACAAATTCTTTAATTTGTGCTCCTCCAGCCTTATCTTTAAACATTCCTATTACTTTCTTATTAAAACCAACTTTAAATCCTACATTTTTAATTGCTGGGTGATTTGGGTTAAACTCACTTGTATCAAATTTGCTTTCAATTTCTTTAGAATATCGTAATAAAAGTCTTCTGTTTTAGTTTCGTATGCTAAATATTCTGTATCTGTGAATAATAGTTTTGCTCGATCAGCATATTTTTTCTTTATGTAATCATAATGAAATTCATACATAAGAGTTTTGCTCAAATCTAATATACACATTCCTAAGTAAATTGGTTTAGCATATTTTAATTTTGTTCTTTTCATATGTATTGCGATTAAGTTTTCATCAAATATTGTCCTACATTCAAAGTTTGGTTTTGATGCTAGTTTAATAGCTTCATTTCTGTCTGTTACTAATCTAATATCAACTCTGTTCTCAATGTTCTCCATTGTTTTTCCAAATACTGAATTGTTCACGAGTTCAAAAAAGTCTTTTTCAAAATCATTCGTTGCTTTAGTTCTAAGGTTTGTATTTAGCTCAATGTATTCATTGAGCCATGCTCTTTCTTCATACTTTATGCCTCTATGAATTTTAGTAATCTTTAATCTTAATCTTTCATATAGTTTTAGATTTTCATAATGTACTATATACTTTTTCTTATTATTCAAGTTGGGGACTAATTTTTCAACTTTATCCATATTTAATCTTTCAGGTGCAAGAAGATAATCATTATGTTCATCATGTAGATGTTCAGGGTAATCTAAATCTACTTCTAGTATACATGTGACTGATTTCCAGTTTTCGTCCATCCATTTAAAACCATGTGTTGGAAGTGGTTTACTCATTGCCCATCCAAATAAATTATTAGCGTCTAGATATTGTATGAATGTTGATTCTTTGCTTTTATCATACTCATCACCCATGTACTTATTATTAGAAGCTCCTAATCTATTAGATATCATACTGATTCCACCTCTTATTCCTTTCTTTATCATTAGGATCATATCGTAATCGCTCAGCAGTTCTAATTTTACTTTTGTTTTCTTCAATGCTGCATCCCAGGCTAATCCTGGTGATGTATAATACCAAGCAGGATCTAATTTATAACAATTCATACAAACATCTCTAAAATTTTCAAAGACGTCAGCTAGTAAAAGCACATCTAAAACGTTGTAAAGTCATGCTAATCTCTAAATGTTTTGCAATGAAACTCATTCCATACAGTTTGTGCATGTGAGTATTCATCATCACTTATATCTTCATCGTTTAATTTTGAAAAGAATAATTCTTTTGGTGGTAATTTGGTTTCATTAAATTTATCAACAGAGTCTGCCCAATCATATGGATATACGCCTTTTTTTAGTAATAAATCTAATTGTTTCCCTGAATACAATTTTATGATGCTTTTGCACTCGTCTTTTGCTAAATTTTTTGATAAAGCGTCTAAACTAGAAGGCATAAATCTATAACTATCTAAAAAACGAAGCTCACGTTTAACTTCAAATTTCTTACCGTCTTTAATATACTCATCGAATTTAGTTTCTCTAGAAAAGCTAATATACTTTTCTTCATTGTTTGGTATGCAACTCAATTTCCCTCCTGATAATTTCTTTATAAATAAGTGAGAATCATAGCCAGATAAGTTGTGAAATGGTACTGGAAAAAATTTTGGAATTTTATAATTTAAATTACAATTTTGATGAGCAGCACCTCTATATTTTCCTGTAATGTGACAGTGATCACATACTTTATCTTTTCCAAGTTCAGCTCCACAAATGTGACATTCTGTTATTGCATTAAAATCATGCTTGTTTTCTGTAGTAAATATCATCTTTTTTGGAAATTTAATCCTATCATAAATTTTCTTAAAATCTTCTTGTAAACTATCAACAAAAATTTGTGCAACATCATCTGTTTCACTACTTGCAGTAAATGTGACTGGACTGCTTTGATAAAAACTTTCATCAAAACATTTAATATAATAACAGAATGAACTTGGAATATGTTTTTGATATTGCTTAGTATAAGATTTATTCGGATTGGGTTCACAAGTGTCAATTTGTTTTATAAAACTTTCAAAGTCAGCATATACTACAAATGGAACTCTCATTGATTTATTGTGATTAATAAATTGTATTGTTGAATTTGGTGGTGGAAGTTCGATACGTACTGAATTATGTGTTCAAGATTATCTAATCATAAATTACGATTTTTGATTAGATAAAGATTCTTCAGAATTAAATCATAACAAACAATTTCTACAATAGTGTTTTTTGCAACTTTTATTTGATGTTTGTGATGAAAGTAATCTGCTTAAATTTTTATTAAACAGTAATGATTCGTTTCTCCATTTGAGTATAATAGTAAATCTATTAAATTTTTTCGATCATTATTCTTTGATACGTGCAAAATATGAACTTCTGAATTTTCATAACCATATACATTAACACTGATATCTTGATTGTTCTTATCAAATTGTGTGATTTGATTTAATGATACTAGAAAATCTATTTTTTCCCAGTTTATTTTTTCAGCTTGATTTTTAAGCTCTTTATCTACTCTTTGAGGATTATTATCTGTTGGATTCAATGCTCTTGCGATACACCACTTAAAACATTTATCTTCATTCTTTATATTAATTATTGCTTTATTAGTTGCTAATTTTTTATCAAGTGGAATATATGATTTAGCTTTAATAGGATTATACTCAATAAAATTGATATCCATCTTTTCAACAGAAACAAATCTCTAACCTGATTCTGCTTGTTGATATAATGATAAGGATTCTAAAATTTTCTGCTTTAATATTTCATAAAAATCGTCTAAATCTGTTGTTTCTAATACAACTTGATTACTCGTTCTAAATGGAGCAGATGTGATTATAGTTTCTCCTGTTTTAATATCAGTACGCTCCATTTCACAAGTGAGAACTATATAAACCTTTGATTTTCTATTTTCGGTTAGTATTTTAATTGCACTGTTTTTAGCAGCATTCATGAAAGATATAGCATCATATCCTTATATTCCTTTAGCTGTAAATTGTTTTGTCACATTTTTAATAGATGATTGATTTAATTTAAATTTTATTGCATTTATGTCTTTATTTATTTCTTTATTTATTTCTACAACTTTATTTTCAGGTTCAATTTTGTTTCTAACTTCCAATTTATTGTATAAATTTTTTAATGAGTTGATTTTTTGATTGACTTTATTCTTAATTGTATCAGGTACGTATGACACAATCCAATCTGCAATAGAATTAAATTTACTTTTTTCAGTTGATTCTTTTTTTGCTGTCAATGTATTCACTGTTTTTTTTCACATAAGCCAATTTGTAGATGTATTAACTGTATTTTTAATTGTATCAGGTACATATGACATAAGCCAACGTGTTGTAGATTGCGATGGTCTTTGTTCAATCTGTGTGTTACTCACTGATGTAGATTGCGTTAGTGTGCGCTCAACTGGTGTGTGCGATAACGCTTCTTCTAATTGAGTTCTTCTCATTCTAGAATAATTTTTAATTTTTCGCTCTTTAGCGATTTGTTTTAAATCTGGGACTTTCACTTTTTTATTTTGTATTTTTATATAGCAAGATAATTTTTTTTAATTTTCATTTTCTTTATATCATTTTTCGAAAAAATTTTTATTTGTCAATATTTCATATGTAAAGTTTCATATGAAATTTAAATGCATCTATATTTCTATATGCAACGTTTTATTTTTTTAATTTTTGACAAGTTTTATTTTTATAATTTTTCTTCTTTTATATTTGAATCGCATTAAAAAATAAACTTTATCTAACTTAGCCTTTAAATTTTCAATAGCATTTGGATTTTCAAATAAATCATCATATCCCATTTTTATATATAAAGATTTTTTTTTAATATATTTTAATTTTTTTTTAATTTTTTAGAATTTGATATTTCAATCTTATAACCATAATCAATCTTACCATCACGCATTTCAAGATATCTATATCCATGACCAGTTTCACGCATTGCGCTATACAAAGATTTATATATTGTTTCTTCTCCTGCTTCTATGTTCGTTAATTTAATAGTGACTGGTTTTTTCTTAATTGTTTTTAATCTTTCATATTTTGGATCTATTTCTTTTTTCTCTTCTTTTAATGGATGTATTCTAGGTCTTCCAACTGATCTTTTCTTATCAACATCTTTTACTGGATGTATTCTAGGTCTTCCAACTGATCTTTTCTCATCAACATCTTTTACTGGATGTATTCTAGGTCTTCCAACTGATCTTTTCTCATCAACATCTTTTACTGGATGTATTCTAGGTCTTCCAACTGATCTTTTAATAGTTACTTCTTTCACTTGAGACATAATAGATTCTTCGTCTACTAACCCATTTTCTATTGCAATCATTAGCAATGTAGCGATATTGTCAGATGTTTTTGAAATGTTATTTTTTTCTAATAAATTTTTTAAACTTTTCTTTGTATAATACATTTTTATCATATAAAGAAAAAAACTTTAAATAATTTTCAAAAAATTTAATTTTCAAAAAATTTTGCTTTAACATCAAATTTATTACCATCTGATTCAAGCTTCATCATCTTATCAGATATTACAAGAGCATATGCTTGAGTATTTGCTGGTACAGTTGTATTAAAATATGCTTTATTTTGTAGTTGTACTGTAGCTAATTTTAATTTTTCTTATTGCTTGCTAACATCAAAAACAAAGATTGGGTATAAATCTTAAAAGTCAGAAGAGTTATATTGCTGTGTGCAATAATTTCATTCATTCCATAAAATCTTTCTTTAAACATTGATGCATTTCTATAAATTCTTGAAAATTGCTGATTTGGAAATGAGCAAAAATAATTAAGGGCAGGATATTGGCAAGTACTATTATTATAAATAATGTAAATATTTTTCAAGTCACAATGATTAAATAATGCCGAATTGACAGTTTGGTCTCCGGTAGCTCTGTTTGTTTGAAATGCCTCAATAACATATCTTGGAATTTCAGCACAACTTAATTGCCAACCAAATGAAGTAGCTTGTTGAACAGTTGTATTATCACACTTACGCATTCTAAAACTTAATGGAGCTTTAACTTTTCTTTTAATTTCATAATCAATTTTTTTCTCTTCTTCAAGTGATGGTGTCACACTTGGAATAAACAATGATATTTTAGTAAGATTAACTTTTCCTGCAGCTGCAGCAGCAAGCCTAAAAATTGCATTAATATCACTTTGTCTTGTAAGAGATATTGTATGTTTAAGTCCATAAATATTTTTGTCGTAATCATCACAGAATCCAAAAATGTGTCTTAAAGGTACGCAAAATGAAAATGTTCCGTTTGTAGTTGATTTTTGAATTATGTATTGTTGCCTTGTTGCAAACCCTGTGTTATCAGTAGCTACTGCTGTTGATGCAGTATCTTTATACCACAATTGATTTAATCCTTGCGCTGATTGAAAGTCATTTGAATAATTAAGCAATCTTAACATTGTAGTTGCTTGACCTGGATAATAAATAGTTTCTATATCTTGGTTTGATAATTGGTATGATATTTTAGAAAATTATTGCATATGACCATTATTTGTAAGAGCTACTGCATCTGTATCAGCATAAGCTGATCCATCAGCTAGTTTAACTAGTTGCCCTTCAAATAAGCGATACGCTTTAGATGGAAGTGAAAACAAATTTTGTTCTGGAACAATAATTTTTATATCTCCAGGACTATTTAGATTTGTGCCAACAATGGGTTCATATTCACAATCTTCACATCTTTCAATTCCATTATCTATTTCTGGAATTTCTATAAAATTAAATTCTTCAGAAGTCGTCATTTTAATTTTTTATACACAATATAAAATTTTTTTTTTTTAATTGACAATTCTTAAAAAACGACATATAAAAAATTTACAAAAGCTAAATTTACAAAAGCTAAATTTACGCAAGTCTGGATCCGCGTCCCATTTTAACTAGATCTTCTATTCTTACAGCATTTTTATTTGATACTTTGCATGAGCGACCTTTGCAAATCACTTTTTTTACTTCATCTTCATTATTTTTTAGATCATTAGACCCAGATGCTATCAAACTTGAAAGAATTTCTTTACTGTTTTCACTAATAACAGGTTGTGAAGCTATTTTTGAAGATGCTTTTTCAATTAATTGTTTTCCTTTTTCAACTGCAGCATTTGTAGCAGCTTCTATCGCCGATGTTGAAAGTTCTTTTCCTGCTGATTTAGCAGCATTTATTGCAGTTTTTTCTAAATCAGTAGCAGCCATCTTTTTCAACATAGCTGATGACACTCTTGTTACATTTGATGATGCTGCTCTTTTAAATAAATTTTTTTATTATGTCGAATATACCATTTCCTCCAATAGCATATTTCTTTATATATCTGTTATTATTAACAATTAGCATTTTTTTATGTACTATATATTTTTTTTTTACACAATAAGATATAATTATAAAAGATTTTGTATTGCTTTATACTGTTCATTATCTATTTCATTTTGACGTAATAATTCATCACAAATTGCAACACCTTCATTTATTGCTCCAGCGTTACCTGCTTTCCATGCAGCTATACACAAATAAAGCCGATCAACTAATGCATCAGGGTCACAAGGAAGAATTATAGTTTGTACTCTACCTCCAATTCCTTTTCCTCTTAATTCACGCTTCCTATTTTCTTTTATATTTTTCCAAATAGGAGATATTATTTCTCTGTATTTTACACTACGAGACGACTTTGGTTTGTATGGGTTTTCAGAAGTAATTGCATCTGTTTGTATTAATATATCTTGATATTTTTTAAGATCATCTTCATTATATACTCCTTTATTAGGATTAAACTTTACTATCAATTCCCAAAGGCCAGGAGTACCATAATATTTTTTATCATCAATAATTATATCGTTATCATAAATATGTATTGGTTTTTTTCCAATCACGTATCCCAAATGTAGTATCTGTAGATTTTTTACTATTAGTGTACATCCTTAGATAATCTGTTGCAATTTTTCCTTGACTCACACCTTTATATATGTTTTCTTTTTTACCATCTTGTCTATAAATTAATGGATTGTACAATTTTTCTAAGCCTGACTGTAAATTAGTTTCATCCATCCTTTAATTTAAATCATTCTGCTTTACTCTTTTTTTAGTATCTAAGTAATCTTTAACAATTTTATCCCTTATTTCAGGAGATTCAATTTTTGAAAATGACATTTCTCTTTTTTTATAAATAAATATAAAAAACACAACGCTTTACGTTTTGACGTTTACATTTTTTCTAAATTTGCTTTGGAGTATATTAATTGCTTCATCTCTTCCTTGTTTAATGAATAATTCTTTAGTTTGTTCATTCATTAATTCTTTTGAATTTGTTCTAATTTGCTCAAGCATAGCTTTAAATTTTTCAAGTTCACTAAGTATTAGTTTAAATTCATTGTCATCTATATTTCCATCTACTAAAGCTTTAGAAATATAGTCACTTATTGTATTTTGTTTTGAATCAGCAAGTGCTTTAATCTTTTTATGCTTTTCTGCTTTTAAATTTAATTTTTTATTAATTTGCCCTCCTATTAATGATAAAACACCTGCTCCTAATGCTGCACCTTCACATGCAATAGCTACTGGTGCTGCAACTATTGTTGCTAAAAAGCCAATTCTAATAGTTCCAAGTGCCATAGTGCTTGCTAGTAATGAATTATCAATAGCTGAAATTATTTTTACAGATCTATGGTACTTTTTACTTAACCTATTTCTCTTTTCTCTCTCACTCTCTATTTCCTTTTGAATCTCGCTAATTGTGTTTAGACGATATAGATGTGCACTAATAATCTTATTTTCTTCATCAGGTGCACTTGGAAGATTTGAATATAACTGATTAATATTTTTATCATTATGTATATATGAATAAATATTATTACATATCTTTTTGCAATTAAACTCCATTTTAATAAGTAAAAATTATTTTTTTGAAAAAATAATTTAAAAAAAATTATTACATTTCACAAAACATAAACTATCTCCTTTTTTAATCAATATATCAGAATCAGAGTTATTAACAACATTTATCATAATATCATCAACAGTCTCTGATATTACAGAGTTTTTTAAGATTAACATTTTTAATTTAAGTTCTTCTTTTAATGAAACTAACACAACACTTTCATTAACTACTACACCAAACTTTAAAAGAATATATTGATGTGATAGAGATTTTATTGTAATGTTTTTTTGCGCAAATATTTCATACTTATTATTATCTATTAATACTGAAGGATGCTCTAAATCTTTGAATATCTTTGCGTATACTTTAGAATAAATAAGTTGTTTTGGAGGTTCACGTGGTACATTTCCTAAAATATGTAATGGCATTTCTTTTTATTATATAAAGAAAAAAAATTTTATAAATCATAAAAGTATATTCAAAAATGGAATATTAGCAAATAGTGAATTTGGTCCTAATAATAAACCTGATCCTATTGATGTATATCCATTTCCACTACGTAAGTACAACCCATCGCCAATAGAACTACCTCAATTTCATGGTCTCAAATATAAACCATTTCCTGCAGCAGTCATTTTAATTACTTTTCCATTCTTTTTTAAGTACACAACACCCCTTCCAGCAATTTTATCAACCATAGCTGATCCAGCTGCTGAACCTACTCCTGCTAATAAACCTGATGTAAGAGCTGGAGCAACGCTTGATAATAAAAATCTTCCAGCCGTACCAAGGAAAGGTAATAGTGCTCCTAGAAATCCACCCTCTATTTTAGAATTGTGAATGAGTTGCGCTTTACTTAAATTAATTATCACACCAGTACCTTTCTCATATGCTTTCGTAATTTTATTCAATTGCCTTTTTGTTACTTCTATATACATGATCGCCATTAAAATCTGAATGATCTATTTTAATACTAGCTCCATAACCACCTTCATCAATTACTTTTTTAATTTTTTTCAAGTGCCCCTCTGAAATATTTACTTTAATATTAGTATATTTACTCATTTTTATATGTAAGTAAAATAATTTTTTAAAAAATTATTTGTACGACTTATACACTTCTCTTATATGAAATCTAATAGTTATTTGTTCTCCTCGTAAATCCAAAAGATTTCCATCTTGATCAACCAATCTAGTTTCCATTTTTGATATTTGTTTTAGTATTAGTGGTGAATAAGTTACGTAATTAGGATTTTCAATAATTTTATATCCAGGACCTACATCTAGGAAAAATGAATATATAACGTTACTAGTTGCTCCATTTACATGCGATGATGCTATTATATCACTCGTTAATAGTATACTATTAACATTTAATATGTTTACTATGTTAGTTGATATATTGGAGCCTGCTAAATATATTACACTGTCAAAACCAAAAATAGCTCTAATTGAATTTGAAGTTGTAAAATCAATTTTATAACCAGTTGCAATAGTTAAATTTGCTTTTAATGTATTCTTATTTGCTAAAATTGTAATATTTGCAACTCCTGAACTTGCATCACCGTTTGCTATTATGATCGATTGGATATAATTATTTATATCAACAACTTCATAAGATCCAACTGGAATGTTTATATCCTTCCAAGTTGTTTCATTATCTTTGCTATATCTAAAATTATTGTTTGAAATATAAATATTAGGAAAACTGTAAGATGTATCTATACGAACTAGAGCCATTTCATATTCTCTGTCTTCTCTAAATTTAATAACAGGGTTAAAAATAGTTCTTAATAAACTACTATTTCCGCCCACTAATAAACATGTCATTTTTATATAAGATTATATTTTTTTCAACAATTGGGTATATAAAAACAATTTAATCCACTTCTATATTTTCCTTAATCTTTCTTAGAAGATAGATCTATAATAACAAATCCATGAGGCTCTGTCCATGCTTTTTTACAAAAAATTTTTAAACTGATCTTTTCCCAAATCACTTGAAACATGATCATTATATATGTGATTTAAATTCTTTGAATCTTGAGGAAATAAGCAAACAAAATTTGTATTTTCTCGTATAGTTTGCCTAGGTAACATAAAATAATTTTGTGCAAGATAGAAACATCTACATTACTATGTCTTCCTCGTATATAATATTTTTCACACTTGTTTTGCTTTGTTAATTGTAAATCATCAAATATCATCAAATTATTCTTACAAATTCTAGATCTTTAGGATCTGGCATATCTTCTTCCGTTTCAAAAAACTTACGCTCCATATCTGTTTTCTCATTTAAGTTTTTTGAAACTTCTTTAATTACAAAATCTGGATTTTCATTTGATTTTTTATTTCGTCTTGTAGCTTAAATAGTTCTAGAATAATTTCTTTTGGCAATTTTTTTTCAAAAGATTGCTTTAATATTTCTTATTCTGGTTGAAAAAGAATTTTTACAAAAACTTGTAAATTATTATAGTCTAACCAACCAGGTCTCAAAAGTAAATTCAATAATAAAGTAGTTTTTCCACAACCCGACTTTCCAACAATAATTCCTCTTATACTCCTAGGAAACAACTTATTATTTCTCTTATTGCTATTCGCATTCCATGACAAATCTGTAATATCCATTTTTTATATATCAAGATTTTTTATAAAAAATTTTTTTTTATATATATAAAATGTTGTACTGCGTTGAATGTAGAAAAAAACAAATACACTAAACTTGCAAAATGTCGTAAGTAAAAACAATAGAAATATGCAACGTGGAAATTGCGCTATTTGTGGAAGATTAAAAACTCAATTTGTATCCTCAAAAAAAGGAGGGGATTTAGTGAGTTCGATTAATTCAGCAACACGTAAAATAAAACTACCATTGTCAAAGTTTCCAGGTGAAATGCATTTACCTGGAATAAACTTTGCAGGTCCTGGTACTAATTTAGATGAAAGATTAACTTCTACTGACGCATATAAAGAATGGAGTAAACCTATAGATAGAATTGATAATGCAGCTTACCATCACGATCTTGCTTTTAAATACTTCAACGACAAAGCAAATAGAAATTTAGCTGATAAAATTATGATTGAAGAAATGAGTTCTATAAAAAAATCCAACAATACGTGAAAGAATTCAACGAGGTATTATAAAACCTATTATGTCATCTAAAGCAAAGTTTGGGTTAGGTCTTTCAGACCTATATGAATTGGGTGTTGAAACTACTCAAAAAAACTACTAACGATCAAAGAAAAAAAGGGTCTGAAATGGACTGACGAACTTGCAAACAAACTTCATAAACCAGTTGTAAATCATTTCAAAAAAAGAAAAGTGATTGTAATTGGAATCAATGAAAAATGGGCTGCTGATTTAGTTGACATGAAATCTTTTTCTAAATTCAATGACGGTATAAAATACTTATTAATGGTGATAGATGTTTTTTCAAAGTATGGACGGATTGTTCCATTGAAGAGTAAAACTGGAGTTGATGTTGCTAATGCTTTAAATAAAATCTTCCAAAAAAGAAAGTGTCAAAAAATATGGGTATATAAAGGCCTAGAATTTTATAATAAGAATGTTAAAGCGCTAGGTGTTGAGTTATACTCAACTGGAAATGAAGAAAAAAGTTGTGTAGTTGAACGTTGGAATAGAACAATGAAAGATAAAATGTTTAAGTACTTTTCAGCTAATTCTACTAGAAAATATATTGACGTTTTAGATGAAAGGGTAAATAAATACAACAACACAAAGCATTCTTCCATTAAAATGACACCAGTTGAAGCTAGCGATAAAAAGAATGAAAATATTTTTTGGTTCAATCTAAATGGAAATGTACAATCAAAGTCTGTAATTTCATATGGGTCTGAAAGACCTAGCCCAAAGTTTTCAATTGGTGATAGAGTTAGGATAACTAAAAAGAAAGTAACGTTTGAAAAAGGATACACGCCGAGATGGACTGAAGAAGTTTTTACAGTGTCACAAGTTCAGTTCACAGATCCACCAACTTATAAATTAACTGACTATAATAGTGAAGAAATACAAGGTACTTTTTATGAACAAGAAATGCAAAAAACTGATCAAAGCATATTTAGGATTGAAAAAGTTATTCGCAAACTTAAAAACAAATCATTAGTAAAGTGGTATGGGTATCCTGATTATTTCAACTCATGGGTTGATAATAAAGAATTGATAAGTCTGATTTAATAGGAAATGTTTTCTTTTACGCTTAAATTAGATTTCACCTTATAATTATTATTTCTTTGTTGAAATAATAATTAAATTAATATCATGTCATTCTGGTTGAAGAGATCTCATAATATACATGTTGAAAAATGGTTGAAATACTTTCTAGCCAAACGTTTTTTTTGAAAATAATTAAAATAATACCATTCTTTCTAAGACACACACTTTTTTCGATAATGTACTATTTTTTGGCCCAGAACCCGCTTTTTATACTACTTATATTTAATACCAATATAATCACATTACGAACTTTTAAAGTGTTTACAAATATACGAAAACATTGACACTAGCGGTACGGCAATATAAATTCTGTTATAATTTTCATTGGTTGATTTTGAAATTTAGGCGCGTTTTTTTGGAAACGTGAAATATAAGAATGGAACAACTTAGTTGGATTGCAATCCAAAAGATTGGATTGTAAAAGTTTTTAATAGTGGTATTAATAATATTTAGGGCGTAGGCCTAACAATGTTTTATTAGACCTATTTACCTATTTACTATCTCTGCGGGAAAAAAACACATTAGTCTTCACCAAACAATTTAAATGCATTAATGCAAATACATAAATATTTTCGGCCATATTCAAATGCTTTACCAAAGGGGTAAGATGGTACAGTGTATCAATTTGCCCCAAGTAGTCTGTATCAACGTGCCCCTTTAGACCGCGTTGCATTAAATTCGAGTTAAATTTTAACAGAAGCAACGAACAAACAAATGACATATACAAAATCATTTAGCAATGCTTTCTTAAACTTATGGAAGGGTTGATGAGCTAAATATACTTACCTTTTTTGTAAAATCTCTTACAAAACACGTTGTCAGATTTTTTCGAAAGTTGCTCAATTTAAAAAATGCTTCCCAGCTTGATAAATTTTGAAACGAACGGAAATCTTTTTACATCGGACGTTAGGGAACTAAAAAGCTATTTCCTGTACAAAATCTTATTCGCGCAATTAGTGTAATAGCTGTTTTATTAGCTTTGTATCAATTTGCCCCCGTATCATCTTGCTCCCTCTCCCCTATTTAATTAAAGCAACTTGTTACAAACTTAAAAAAAAAAAAAATTGTTTTTACACGTTTTACACGTTTAACGCCTTTTCCATCTTACTTTAACATTTTTTAATTTACTCATGATAAATTACTGATAAATAATTAAATAATAAAGAAAGATTTGTGATACCATAACAGAAAGATTGCAAAAAGAAAGTTGATCTGTTGAGTCCTTTAAGTTGAAAAAATTGAACAATGCTGTCTTTTGATTCTAAAAAAAAGAAAATGTTAAAAAAAGAAACTGCAAAAAAAAAAAAAAAAAAAAATCTTAAGTTAAAAAAATTAATATCTGCAACATTCAAAAGGTCTGATAATGTTACATTTATGTCGTTTTGACTAACTTGTGTATAATGTAGCATTGACTTTTCTATTTAAAGTGGTACTTAGTATCAAAATTTTAGATAAAATCATTTAAAAATGCATTTACTGATATTAAAAATGTGTTAAAATAGGTGATAGGAAAAATGCCAAAAAATGATTTTTGGAATAGTGTCAAATATATTTATAATTTTCTAAATAGTGTTGAAAAAATAAAAGGAATAGTGTCAAAAAAGATTTTAATGAACAGTGTCGAAAATAAAATAAAGGAATAATGTTGCAAATAGTAAAAGGAATAATGTCGCAAACAGTCAAATCGGAATTGTGTCGCAAAGAGTGAAAACGGAATATTGCTGCAAATAGAAAAATCGGAATAGTGTCGCAAATAGTAAAAACAGAGTAGTATTGCAAATAGTAAAAATGGTATTGAAGTCGGAGAGAATTAGCAAAAAAAAAGGTCAAACCTAGACAAAATAGTATAATACTGAAATTTGGCAAAGAGAAGATGCAAAGTCATTGGGTGGGCGTAAAAAAAAATCCAGTTGATTGCGCTTCACTTATAACCCTTTTATGCAATTTTAGGGGCAAAACAGGACCCATTTTGACACCTCTAAAATCTTATAAAATTTATACAGTTGGATAGAAAATTTTATCTTGATCAATATATATATATATATATATATATATATATATATATATATATATATATATATATATATATATATATATATATATATATATATATATATATATATATATATATATATATATATATATATATATATATATATATATATATATATATATATATATATATATATATATATATATATTTATATATATATGTATATATATATATATACATTTATATATATATATATATATTTATATATATATATATATATATATATATATATATATATGTATATATATATATATATATATATATATATATATATATATATATATATATATATATATATATATATATATATATATATATATATATATATATATATATATATATATATATATATATATATATATATATATATATAAGAACTATGACTTATCCGCAAGTTCTTCAAAAGGAGATTAATAGTCTTGATATACAATTTTAAGGGGTCTTTCATGTATTCTGTTAATGCGACTGTTAAGTTTTCTGCTATCAAATAACCAAACTAATGGACAATAAGAAAAATGAGATGTAATTGTAATAACAGCGTTAAGTATAAGTTTTCTTTGATTTAGAGACATAAAAAAATGATCTTAACTTTAAGAGAGCTTGTTTTACTAATAATAATATAATTTTTATCTGGATTAGCTTTCAAACCATTATTTTCAATTCATGAATAAAGTTGATACGCTGCGTTTTGCAGGTCACTCACAACATTTTTTGAATCAGTTTAAGTTATTTTTTGCACTAAAAGGAATGTTATCATCAGCATATCCTGCAATATCAACATTGGGTAAAAATAGAAATAGTTCATTATGAAGATATTAAATAGTAATGGACTTAAAATTGAGCCTTGTGGAACGCCAAACAAATTATGAGAGTAATAGCTGTATCGATCATTTATTTTTACTCTCTGTTTTCTATTACTTAGGTACAATTGAATAATCTTTCATGCGTTTCAACTGAGACCATAAGTATTCAACTTAGCATTAAGCGAAGCATGCGTAATGCAATCAAAGCTTTTTAAAGGTCTGCAAGCTAAGCCCCAAGATTTCCTTTTTTTATCTAGGCATTTTCTCCATTTCTCAGTCATAGTTTATAGAATAAGATTAAAACAGTTCAAAAGAGAATAATCTTGAAAAGGAACTTTCAAGAATAATATCTAAATAGAAAATAAACCGAAGTTGTGAAAATAGGAATATTATCGAAAATGTTAAAAGCAGAATATACTATAGGTATAGGTCCTGCGTTTTCTTTAACATACTGATTCCCAATACTCAAATCTTCAACAAATCTTGCGGGTTGGTTCTGATAAACCTAACCTCAACTGCTATTGGTTCATTTTCTTTGTTTATAATAGTTTATGCTTCATGAAAATTTTACTATGTACTCCAAATATTTAAAAGTGTATGCTGGTTTAAATTTTTTTTTTTCAGGATTATGAGTATTTACGTGCATGCTTTTTAAAAATTTATATCTCTGCTATACTTTTATACTGCTAATATTTTACTTCGGTATTTAAATTGGTAATGTTTTTTGTTTGTAATTACACTTGCAAATATTTGTTTGCATTACTTTTACATTATTTATTATATCATATAAATTTTTTTTTTTTAAAGTGTATTATCCTAGTTAAAACTGGAAGTTTAGGACCAACAACTTTTATCTTTTTTTATTTATATTTTTATAAAAATTCTTTATAAAAATGTATTATATGCTTGGGTTTTATGACTTCTATTTTTTATTATTTTGTATTACGGTTTATATTAAGGGGCTTGGCGATATGCCAGTTTATCGTCTTCTTGCCTCTGCTATTTGTAGTTAGATATGTTTACGGTATGATTAAATGTATACGGCAAAAAAAAAAAGGTCAATAACATAAAAAATTTCAAGTTAGTTTTGAAAATACTAGAAGAAAGACTGCCTAAACAATATTGAGGCTGGAACCTATATTACTGTATGATAAACTCAATGAAAAGTACATCTTGATGCTTTATTAATTATATACATACCTTTACTAACATCATCCGCTAAAGACGGGTTGTTATCTGCATCTCAATCATTACAATCACTTTTCATTAGTATTCCAAATCTGAACTGTTTACTTTTGCCATCTTAATTGTGGGGTAGGCAACTTTTCCAAAATTCAAAATTCATTTTTCTATTAAAGTAAATATGATTATAGGTAGCAGCGGTGCCGGCTTTAGTGGGTGGACTGGGTAGTAACACTGTATAGATGGGTTTGGGGTTTGGTACTTTTTTTAAGAAAAACAGATCGTAATCAAACGCTTTATACAAATGAAACAAATGATACAAATGTTTCATCATTTAAAGAACATTTATTTGAAATTTATGATAAAAACTTCCGAAAATGTGACTTTTATAAAACAAACAAAAGTTTAGAATAACCATGGGTAACAAAAGGTCTTAAAAAATCCTCAAAAAATATTTAATACCATAAAACAAATAAAAACATCATACTATTTGAAAATTAAAAGATACTATCTTAAATTCATTTGCGACACCATTCCGTTTTTTTGTTTTCGACTCTATTCCTTAGATCTATTTGTGACACTATTCCATTTTTTTATTTTCGACAATATAGAATACATATATTAATATTTTCAGTTTTTGTGTAAAATGTAGAAAATGATCAGTTACCAAGGCTTGAAGATGGAACGGCTAAAGTCATTGACAAAATATATATTCTAATAAGTGTAATGTTTTTAACAAACTATTAAATTTAAATACAATAAAATCAATGGGTCCGGATTATGTATATTCCTCTGTGTTAAAGTAGTGCGCTGATGAAATTGTGTTGCCAATATTATGATTATTATAATTCTGAAAATCAACAAATAAAGGAATGGTTCCTAAATCATGAAAAGTTGCAGTAGTTAAAATAAAATTAAAAAAAAAAGCGCTGTGATAATAGTCTTTTTGAAAATGATTATGATGCAGTTATTAATGGCAATTAAATTATTTATAAGTTTTAATAATGTTTTCGTAAACTGCAGGAAATGATTTATGTTTTGTTACAATAAGTTATATAAATAAAAGTTATATATAGAAAAAGGTTTCTTTTATTAGCAAAAAAACCAATTGTATCTTTTAAGAAACCTTATTTATTGCCTAATTTATTACATTATTTATTGCCAAATCTACCAAAAAGAATAAAAAAAGGAACCACGAGAATCTGGTGTTGCAGTATTGATGCGTTTTATTTTTAATCTTGTGGTTATTATTTAAATTTTTCTTTTGTTCATCTTTTCTTTCTTTCTTATCATCTAAATTAGTTTTTTAATACTTTTTGTTATTGAATTTAAGAAAATTTATGTATCCAATCCAATGCAAACGGCCATTGACTTTATTGAATTAGCATATTGTATGAAGATGCTGATTTTTTATCAAGAAGTTGTTTTATTTCTTTTGGCACGTTTTATGTTTTTGTAATGCAGTATCAATATAGATTGTGAGTTGCATTTTTTTTACACGAAAAGTTATGTGGTATTCCAGAAACAATTATTAGTTCAATTGCAAATGAGTTATGCACAATACCATGATGCTATATATCTATCTAAATAATAATACTCAAGTAAACGTTTACCGTTTCATGTCGTCTTACGTCATTTGAAAGTAATTTCTAGGCATTTCTGAACACGTTTTTTGAGGTTAACGTGGTCTTTTAAGTAAGATCTGCAAGCAATTTATGGCTCAAAATTCTTTTTTATATTTCACGGAGAATTGATGTTGTTCTTTGTTTAATTAAATTAGAAGTTGCAATAAACAAATGTTAATTTGGTGTGTACTTTTATTTCTAATTTTTCAGTTTTTTGAGATTTTTTTTTATAAGAAGTTAGCACTAAAATTACAAGTAAAGTTGTTTTTAGTAAAGTGTTTTTATTTCAGATAAAACTTGGAATTTGATTATTATTACTATGTTATGCATTCTAATAATGTTTTTTTTTTTTTTTTCCCGCATTTGCCCTTTTTTTATATTTTGAGTATGTCAATGGGTATTTCAGTTCAAATTTGCCATTAGTCTTTTTAAAATTTTTTTATTAAAGTTTTGTTTTATTTTTTAGACAACTAAAAGAAGCTGAAGCTCTTTTTAGTTTGCTCAATTCATTTAATAATTTATAGATTCTTATTGCTTTGTCTTAAATTAACAGGAATAATAAAAATAAAACTTTTTGGACAGGCAAACTGACTGCAATTAAGAAAGTTATATCATTCATCAAGTTCTTTGTTTAACTTAATTTGTTTAATTATAGTTGTTTAAATAAATAAAATTTGAATGTTCTTTGTTGTTTACTTTATCTTTTTAGATTCTCAGGAACTGAGCAATTAGCTAAGCAAGTTTTGCTTTAATTTTTAGAGCAACTTTAAAGTGCTAAAACACTTTTTATTTAATTTAACTCACTTTATTGTTAGTTTTAATTTTTAGAAGAGTTAATAAGAATGAAAGTACTTAGACAGTCTTGTTAATACTGATTTGAGTAATTTTAGTTCAAGTTCAAATTTTATTTATGCATTTAACATGAAAGCTCAGGGCTAAAATAGGGGTGTGATTTGTTGAGATGCATAAATGTGCATATATTTCAATATATTTTAAATTTCTCTGCATCTATATGTTTATTTTTTCTTAGAAAAAATATTAAGAAATAGCAAAAATAATAAGAAATAGAAAAGATAATAAAAAATAGAAAAAATAATAAGAAATAGAAAAAACAATCAGAAATAGAAAAAAAAATAAGAAATAGAAAAAATAATAAGAAATAGAAAAAATAATAAGAAATAATAAAAAAAATAATACGAAATAGAAAAAATAATAAGAAATGGAAAAAAAAAATCTCTCCTGGAAATAGTCAAAGAGTTACTATACTTTGCCATGTTTCTTTGTTGAAAGTGTTATGGTACTCTTTAAAGGTATGTGAAAAAATATGTATTTCCTAAAATGTTAAATTCGTTCTAAAGCTGTTTCAACTTTTTCATTACTTAAGGTTAAAATTTACTCACTAACATTACCTTGTTTTTTAAAAAAAGATGTTAATATATATTGTTTGAAATTTTTAATAAACAGTTAAGTTTATTTCATAATCAGTTTCTATTTTTTTATATGCTATTTTGTATAAAGTTATCTATAAGAACTTACGAAAAGATATGGATTTCAATAAATCTGAAATCAAAATATAATTTTTTTTTTTTAAATATCGTTTTTTCAAAACGATATTGCTTTGCAAAAAGCGTTTTGCAATGATTTTTTGATTTGTTAGAATAATGTTTTCCTTTTTATTTTTCCTTTTTTTAGTAACAGTGATTTATAAAAAAATGTTCTTTTTATTCCTTTGCACAGTTAGAGTAGTAGTAAGCAGTTTTATAGAAAAGTTTAAAATGTTTAAAATTCTATTACGCTTATATGTTACTACAGTAGTAGCAGTAGTAATACTGCCGTCAATATATTGATTAATATATAATGAATGCTTTGCTGGCATAATCAAATAGTGCACAATCCTGAACACGCTACACTGGTTAAAAAGCATGCTAAATTATTTAATTTTCACAATCATATTTATAATACATATTATCTGTTCAATATTTTATGACGAGAATTCATTTCAGCAATATGCTTTTAAGGTATACGTTAAAATTAAAGAGCAGTGTCTTGTTTTCATTTGAAACAATCAAAACAAACGGAAAAGTGGTCAGCATGCCGCTTGCTTCTAGTTTTGTTGTATGGTTATTAACATGAACATATAAACAACTTAGAAAACAATCATTATGTTAGAACAGGGGGCGTTATAGTTTTGCTACCACCTTATGTAAAAAGCCTATAAAAGAAAACTACGAAAACGATATGGCTAAATATGAAAAGTATGATCAACCAGATCTTTTTGTTACTATTGTCTGCAACCCAATATAGTGTTTGTAGTTAATAAAATTTTTATAGTTTATAAAGTATAATATGTTCAAAGTTTAAATATGTTTACATTCTTTTTTTTCTTAAATTTAAAAGTGGTGTTACTTAGCAGTGTGTACAGCAAGATTGTTACTCTTTCCATTCAAACGATGTTACTAAGTAGTAGAATTACTTGGTAATATTTTAAATTAGGAAGTCCTGGTTTTTATTAATTACTTTTTACTCAAGTCACTATTAAACTATAATAAATTATGAATCTTACTAAAATTAGTTCAAAAATATAAGTGCTAAAATTTATTAAACTACTTATCTTTTTTTTTTTTTTTTTTTAAAGTTACAAATTTTGAATTTTTCCACACATCAGATAAATACTACTTTTTATATTTTAATTCAAATAAACTTGATGCATAATTATTTAGTTGTAGGAACTGTTTATTATTTAAAAAAAAAAAATAGTTTTAAAAACCTTTGACTTCGACAAGCATAAAGCTATAGCCCAGCACAGAACATATATGTTCAGTGAGAGGCTACCAAAATTTTTATTATATTTGTATTATTTATAGCTGACTCTTTATCCAGAATGCCAGAAAAATGAAAAAGTGACTGGGATAAGATAAAACTTAAAAAGTAAAATCTAATGAAAATTGAAAAAGAAAAATGTAACTATCAGACAGATTTGGAATTCAAAGTTCTAAAGACGCTTTGGAAACCAAACTTTTTAAAACCTTGCTAACTACTTCTCAAAGCCATGATACCAAAGTAATCTTGCATAGTCACAATCATATATGTTACCAAAATCAGTTGATAAGCAGGGAACTGGATGCAATAAATATATGCAATGAAAAGAGTACAGAGTACAAGAAGAAGTTCCTTTTAATAAAATACAAATCATACAGTCATATCAAGAAAAAAACATGACATTAATTTTCGGCCAAAAATCTTTCAAAAAGTTACATTCAAACATTAGAGATAAACTAAAGAAACAATATCTTGAGAAATCGTTTCTTTGATTTAAAAATTGACATTTTTGATTTTCAAAAAGTCTTTAAAGCTAATATATTGAATTACCTTGTTAACCAAATAATACAATATAACTTATCTACGTTGTAAGTTAAGTTATTTGTAAACATTTTTTATACTATTTTGTATACATATCTCTCTCTCTCTCTCTCTCTCTCTCTCTCTCTCTCTCTCTCTCTCTCTCTCTCTCTCTCTCTCTCTCTCTCTCTCTCTCTCTCTCTCTATATATATATATATATATATATATATGTAAATTATGTTAGTGTATTTTACAAATAGTGCTCAATGTTCTTAAAGAACAAAGCAATAATAAATTTTTATATATATATATATATTTATATATATATATTTATATATATATATATATATATGTAAATTATGTTAGTATATTTTACAAATAGAGTGCTCAATGTTCTTAAAGAACAGAGCAATAATAAATTTATATATATATATATATATATATATATATATATATATATATATTTATATATATATATATATATATATACATATATATATATATATATATATATATAAATATATATATATATATATATATATATATATATATATATATATATATATATATATATATATATATATATATATATATATATATATATATATATATAATAGTATGAAAAATGTTTACAAATATCTTAACTTACGACGTGTAATTGGCTACACATCAGTGCTGTTCGTGTTTAACCGAGAAATACAATCGGATCATTTTATAATGTAAGTTTATGTTTATTCTAAAATATGGTGTTATTGGGATATTTAAACACCCTAAATATTACTTTTCATTTTGTTTGGCTGAGATAAGCATGCTTTACTCGAAAAAAACTGCTTGAAAGTTTTTGATGTTCGAAGTTTAATCATTTTATTATTAGATTTTTATAATTGTTTATATTAACTAATATTTTTACTTTTACGTTTTTGCTTTATGTTCTTTCCTAAAATATATTTTGTATTCATGCATTTTAAAGTATGTTTTCATTAACCTTTAAAAGTATATACTAAAAGATCTTGATTTTATTGTGAATTAATTTTATTCTGCATTTTATTTTTGATTTTAATCAGCATTTTTTACTTTATTGTAGCTTTATTAAACATTTTTATTAAGAATAAATATTTTTTTCATTTACATTTTATTAAATTATTAAGTTATTATTAAATAAATAAACATTTTTATTATTGAGTTTTTTATTGATTACAACAGTTTTATTATTGAAAGACTTCCAGGAATGTAAAGACTCTGAATAAAAGTAAAAACAGCTACGAAAAAGAATTTTAGATATTGTTTTTAGTTTATTTAAACAGACTGTTAGAAAATACTGTTACATTAGATTAGTAATGAACTGAAGTGTTGATGTTCAATTGACATTTCAATTTTTACAGATTTAAATGTTTTCCAATAGTAATTTTTATTAAGTTAGTGTATATCTTAAAAACTGTGTTTCCCTAATTTTCATTTAACAACATTCATTTACATTTTTATGTTCAAAAACAAAAGCATTTTTAGTTTTTTTTTCAAAGTTGATAAACATCTGATACAAAGTATCAGATATAGCATGTATCAGGTTAAAATAATCTGATACAATGTATCAGATTATTATAAACCTTAATGTTTGGTAATGGTTACAAAAGTAAAGCCTATATCCAAGTAAGTATTGTGAATTTCAAAATAGTTATCACAGATATAATAACTTCCAAAGTTGATCAGTTTTATTAAAACATTTGTGCTTGCAAATAATAAAAAGAATGTACAAGCAAAAAATTTTTGATTTTATTTTATTTCTGAAAATCTTTTTGTATTTTGATTATATCTCAGAAGTTATACTTATTCAAATTAATTATATATACTTTTAAACTTGGATTTTGTTAATACTATTTCAAGATTTTCATATAATCTTCATAAAAAATATGGCAATTTGAAATATGAAAATAATTTATTTCTATTAATTTTGATAAATATTACCTGTTATGAAAATTTCAATATGATGACACCTTTCATTATGTTATGGTTTTTTTTTTTTTTTTTTGGTGAATAAATTAAGGTATGAATGTATATAGTAGTTCTTTTGCTTTAAGGTTAAGTTATTATATTTGTTTAAGACTAAACTATTCTATCAGTTTAAAATTAAGTTAGTGTTAGCTATTTAATCCGCAACTTATCTAAAGCAAAGCTATTCAACAAGTTATGCAAATAACAGTGTGTGTAGATTTATGAAATAGAGTTTACAAATTGAATGAAAACAAAACATATGTGATAAATTTATAGAACGACAGTATTTTTTAATTTTTGTTTTTTAGTATTGTAAGGCTGTACTTTACAAGTTACCTTCCTGCAACGAAATTAAAAGAACCTTCAATTTAAAATAATTTTCATTGCAGCATTTTCTAGGAAAAATTTTACTTTAGTTTTATTTACAAATTAGATTACTTATTCTTTTTAATTTTTTTAAATTTTTTTGAATATTGTTTAATGTTGGTATTTTGCAAAATTTTTAGTTTTAAAACCTATTTTACATAAAGAATTTTAGTTTTAGTTTTTATTCAAGAGTATAATTATAATTGGAGAGTCCAAATTTTGTAATATTTTTTCTGCAAATATCAATTTAATATTATGTTATCAATGTGAGAGTATAATTTCGATTTGTAGATAAAAAATGGTAAGATGTGGTACATAGACCAATTATCCGTACGCTTTATTTTCTTATAAATCAAATTCAGGTTTAGTGCAAAATGTCTGTACCGATAGAAATCACTTGCAAAAACTCGTGATTGTTACTGATTGGTCTAATAAAATTTTATCATTATTTTTACATGGTTTCCACTTACAATGACTGTAAGTGTGAAAACACGCACAAATTGGCAATCGGGAGATTTTTGAACAAAGAATAACGCCGTGAATAGCAGTGATAAAGAAATGGAAAAAAAGGTGTAAAGACAATTACAAATTTTTTTAAAATTACAAATAAAAGTTGAAATTTTTTTTGCTTTAGTTTTTGAATTTTTATCCCATTTAACCGCTTTTACATAAATATAACTTAAATGATTAAAAAGTATATTTTTAGAAAGACCTCACTTTAAATGTTAAAATCAGTATGATTTATAGTTTTTTTTTAGTTTTTTGTACAAATAACAATAACTTTATATTTATAAATGGTTGTGGCATAAAAATACTAAACATGTTTATCAAAGAATTGCAGAGCATGAAATATCTTCACTTCATACTACATGTGCCTAAAAATGCATATCAAAAACTAATAACAAAGACTTTCTTAATATATTTAATAAACGGAACCACGTGAATGTCAATATAAAATCAACAATTACTCAAAAAAATAATTGATACAATAAAATTGATTGGTAAACAAGCTCAATGTTATCGCAGTTTAAATAATTCTGGATTTAATTTTATAATTGAAAATTTAGACCACAACCGTTTTCTAGAATTACTTTTATAAAGAAGTAAATTTGATCTCTTTTTATTATTCACCTTAAAATATGTGATCGAAAGAGTAAAAATTGCCATAACAAAATTGTTATCAACATAACATGTAATCTCGTAACACAATTATCTAAAACAACAACAAATTTGTTATAAATGCTACTAATTTTCTAAAGAAGGACACTCTCTAAAACGAAATAAGTAAAGCTTAAACATACAGTAATCAATTAAACACCACTCAAATTATTAACGTAAGAGATCAATGTTCAATTAATATAAGATATACTAAAGAGGATCGTGTATATGAGCAAATATTATCTCTTGTTAATTATACTTTAACGAATGGAAATAATATCAGTGATTTAAAATGCGAAATTTTAAAAACCATTAAAATTGATATAAACAAATATATTAGTAATTGAACGGATTGTGCAGCAAACACGTAAAGTATATATAAATGTTTTAATGCATGGTTAATTCAAATTTCACCAAATCAAGTTCTCACTTAGTGTTACGCACATTTGCTAAATTTATTAATTACGAATATCACACGATAGGCACAAAAAGTCATCTCACTACTTAAAATTTTAAATATTTGTGCGGTTTTTTGACTAGCATTTCATAAAAGGCTTAACGTATGGCATGAATTTAGTAATTTAAAA
The DNA here is from genome assembly GCF_038396675.1 of Hydra vulgaris. Lineage (NCBI taxonomy): Eukaryota > Metazoa > Cnidaria > Hydrozoa > Anthoathecata > Hydridae > Hydra > Hydra vulgaris. The sequence continues at coordinate 62,182,499 of NC_088920.1, read as the reverse complement.
TTTTTTATACTATTGGTAAAATGGATTGAAAAATTTTTTTGGTACATTAATTAGTACATCTGGTATTATATTTTTTGTTGATAGTCTGAAGACTTTCTATAAATACTATATTCAAAAGGTATACCAAAGAAAATAGACACCGAGAAAACACTAATTTTATCGAGTTTAATAATTTATGTTATTTTAGCAGTTTAAATGTTTTTACAAATATTTAAACAAACAAAACCTTAGTCATCATACTTAAAAACATCAGGTATGGTTATTGCAATTGCACTTAGTGTTATAAAAATAGGACTAAAAACCTTTCCAAAATATGAAAAGATTTTGATACTAAATATCAAGCAGCAGTAAACCTCGTATTGGCTGCAGACAAAGATTTAGACAAGAGAGTAATCAAAACTCAAAATGAAACAATATTTTGCCAAAGAAACAAAAAAAGTAGAAGAGAAAAAATTTAACAATAGACTTTCTACAAAAATAGGTAAATTTGCTATGAATGCAGTGTCGAAAAATGATCATTTTAATAATAATAATATGTTAATAAAATTGTTAACTGTACATATGGAAGAATGTGAGTCACTAAACTGTAGTTCTCTGACTTAAGAATTAAAATTAAAAATACTAATGAAATTTGCGATATAGCAAAATTATATTAATCTAATTTTTATTTAGAATTGTCCTTCTCATGTTCCTCGAGTTTATTTTTAAAAGTATTTAAATAAACAGAGTCAACAACGCCTTCAGTTAGACTGATCCATTTATTAACAATCCTATTAGTAAAGTAATGCGTTCTTGCTTCCAAAATACAAGCATTTTGTTTGTGCCACCTTTGATTATGACGTTTTAACATATTTTATATATAAAAATAGCAGATTTTTTTTAGTTTAACATGGTCCGAAACATAAAGAGTTAAGAAAGTATCTTTTCACAATTGCCGCTGATTGAACAATGCCTTTATTCCAAAGCTTCAAATAAAAGTATTGCAGTCGTGGCGCAATAGTTAGAGTTTTGGCTTCAAATAATCAAGAGGTTTAAGCCGGCTCTAGCCCAATAAGCGACTAAATAAAATCTGATATTAACTATTTAGAATCTAATATTTACTATTTAGAATCTGATAATGGAAAAAATAAAAAAATCAATTTAGCAGTACAAAAAAAAAAGAACCAGTTGTTTATCTATCATATTACTTAGCAAAAGGACTTTTTAAAGACTTTGAACATCTCAGAACTAACGAAATCTATTACATTTTTTCAAAAATTGAAAAAAAGTATATTAAAATCTAAAATAAAAGTCTAAACGAAATTGAATGCAAAGATAACATGCTGAAGATGAAGAAGATTACTTCAATAAATTCAAATGTTTTTGTACTTTCGTCAATTGATTGAATAACGATGCTGTTAAAAGACAATTTTATTATTTTGAAAAATCTAGGAGAAGATTTCAATTTTCTGACTGGGAAAGTGCTTCGATCTTTTGCAATAGAATATTTAAAATCTAAAGCTGTTCTTTTATCAGGAAAACATCTTGAAATAAATAAATAAAAATTTATTATGAAAATAAAATGCTTTAAATACCAAATGATTGAATTGTTTTACAATAAAAAATTCATTGAAAAGTTTTATTTAAGTCTTTTAAATGATCTCGCTACATGTAAGTTACAAGAAATGTACCCAAAAATTGAACAAGTTATAAAAACATTACTTAAAATGCCTACCACATTAGCCAAGGCTGAAATACATTTCGGCAAATTAAAAATTGTTAAAGATGTTTGAGATTGATGCAGTAGTGGTGTAGTGGTAGAACGCTTGCCTAATAAGTGAGAGTCCGAGTTCGATCCCGACCACGTGCCTAGTTATAGGGTTAAGAGAGAGGGTTGTAGCCACAAAAGTAGCCTTCTCGACTGTAGTAGCCTTCGTGGCCTTGGGAATGTGAATAATTAAAAAAAAACAACAAAAAAACAACAACAACAATAACGCACATTATCTCTAGTTCTTCTTTCCATCGAATGTAGCACTCAAACTCACTTCATCAAGTAATCATTAATTTTTAAATTATTAAAGCAAGAAAAGTTAAGGTTTAGGTATTTACATATAAGTGTATTAAAGTAGTCTTACTTGAATTTACTATTATTTGTGAGATTCTATCGTTTTGTAGAACATAACACATTGATACTATTATTTTTATTTAGAATACATTATATTTAAAGTCTAGTCTGTATATACGCAACATTATACAGTTTTATCCACTGATTTATTTGACAGTGTATATAATAAATTATAAATTTATATTATTTCTGTCTTTTATCACTATCATACTTTGTAATTATTGTCATAATTAAAATAAGAAAATCTGAATCATTATTTTCCAACAATTGAAAAAGTCTCAAATTGATACTTGTAAATTATCAATAGCATCAAAAAGAAATTAGCCAAGGGCGTTAAAATCAAGTAATGCCTTTATTTAAACATACGTTATTATTAGTTTTTTTAACTATTTTACTTAAAAATCTATTGTATTTTATTTTAATAATTTAGTTTTAATAAATTAGTTTATAAACCTTTAAACATTTAGATAAATATTGAAATAGTTTGCAATTAAAAGAATGCCTGCCAAAATCTAAAATATAAGTCAATGTACACTTTAACACTCTAATCATATTACTTAAGTCATTTGATAAATATACACCCCACTGCGTCTCTTTGATAAATATACACCCCACTGTGTCTATATTTATTTTAGTTAGTCTACGAATGTACACTTTGCTGGAACTACGACTATATCAGTTGTTTACATACTCATTACTGCATTTATTCTACGAAAATTTAAAAATAAAAACATATAATAAACTTAATAAATGTAACTATAAATAAACAGCAATAATAGTTAAAAACATAAAAACAATTGAAAATAATTTATTAAAACTAAAGAAAAAAGTTTTATGTAGATGTAATGTTTCTTTTTAAATAACATAAGATCCACAGCACTACGCCAATATATTAACTGTCGTTTTGCTGTGGATGTTATGTTGCTTCAAAAAGAAACTAAACAGGGAAAACAGAGACAGTTGTGAAGATTTTTCTTATACAACTGAGAATATAGTTTTGTAAATATTTTATATTTATTTTCTAGACCTTCATTGGCGATAAAGCTACATATTGTTACTAAAGTTCTTATTAAAACTGTTATTAAAAGATTCTGAGAATCAAAGTTACAAATTGTTAGTATTTAAAAAATAACACAGCTGATCCTAATAAACCCAAATTAACAATAAAAAGTTGTCAAACATTTTATTTATCTTAATTTAACAAACGGTGTTATTTTAAAATTGCACCGTCTGTTAAACTAATTTTTTTAGTAATAAGACTTAAATAAAATTTAAAAAGAGTATTTTTTTAACTAAATTAAAATAAAGTTGGAAAGGATACCACTGTTTATGGTATTAACAAAATCGGAATTGTCATTTTTCCATAGAGCCCATAGTGAATTTCAAAACATTCCAAAGTTTAAAAGTTGATCGAGTTGTACATCCTATTATTTGAGAATAGCTAAACAATGATTTGTCCTCAACTTGAGGAAAAAAAAAGTGAGACCCATCTTAGTGCTTTCCACAATACAGAAATGTACAAAGACATTCTTCCAAAACCAATACTTGATCAACTTGGCCTATATACAATGTCCACTTCTTTCCAAATTTTTTTTTTTTTTTTTTTAATTTTTTTTAGGTGATCCAATCACGGTCTTATTACAGAGCACTGCGGATAAGCATTTAATACGAAGTTTACGTCTCCTTTCTAACCATGGTTGCAAAACTTGCCCAGAGGTGGGGTTTAAACCGCAAATCCTTTATGTCTGAGGCACATACGCTACCTCTGTGCAACGGCTGCTCAAAGTTCTGAGCAAGTTTTACCAACTTTCCCTATTCATCCCAACATTTAATATTTTTTCATAAAAACTTGAAATTTATTAAAGTATACTAGTCAACTTTGGGTTTATATTCTTTTATTACTCACTAACTCATCAAGTTGCTTAGGCAACAATTTGGTAAAGTTTCACAACTATACCATTAATGTCTCTCTTTGCATAAAATGGTTCTTTAACTTTTTTTGACATTTTCAGGGCTTTTATTACTTAACATTATATAATGCTTAAGATAATTTTACAGCCAAATGAAATTGTTGTCTTCCATAACGACTTGATCATAAACTAACTATTCTATATAAAACAATACAACTCGTAGTAATCATTTTCTTTAAATGTCAAGAAACTTTCCTTGATTTTCCTTTATAATGTTAAAATATTAGTAATGCAGCCATTGCTTTCGTTAAAAAAGCTATTGTTGCATTCTTAGATTTTAAACGTTCTCAAATCCTAATAAAACAGCTCGCGAATAAACATATTTTATATGTCTAAAAATTTAACAAGATATTTGTGACTAGAAAGACTTTTTAGACGGGTAATTAATTTTACTGTTATAGCTTTGAGAACCCCCATTTTTTGAAGCTTACTATAAGGCGCTGGTATAAAAATGAGAAAAACTAAGTTAATTGACTCTTTGAAAAATTCTCTACATTTTTTAGTCTTTTAAGTTTTCGGCGTTAAAAAAATGACTAGACTTAAAGAAGAATTTAAAACTTCTTGTTTTTCTTTAAAATCATTTTTGTCAATTAATTTTGATATTAAGTCTTCAAAAAAAGAATTGTTTTTTGACACAAATTGATCTGAAAACTTGTTTTTCTTCTAATAGAAATTTAAATCGAAACAAAATCTTATTTCTTAGTAAAGTTATAGTTATAAAGGTACGTCAATTGAAGGCGAAATTTCTAAAGTGGCAAAAACACCTCATTTTACTCTATTTTTAATAGGAATCTTTTTTATTATTTTATAAACTCATTCTATATAATTACCTTTTTAACGAAAAAATATTTTTATGTCTGGATTTAAACATCAACTTATTTTGTAAACAAGCATTCTGGGTTTGCATGTGTAACTTTTTCAAATTTTCTTGAAGATATAATGAGCTGGAAGCATTTTTATAATAACTTATGAACAGATCATTTAAATAAAAAATTGTTATAAAGTTTACTCAAACATAAATCATTTAAAAATGATGGTAAGAAAAATTAATGGTAAAAGGGCAGCTATTAACAAACGATAAAAACTAACTTTCCAGTGGGGAAAAAGTTAATTACTAGTTACCAAATAGCTTGGTTTAAAGCATTCTTTAGGCAATATTTTTAGCTTTTTCACAAATCTTGAAGAACTTTAATCTTTTAGTACATGATTTAACATATTTATGATAATAATTGAACTTGTAATATAGCGAAAGTAAGTTATTGATATCGAAATATCGATTTTAACACGACATGTTGCTATCTAGATATCACAGCTTTATTGCTAATGATATTACTATGATATATTGTTAGTTACATATTGTAGCATGTACCTACAATATGTAGCTAATAATATACCTACATATCACAGCTTTTTTGCTAGTAATATTACAAAGAAATATCAATAACTGCATATCAAAGATATACAGCTAACTACAACGTAACGACAATTCAAGTTTTTAATCTGCGATTTTTAAGCCAAATGTAATTAGTTATACACCGCAGTTATTTAGCTTGCTAAATCATTACTATGAATCTTTAGGTAGTCAAAATAGACTATAACGCAATTATTATTATTATTATTATTATTATTATTATTACATTATTGTAGCTAACTATAAAAAAACGACTTATCTATATTTATTTGGTATTTTATATCATATCGTAGCTTTGTAGCTAACAGTATGCTATAAAATGTAACGTTCACTAGCAACAGTGGACGACAGATTTATCCAGCTTTTCGCAGTTTTGCATATATTTATTGTGTTGGGTTTTAGATTTATTTTTAAGTTTTTCTTATTTAAAACTTCTGTGGTAAATGGTTCCGTATTGCCAATATTCTATTCATGAAAAAACTAAATAAACATTTTTTTTTTTGGATAGCTGTTTATTTGGATAGCTGTTTATTTATGCCTTTTTAAATAGAGTTTTATTTAAATATTGGAGAACCAGATCAAAATATTACATCTAAGATGTTTATAAATCCGAAAAGTTGTACCACATCACCTCTTGATCTTCTATTTCCAAATGTCGAGAGAAATCAGTAAGTTTTTATATGATAAATCTTTTAAATTATGGACATAAGTTGTTCTATGTTTGACTTGTTCAATCATATTAACATGTTCCCGTAAATGTGAAATCCTTTTTGTGACTCCTTATTCAAGACGTAGTCTAACAAATATTGTAAATTACGATTTTTTTTTTTTTTTCATTAATATTTAAAAAAGTGTTGGATTAGTTCAAACTTTCAGAGTAAGTTTTCTCTAAATTTTTGTTTTTAAATCGTTTTTATTACAAATTACCATTAATGATGCTATTTAGCTGATTATAAAGTTGATACCTTATTCTATTTTGTACCTCATATAGAGAAAAGTGTGGTCAAATGGAATAGTTAAGAATTTTAATTATTTGTATTTATTACTGAAAAAAGATTTTTTAATTTCCTTTTTTAAAGCTATAGAGAATATTGATTTATTTACACAATAGCTGCATTTAAATGCATAAATATCAAATAATTTTTTTTTTAAGTTTTTATGAAACTTTGTTTCATTAAAAAAAAATTATTTCATTCTACAATGACATTTGGGAAGAATAAAATACGCACATGGATGTGTAATTAAAACAACACTTTATTAAAAAAACAAAAGGCAATCAATATTTACAATTAAAAAAACAATCAATAATAACAATTTCAAAATCAATCAAATAAAATAAACTTTTTTTATTCTTGTGACGATATTGAATTGTTTTGAGGTACTAGAGGTTGAGTTGAATTTTCAGTTGTGCGGCACTTTTTGGTACAATAAAGCTCAGCATCTTTTACATATCGCTTTGGTATGCATGTTTGACATAGTAAAACCTTGCAATTTGAATATTTACACTTATACTATTCCGTATTTTGACTTGCTGAAACTTTGCCTAAAATTTTTTTACACTTAAATTGGTTTGCTGCTAAGATTTTTGTTGTACTTGTTGCTTGGTTTATTTGCTGTTCGCCATTTGAGCTTAGCTTACTTTGTTTTTTCGCTTGCTTTGCTGCTTTTTTACTCTTAGCATATTTCAACCTTTCAAGTAGTTCAGCTTTGTTGAGACTCTCCCCTTTGAATCTTGACCGTCTACATTTTTTCTTTTTTTTTGTGACAACGTGTGGGATACGAAACATTTGTTGCAAAGCTGCTGCAAGTGTCATTGGGCTGATTGCAGTTGTTTTTCAACCTCTTTTTGAATTTCATTTTAAATAGCCGGAGTTGTACAGTATTGAAGGTTATTTGCAGACAGGTTGAATTTTGAGGTGACTTTGGAGCTGATTCTATGTGACATATGCTGATGCTAGATGTTGGTGTAGATTCAGAGGGCAGTGGCTGAGGTAGTGTAGTTCCTGGTGCTAGTATTTGTGATGGTACTTTATTAGATTATGGTGTTGAGATGATGAAGGCTCAGGTTCAGATGACGGTGCTTCAAACATGTTAGCAATTTACAACTTTTACTGATCTATTTTATTGATGTCGAGTGGAAACAAGTTAGTATTCTGAAACCCAGTGACTATTTGGGTCCGTGCAAAAACTTCACCAGAGCTGAGAAGGTTTTCTTGCAAGTGACTAAAACATTCTTTTAAAATTTGCTGGATTTTGTCTCTGCATAAAACAGTTGAAGTATTTTGCGCCAAACTTATTTGACATGACAATAAACACCAACATCTAGTGGCTGCAGAATATGTGACGAGTGAGATGGTAAGCAAATTAACAAGATATTGTTTTCGATGCAAGTAAGTACAACCCGATATGTGACATGTGTGACATGTCCATCTACAACTAAAATATAAATACCTAAAATTAGAAAATAAATTATTAATTATGCAATCTTTTATGAATGTAAAATTAGATAAATGTAATTAGACAACTAAAATTAGATTGAAGCTAGAATTTTCTTAATAGCGGAAACATACACGTTAGTGAGCCACTGCACAAATCGCTAATCTTCCATCCATCCGGATGGAGGTATAGCGTATATGGCATTATCTGTACCACTTAAACGCCAATCTCTGTACATACGCTTTTTTAATTTAAAAATAGTGTTTGGGGCAAGGCAACTACCAGCAACATTGATGCAATTTCCAACTGTATAATAAGTTTTTTCATTGCTTCCAACCAATTTCAATGTTCGTTTTGCACCACGCCGGCAATCTATGCTTTGCTTACTTTGATCACCAGAAAAGTTAATTTCACAAATGACATGTAGTCTTTTTCTTGATACAAGCTACGTTGAATACTCTTCGCAGTGTGTTGAAATACTTTTCTACAATTTCTTGCGTTCAAAAAACTGCTCTTAGTGATGAAATATTGGCTATGGTTCTAATGCTCAGTCTATAAATCCACCAGTTTATGAAAAGATTATACCAATCTCTTCCTGGTGTGCCATAGGAATCATATGAGATTGACATCGGTGTTGCAAGTAGTCGGTAAAAAGCGTGATGACATAATTATAAGTTCTACCAAAACCCCAATCGGATAATTTGATGAGCGTAACTACCAAAACTGATTCAAGTTTTTATAAAAGTCTTGTGCTTGAACCACTGCCAATTGTTTTATCAATGCTGTGAAGAGTTGCTACTGTTATGCTGAATGATTTAGCAGATTTGTTAACTGAAAATTCACAGCTTTGTACTTTAACTGCAGCAAGCGCAACTTGCTCTTTAGTGTATAGTTTTTCTTTTTTCTTTGAATGCAAGTTGTTTTGAGGCATATTTTATATTAAAATAAATGTTGCAATAATACGTTTGAAATTTATGCACAAAGTTAATGGAGCATGGTCACTTGATAAATAATTTTTTTTTGTAGTTATTTTAGGTCCTCCCAGAAGTTCTTACTGTCTTTTCACTTAATTAATTTATTAAATAGTTATTATAATATCACTTAATTAATTATTTAATAAAAAATGCGTTTGAAAAGATAGTAATTAGCGTATGTTGTTCATTCATTAGAATCATTTAATAAAAGCAGTCAGTAAAAGCTATTCAATTAAATTCAAAAAAATTTCATTGAAAAATTGTTTCAATACAAAAAAATTATAGTTGGAGATTTATTGGTCACTTGAGATCTAATAAAATGAAGCCGTATTTAAGAAGTGGCTTGATTTAAAATGTTTGTAAAAAGATTATCCAATAACTAGTTAAAGGCAAAGAATAAACATTGTTATAACTATTTCATTCTACCCGCTATTTGATTTTATCCTGTTTTACTCTGTGTTATATAAAAAAAACTTTAAAAATATTATTTTTATAACTTACTTTGCAATGATTAATGTGCCATAAGAAAAAGTACGCATTAAATTCATTAATGAAACTATGAAAATGACCATAATGTTGACACAAAATTATGAAAAATACCAAGTTAAACTGTTCATCTAAATTTGGTAAGTTTTTATAGTTAGATAAATAGATTTTATTGGCATATTGCTAATAATAAGTAACATTTTAACATTTTTAGTCTTAAAAATTTTAATGGTATATGATAGTATGCATTTATTTGAAATGTTTAAGATGCTTTAAATTGTAATCACACTCTGGCAGCATTTTAAAGTCATCCTGTTATGATTAAAATTTTAAAATAGTTTTAATCAGCGTTTTATATATTTTATTTAGAATCTGCGGTAAAGTAAACAATTATAAAATCCCAAAACATGAAGTTTTGGACCATAATAATTCAAGTACCGCTTTTTTGAATAAATAATAGGTATCCAACACTTTTTTATAATTGTATATTTTTACTTTAATATTGATTACATTTTAATTAACTAAATAAAAAGATCTCGATCTCTTATTTTAGGTGATTATAATTTGATGTCATGTTAATGCTTTAACTTTATTCTCCAGTAATAAAAACATGATAACCATGTTGTGGAAATGCTGGATCATATATGCTATATGTTATATAAATTCAATCAATCTCTGATTCTTCAGACTCTTTTTTATTAATTATTTACTACCAATCCATTTAAAACAAGTAATTAGCTCCTGTCCGACAAATTTAAAGTGAAAAATGATGTTCTGTTGTGGAAAAGTTTATAATGCCTAGCAACTAGATCTATTTAAGAAATATAGCCTAAACCATTAAAAGAGACCGAGAAAGATTATTCTGTTGAGTGATGTGCTGTTTTTATTCGCTTTGAACTCCTTCAATAGGCAAAAATAAGAAAACGAACAGCTTTTTCCCTGTGTTTAGAAGGCAGTTCTTTTGTGTATTACAAAACATTGTAATTTTCTTTACAATGTATTTTATGTTTATTGCAGTCCTAATGTATAACTTTATCATAGTCATTTTTACAACGTAAAAATCGCGTGGAATCTTAAAATGGAACTGATTTGGCTGTCCAAAAATAATGATCTTACAGAATTTATATAGACAATAGCTAAATATCCTTGAACGAAACCAAGCTGATTTTGCTTATCATAGGATTGAAGCCCCTCACGCAATTTTATGAAGCTTTAAAAGACGGTGGATTATCAGGTTGCAGCAGCTTTTGCAAAGTACGACGATATTGGAACCAACTTCACATTTTCCTAAAACAAGTTCAACGCTTTACTGAACTTCACTAAACAACTAGTTGCAGCTGCTACCAGTCCAAATATTTCTGCAACAGATTAGCGTGTTGAACAAACACAACGGAAATAGTCTTTAAGAAAAAATAACAATCGCTACACCAAAGACAAATGAATTATTCAAATGGGAAACAACTATCATATTAGCGATAAACAAATCATATGTTATGGATGCTTGAGAGAAAGACACACCCAGAGATGCCCCGAAAAACTTTTCCCGGCACCAAGACAATATAGTTTTAATTTACAGCGCCACCTCAAAACCATAGGCATACTAACATCCAAAACTCATATTCACCGCTGGACAACACCTCACTAAATCATCCCTCAACCTAAAAATTATCAAAGATCCAACTCTTACACTTTAGATTTTTATCCAGAAGATGATCCGAGTTGCAAAACTTGGGGAAAGTTTATCTCCAACCCTTTCTTATCCTTATAGATTCTTATAAACTACACGCGGTTACCAGGTGGAGCAAAAGTATCTAAATAAGACTAAAAAGTCAAGATGTTTCCAATATAACCAAGATACATTTATAAAAATAGATAAATGAAAAACTATAAATAGAAAGGTATTAAAATTAATATCTAATACAAACTAATTGTAAATATAATTAATAGAATAGATATTAAACCCTTATACTTTTCTACTCCCCAATAGAAATGTAAAACGTGTGTTATTATATTTAAGAAACTATGAAACAACAGTCACCCAATAACAGTCACCGAAGCATGTGTACAGCTATTGTTAAATATATTTATGTGACCATTTTCAAAAAAAAGCTTAGAAAAATATTTTTTTTGTTATTTTGGTATATATATATATATATATATATATATATATTATTTTGGTATATATATATACATATTTATATATATATATATATATATATATATATATATATATATATTTATATATATATATATATATATATATATATATATATATATATATATATATATATATATATATATATATATATTAGGGTTACGAAGTATTTAAAAAATAGTAATAAAAAAAACATAAATTTGACTTTCTTTTTGAAAAAAATCTCCGACAAAACGAAAACTCAAGTTTACCATATATTCGTATGGATAAAATTTTAAGCGAGTTTATGGTTGTTAATTTTTTATTCAAACAGTTATTTTACAGTGTTTAATCATTTAATAGTTTATTATTTCATTATAATGTTCTAAATTGCAAATAAATTAAAAACTGCAAACTTAAACAAGTTTGCAATTTTTAATTAAAAACTACAAACTTAAACAAGTCAGTATTTAGTTTAACTAAAATGTATGATAAATTTCTTACTTTTTCGACAGCAAAACAAAACTAAGTTGATGGGTCTTCTACTTTTTACACATATAAAAAAGACTAGGAGACACTTAATTACTTCTTCAGCACACTGATTTATACTTGGAATTTCCAGTCTCAATTGTTTCTAATTCCAAAACTTTAACACTGAGATAACCGCTTTTTTGTAACAGTGCAAGTTACTTACTAAATTCCGAAAATCTGCTTGCACATTTGGTCAGTAAAATAATAGTTTGCTTATCTGTAAAATAAATCTAGAAATATCGAGTAGTAAGTCTTCTCTTTCTAGATGAGGAATAAATGCCAATAAAGCTAGGATTGCTCGGGAATTTAGAAATAAAACTTTTAAAAATACTACGGATTTTGCAAAATATCAAAATACCTGATTTAGAAATTTCACATTATCACGTTTGGCTGGTCTTGCATTGATCGTTGCTTTATCATTTTTGAAATTCTTCCTGACTTGTTTGTAGTTCCTTACAAGTTCCAGGATAAACGGATACTCAATAATAGGCTAAATGTTGGTTTCTCCAAGTTTTTCATTCATTACTACGCAACTAAGTCAAGAACATGACGTTAACAACTAATGACTTGTGATTCTTCCAGTTTCTTTTTAGTTAAATGTCTTTGTTACTGACAGATAATGCCATTCTTTCTTCCTGTATCTACATTCGAAGTGTTTGCTACAATTATCTTTATACTCTTTCATAAATTGTAGTAATCAACAATAAACTTTAGACCTTTAACAAAAGTATCTACTTTGACATCTAGTAGATCTAGTGCTTGTTACTTAATCTCTCTTTGTTTGTTCTTTAACACTAACACTTGATATTCTTGGTTACTAAAATTTTTACCATCAAAGTGTATGAACCCTATAGTTTACTAGCTTATTTAGTAGTTGATCTGAATATATAAGATTGTAAAGGTGTCTGAGAGTGAATCCCATCTTGAGATAACTGTTAACAAATAGTAGCTGCTTGTCTTTTGATAAGATATTACTTATTTGTAATCAGTTTTGGTTTTGCTGTAGTTCTGTCTGGTATTAATGGAGCGTTCTTCTGAATCTTAAGACTTTTACAATTCTGCCTAAGATTCAAAACCTGATATTCTGACACGGAGTCGGAAGTTAATGCTGCTGCTATTACTGATGTTAAAGTAGACTTTGAGGACTTTTTTTTTCTATTAGATGGCTCGATAGTATTTGAACTAGCAGCCTTCCCAGTTGTATATCCAACCTATCCTAAGATTTCAATCTTGAGCATGATAAAATCTTCTGTCCTCACTGCACAATCTTTTACTATCTTTTTTTGAAATGTCAAAAAAAATTATTACATCAATTGTTGATACTTTCTTTGTTTTACACATTAATCGCACGTCTGCTGCAGTTGATCCAGTTTTGCCTGGAGGAGTTTAATTGATAAATGTGGAAAAATTTAATGCTTTTTCTATATACTTATTACTTCTTTTTTAGTTTGCTTTCTGCGTTCTCGTCTTCTTACGATTGATTACCTTACAAACAGGTAATGACCAACAATTTAGATTTTGAGTGGTACCGAGCTGTTATCTGCCAGTGATTCTTTTTCCAATGGAACAGTTCTTATTTTCTTACATGACACAAGAGATCGTTTGAGGTTCTTCATCAAGGTTGTCTTGTTTAATTCAGTAGTGGAAGCACTTTTCTTATAGAACATTATAATTGAAAATAGTACTTAAATATTTTTCTAATATTCAAGTGAATTACTTCAAGTATTGTACTATATAATTTGACTTCTATCAAGTGAATACATATTTATATATAACTAGTAGCATTGCTCGATCAAGCAGCTTATTGAGTCTAAATCTTGCTAACCTTTTTAAAAAATTAAAAAATTTAGGAAGTTTAAAATCCAGCGATATCCAAAATTATCCAGAACAGGCCGGAAAAATCTATAAAGTTCCATAAAAGGCATTAAAAAGTCATAATGCTGCTACCTGCAAGTACTACAGATGACTTACATAAGCATTTGCTCACTAGTTTTTCTTATCTTTATAGCAAGCGGGGTTTTCAGAAAAAGAAGAAAAAAACAAAGAATAGTGAGAAAAAGATTGCTGCCCCATCCGAAACCCTCAGTTGGTGTAACAGCAATCCGCTGCGAGTCAGGCTATCTGTCAGTCATTGATTGCACTGAAGCTCACGGCAGCAGGCTATTTCAGAGTGATGTCAGGGTATACTATAAATGTTTATATATATATATATATATATATATATATATATATATATATATATATATATATATATGAGTATATATATTTATATATATACATAAATATATATTTTGATTCAGTTAAATAAAGAAAAATTGTTCATGTTCTTTGTAAAAAAAATTGAAACAATACAAAAATTTAAGAAATAATAAACTATGAGCTCTTTAAAGAATATCTAAAAAATTTTATTTTAAATTATTTAATAAAGGAAAAAAACATTAACAAAAAAAAAAGTTATTATCATACTAGTGCAGGGTATAGAGTTGTTTGCTTATTTATTATATCAGTCCATTCTTTGTTTTCAGAATTAGCACATTGGACGCCACTCATGTACGATTTCAATTCAAGTTTTTTGCAAATGGTTTCAAAATCTGTAATTATATATATATATATATTAGGGATATGACTTTTTAATTTTTTTTCAAATAAAATGTTTCCTGTATCATAAATCGATGAACTTTTACCTAAAATCATGAAAAAAGGCCCAAATAGCTTTCTGCAACAAAAAAAGGTCACCCCCAAAATAAAAATTTGATTTACCATTTTTATACATTCATTTTTGACCGATCTTTTAATCTTAAGCTTAATTCTCAGCTTAATTCTATTTATTTCATTATTTTGTTATGAATTTATAAATATAACGCCACACGTTACCATGGCAACGAAACGGCCGTGTGCCGGCAAATACTTGGAATTGTTATGTGATGACGTCATTGTGTTACCACGGTGATAT
>NC_088920.1:62137500-62162500 GCF_038396675.1 Hydra vulgaris | reverse complement strand
GCCATATAACAACAGCCACTTTTTGCAGCTTCTTTCCAAAACCTTTTTAAAATCTGCAGATTTTTCTTTATCCTTGTGTAATAAATTCTGAAAATTAAAGTCAAAAATTGGAAGTGGGTGTTTTTATCTTTAGAAAATTACTTTTATTAATAAAATCAAACTCTCTCAAGTCAGCAGCAGTGGTAAATTTAGTAAATACATCAGATTCAAAAACAAACTGCATTTAGGATCTATGGAATTTCTATAGCTCGCTCCCCAGTAAAAGTAACAAAAAAATCATATGTTTAACATGTTCTAAGATATAGATGCAAATGATTGGAAATAAAATAGAAAAATAATTGCTTTACTACAAGCAATTTTTTTTTACTGCTTTTTTTTATAGCGATATAACTATTTGATAATGGTATATTATAAACTATAAGGTTCTTTCAGAAATCGACTAGTTTTATTATTTTTGGCTATATATTTTTGAGTCTAAATGCTGTCTGATGGTCCTTGACCCCTTTTAAATGATGAAAATATTGTAAAAGAAATTTAGAAGATTTACACATTTAACTGCTTTATTTATTTTGACTAATTAGATTTTTTAGATTTCAACCGCAAAAAGTCAAAAGTTAGAAGGTTAAAAAAAGTTCAAAACCTTGTTGCACAAAACTGCAAAAGAAAGACTGTAAATCATGTTACAGAAATATAATCTTCACAACAGGAGAACCATTTTAAAGTTAAAAAAGATCCTTTAATGACAACTTTTAGGGCCAAACTAATTGCTTCTGTAGCATTTTGAAGGGCTCCATGAGTGACGCGAAGGTTACGACTGTGAATATTTACTTGTTACTTAAACTAACTACTTCTTTTCCCAGCTGCATTTCGCTCAGAGACTTCCTTTTTAAATGGGAAATAACCATTATTAGTTGAATTTGTGTAAACACATCCGAAGTAAATAAACTTTCATTTGTTCTTTTAAGTTAGACTGCTGCATTGGCGTCTCTGAAAAACATAGAAGTCCCATTATTGTAATGGTCTGTCTCAGATTCACGAATGACTTTTTCGAACTTTTATCATAACTCACTGCCACCAATTTGATACACAGAATAATCACCCTTATAAGTTCTCAGAAGTAAAGTACAATACTGTAGTTAATATACTTTTCAATTTGTCCAATTTTCATAAAAATGGAACTTTTTTATCTATAAACTTTGCTTTTTAATTTATCTGGTTTTGAAAATTAGTTAAATTAATAGTTAAATTATCTATGTTTGAAAAATGAAACATTTATATTAAACATTGTAGAAGACAGGCATGTGACGACTCTTTGATGGCTGGAATAAAGAGCGACATTTTAACTTGTATAAAAGCACTTTCACTAAATTTAATTTATAATAATTGATTTGCTAAAGTTTTGTATTAGGTCAGCAATAAACTAAAGGCACGGGTAAAAGGTTGTATACGAGTCTAACATCAAGTTTTTTACGGCTTAATAATGTCCAAGAGCGCCAGCAATGTTTGTATAAATCTCCAGTAGAAACTCTAAATCCATTTTCTAATACAGATTTGATAATAAAAAAATACATGATTTAAACGTTTAACCTACATCAATGTTTTAAAAACTCCAATAACCTAAACAAATAAACAATTTTATTACTTCAGCAAAGTCTTTAAATTACATATTTCAGTTGCCTTGATCCGCCTAAATTATATGAAAAAAAATACAGGTTCATTATATTAGACCCAAGTAACCACGCAAACATCGAAGAAGATTTGAATTGACAATAATTTGTTTTGTCTCAGTGTAACCTCGAAAAACCAATTTGCATAAACTATAACGAAAATAAAATTCTTTCTAACTTCTTACTTTAATATTTCTAGTCTAAATACATTTTTAAATACTTAACTTTTTCAGTAATACTAAATTTTTTTTTTTTAATTACCAATAACTGTGTTCCAAAAAAATCTTAAAGTTTTATACAGTGGTTTTCATAAATTTAGACGCATTTTTTTTTTTTTTACATATATGTAAGAAAATACTTAAAATAAAAACAAAATAAAAGTGTTACCGCTCTGTTTGATATATAACTTAATAGAGGAAGTGAAACTCTATTATAGAGTACCTTAATTTTTATTACAGGATGTTTATTACTCATTCTATACCAATAAATACAAAAAAGTTAATAGATAAGCTTGAGTTTATTTTATTCATAAATTTCGACGCACAATCAAAAAATTCTTATATCTTGTTAATTGATAGTTAACTAGTAGTTTTTTTCCCCATACTTCTAATTAATAGCCTAATAATATTAATATTGTCAAAAAACCTTATATAAATATGACGTACCTGAAAGTAGTTAATCATTAATTAATAATTAAACAAAAGTTAATTTAGTTTTGCCTAAAAAGACGCGAAAAATGGGCAAAAGGCGTATTTCTCATAGTAAAAGATGGCAAACTAGTGCTCGCAACAAAGAAGGAACCAAAAGTAATAGAGAAATCGCCGGATTAATTGGAGTTTTTGAGAAGTGCATTCGGAAAACGAAGCAAAAATTTCATCACACTGGTGGTGCCAGTCGGAAAACGACCCTTGTCAACCACGAGAAAGGACGATAGTGCCCTTTTTAGAACTGTCAGAGCTAGTCCAAGAATTAGTTACAAAGATGTAACCATAGAATTCAATACAACGCGAAATACATCTATTTCTCAAAGCACAGCCTGCCGAATACTTATCAAATACAAGATTGGAGTCTATATGATAAAGAAAGGAGACTAAAATGGTGTTGTGAAAGAAGGTATTGGACAAAAGAACGTTGGAAAAAAATTATGTGGAGTGATGAGAGTAACTTTGAGCTTATCAATCGCAAATATAACATAACAGTTAAAAGAATGGCTTACAAAAAGTATTACGCCAGGTATATTAGACCGACTGTACAAAGTGGAGGAGGCTCGAATGGAATCTGGTCATGCTTCAATTGCAACAATATTGGTAGTGCCAAACATACACCGGAAGAATCAACTCCAGAATATACGTAGAAGTACTGAAAAACAACCGAATTCCATCAACTCACCTGCTTATGCTCAATGATAAACCATGGAAACTTCAACAAGATGGCACTACTGCACAAACTGCATACTATACAAAGGAGTGGTTCAACGATAATAATATCAAGACAATAGCGTGCCCTCCATACTCATCTGATTTGAACACGATTGAAAACATTTGGTCTTGGATACACCGTGAATTGGCAAAGTTTTAAATATCCACCCTTGGCCAGCTGAAGGACGTCCTTAGGGAGACCTGGTATAGGGTCCCGGAAGCAATGTGCAAAAATCTTGTTGATTCAATGCCTAGAAGAGTTCTTTGTTGTATTAAAGCAAAAGGCGAATCCACAAAACATTGATTGGTTTATATATTACGACTCGTAATATATCGAGCGACTAATTTTATGAATAATTTTTTTTGTCTTAGTTTTTTAATGTCATGTAGTTGTACCTAATTATTACTTACTATTTGTATTTTTTTTGAAAATTATTTTTAAATTTTGTATTCTGTTTGTATTTATCTAATAAATAGAAAAAAAACTAAACCGAAATCTTTTTTCGTTATTGTTTTATCGTTAAAAAACTATAAATTTTTACTCTCAAATACGAGTGCGTCTAAATTTATGAAAACCACTGCAGTTTATAAGTGTAATAGTTTTAGTAAAAGTCACATAATAGCATAGAAACAGTTTTTTTTTTACGAGGATTTTATTTAAGAACAAAATATTTTATCAATAATTTGGTCATAATTAAAATCCTCGTTAAAGAAAATTGTGACTGTCATCCTCACAAATTACCTATGTTTCCCTCTTCCCAATGATACTTACCATAATTCCGCAACTGCATCTCCGAGATAATCCTAATTTCTTAACTCCACTTGTTGATATGTGCTTTTACTTCTGAGCAAAGCTTTTGCTCAGTATTTCTTTGCTCTTTTCAAGGTGGTTCAAATTATGCTATGATCTCTCTAAAACTTTTATCAACTACTTAAAAATTGGCTGTGATCTTAGTAATTTTTATCTAATAAATAAAAATCGTTGAAAATCCTTTTTTTTTAATTTAATGCATTTTTTTGTTCACTAAATAAATATATACAATTTTGTGGTTGTAACAAAAGCAAAAGAATAAAATAATTTTAAAAATAAAAAGAACTAAACTAATCTTTTTTGGCCTATTTTTTTTTTTTTTAATACGATCAATACCATTTCTTGAAATAGTTCTTCGAAGTCTTAATCGTTGCTTAATTTCCAAAAAGTATAAAATTATTTATATAAATTAAATCAAAATTAATTAAAATTATATGAAACTTAACATTTGCATTTTATAATTAAAACACGAACGTATTTAAACAAAAACAACAATACTTACATACAAAAATATACAATACTGCGATAATTTAGATAAATATGTTTAAAAGCGTTTTGTGATCGTGTGTAAAAAACTTTAAAAAATATTGAAGTTGCATGATGTAACTACAAACGCAATAAAAATAATTTTTTCTCTTGCTTATTAAAGTTTTCCTGCAAAATTAATTTTAATGTTATGAAATCTTTAAATGTTGCAATATTTAAACCATAATTAAATATTGCAAATGCATAACCATTACTTTTACAAAATCTTAGGAAAAAAAACAACTACTTTTTTGTTGACAGCATTAAAAAAAAGTTTGCGATTTATCTCAAGAACTTAACTTTATTATTAAAAACTTTTAAATCTTGTTTTGTTTCATAAATAGTAATCTTTTAATCAACTCAAAACAAAGAGAAAATATTAAAAAAAAAAATTAAAAATAGTTTATTTAAAAAAAGTAATTTGCACAGCATTCCTAAAATGGAAATGTACAACGCACGACAGTTTCTGTACTTATAATGCTAATTGAGAAATAAATCACATGCAAAGTAATTTCTCGCAGTTTCAAACCGTCTTCATAAAATGTATTTTACAAAAGTTATATGCTTTATAATCACATCAACCCCATGATTTCTCATCAAACTTATGATTTCTCATCAACCAGATAATTACTCATCAACCATACAATTTTTTCAAAACTTCTGTAGTTAAATGAAACTTTTTGTTATTTCACTCTGTTATGCCTCAGGTCTTTTAAATATCTAATTTAAATGGGTTTTAAACCTACCTATTTAATTTTTAACCTTTCAGACATATAGTATAACATATTATTACCTTTTGGATAATTCCATATTAAATTGTATTGGAGTACTATTAAACTAGTTGGTGTTCCATATGTAGGACTGCTAACTGGAAGTATTGTAACACTTTTAAGGCTTGAAAATTGTTGAAACGCTTGAAAATATAAATCATTATTTACATAAATATATTGTAAAAATAATTTTCAAGTTAATTATATAGTAGTAGCTTAAGTAATGCATAAATTAAATTTTTTATAAATATTGTAATCCAATATAAAGATCAAAACATAATAAAACGTTATTTTTAAAATATTTGTTTTCGTTTTTAGTTTTGTTTGTCTGGCAGTCTTAACTTTCAGCGTTAGAGTTATAATACCTATAAAACCAGTAGCTTAAATCAATAAATATTTTAACTTTCTAATCCTTTAAATGTAAAAAATCTAATTTAGTTTTAAGTTAGCACAAATTTCAGTTTGAATACAATCTTTTTTTTTTTTTGCCCACCTAGTAACAGGTAGCGTCATAAATAACACTAGTGCGGTGGTAACGTCTGCAAAACTTACTTTGGCAAACTTTGTGGCAACTCTTCACAGCGTCATTTATATCTAAATTTAAGTTATGAGTTGCACAGTGTAGATAAATAGCTATTGGCTCATCTTGTTTAAGAAGAGACTGAATACCATTGTATAGCCCACTCTTAACATTTACTCCATTGTAAGGTTGTCCTCTACATTGATTCAATTTAATTTTATTTTTTTCCAGCGTATTTAATGTTTCTTTATACAATCCAAGAGCTGTGTGTTTGTGTACTTCTGTTAAATCTAAAAAAAAACTTGCCAATAATTAATTAATGTTGGGTACTCATTTTTATTTTTTCTTACTTCTATATATATTTAGTACTTGACTTAGTTGGTCTTTTTTTTATGTCTTGCAAGTTATTCATAATAAATTTATAATAATGAGCATTGTTAATATTGTTCATTAACATTATAATTTGAACGTGTGACAAGACAATAAATAGTTTTATTCTTGATTTGATGGCTTAAATAGATAATATTTCATAGAGAATGTTTAAACTTACTTCATTACAGTGTCATATTTTGATAAATGATGTACTTAGGTTAAAAATTAAAATTATACTCATCTTCAAATGATTCCCAATAATCATTTAGAGTTATATATTTTTTAGAAAAAACTACTGTTATATTAACAAATTGCCAGGCTCAAATTCTCTGTGTTAGCTAGTAATCAAGGGGTTTTAAAAATATCCATTATGGTTCACATTACACCGCATTTAGTTCATGAGAGTAGCATAGCCATAACCTTTGAATACATTGCTGAAGATTGAAAAACTTCTGAAAACTAGCGATTATTTTGCGATTATTCAAATGCCATTGCACATATTGTTTCAAATTCTTTGAGGTAGACAGGAGTGGAATGAAATAATAATTTTCTTTTACATCATCTTTTAATATTTTGTTCTGAAAATCTGTAATGTCAGTAATAAAAATCCACCACTATCAGAGTTATTATTTGTATCTTCTTTGTCTTTAAATATATTTTTACTTAAATCTTTACAACAACAATATAATATTTTACTTTCTTTGAAATCATTTTTAATATTTCCTTTTATATATCTACTTTCAATGCTCTCTTACTCTTCTGAGTCATCTTCACATTTTGATGCACTTTGATTGTTCAATTTCTTTCCAATTGGTTTGAGAAAATTTCTTAATAGGAAATTTTTGATGTTTTAACTTTCTTTTCATTGGTACACTACTTATATTGCTCAACATCTTGTCCGTGTTTTCTTTTTTAAAACGATTAAAAATTAATTAAAATAAATAAGAACAAATTAAGAACTCTATAAAAAAATTAAAAGGCAATAGTAAACAACAACGAAATCTAAGAAAGTTTAAGTAACGTTCAAGTAACCCATTTGGAAAAATATAAATAAAGAAATGATAAAATAACTTTATGAACCAAATCAAGTTAAAATAAAAAAGGATTTATAACAATGTTTTTTAAAAAATGTATACATTTTATAAAAGTGTTATTTTTCGAGTTGAGTGTCCATTCATTTGTTTTCTTGTGTATCCAATAATTTGTGCTAATATGTTTACATAATGTTGCTATATATGCACAATTTTATTATTATATTTTTTTGTAATTACTGCTTTTTATCAGTTTGTTGTTGTTTTAAGTTTTAAATTTATTTGATATTTGGTTCGACGTTAACTTTTTTACAGGATTGTAAATTTAAGTATTAAAACTAATTTTTAAATACTGCAGTTTCCTCAAAAATTTTGGACCCCATGCTGTTCAGGAACCCTCCCCTTCCGAATTTGCAGGGTTTTGCGATGTGGTAGTTTCGCGACCGCAGAGAAACCATATATTATTCTTTGCAAAGCTAAAATTTTCTAAAGTTTCCTCCTTTACCCATTTTCTTAACCCCAAAGTAAGTTATCTGGCTTTTGTTTTCTCTATCCATCCTTGTATGAAATACTGCTGTCGTATATGAGCGAATTCCACTAAGAAACACATTTGACTTTTAGTTCAAAAATACATTAAAGTTTGTTTGCACCGGCCCTAACTGTTAAGCTCAAACCTCTTCTTCATCATTTTACCGTTGCATGTCTTACTTTTTTATACAATTACAACTATGATTGCTGCTTATGTACGCTATCATCTCTTGTTCCATCAACCAAAACTCAATTTCACATTACTTAACTTTGCATCATTTAGCTAAACTTGTTATTTTACGTTTAAAAGGCTTTTACATGTCAATTTTTTTCTGATAGAATAATGTTTTGGAATTTGCTTTGTCTTCATACTTTCCTGACAGATTGTCTTCTGGCAACCATTTTTTTGCTCTTTATTGCTCTTCTCCTTTTTCAAGTAGTTCTCAACATAATTAATGGCTGCTTGTCTCCTTGTTGGAAGGGAATTTATTAAATAGTTAAAAGAATTTTTTACCGTCATCAAAATTGACCATATTTTTTTCTAAGAATACAACGCAAATACAACTTTTGTTACTATAATATTTCTCTATAGTTTAGTGAACAATAACTAAATTCTATTAAAGGTTTATGTTTCCAACTATGCACATTTCAGCAGCAAGAACACATATAAGGAAAGTTATAAATTCCTCCACACTCCTAACTACCACAACAACTTGTATAAAGGTTTAATGATAAAAATTAAAACAACAATTTAACTTATTAAAAATTACATAGTACGTAAATTCAAAAATGTTTATCAAACTTTTAATTTTTATCAAAATCTTTTTTAGTAGTTGTTAGTACTTTTTTGTTAACAAATAAATAGTTGTATTTTAAATAACTTGAATCACGTCTTTTAATAAAACTTAAAAAACTCAGCTGTGTAATTATAACAAACGATCAATTGCTTTTTAGGAAATAATGTTACAGAGTTATTTTTTTCTTTAAAAATGTCTGCCTCTTAAATCACTATTTACGAATAATAAAAAAAACCACTTATTAACGACTCAACACGAACTAAACAAACTTTATTTTTCTTTAATCATTTATTAACTTTTAATATACCTTGGGTTAAATTAATAATTTTTTAAGAATTAAATAAACTTAATTTAGCAAATTTTGGGCTAAAATTTATAACTTATGTTTTTTGCCACAATCTACATGTTTGTTTTGTATTGGTTGATGCATTTTTATCATTATAAGTATTAACAAAAGAACTTTTGTTATTATCAAAATTTAATTTTTTATTTAAAGCCGAGTTCATATGCAAGTTTTTCATTGTTAGCAATAATTAATAGTATAATGTTATAACTAATTTTTCAAGAATAACAAATAGCTACACACTTGTAAAATTTGAAGTTATTGTAGTTGATGTATTGTATCCGTTGTAGTTAATAGGGTATACATTTACTTGAAACGTAACTCCAGGTCTATAATAGTTTACATCTCCATAAAAGCAAAAATTTTCTTCAAGCATAATATACATGTTTTCGCTTGCCTAAAATAAGAAAAAAATGAATTGCGTATTTATTTAATAAATAGTATTTAACTTTAAATAAAAGCGTTCAGCAAAAAGGTTAAACAAATTTTTCATCATTTTAAAATAAGATCAAAAGTTAGTCCATAAGATCAAAAGTTAGTAATAAAAAGACTGGCTTTTGTTTAATTAATACTGCTTAGTCAATCAACATAAAGAGTATTTTTTAATTATAAATTTTAATAATAAGATGATAGCACCAAGGGTCAAAGGGACATCTATTTTATGTTGTGTCAACCAAATAAAACCTTATTCAAGTTTATTTTTTTTATAAAAAAATTGGAAAAATCTGATATAAAATCTAAATAAAATGTTCAGAGGCATGTATTCGGCGAAAGGGTAAAAGTGAAGGTTCTTAGTCCATTTAAATATTTTAGATTTGCGTTATAACAAAAATTTTTTTCAAGACAATTTTATAAAAAAAAAAAGAAGCCTTTATAAATAAGGAAAAAAAACTCAAGGGTTACTAACGGGGTAAAGTGTAAAATTGAGGTATTAGCCCTTTTAAGGTGCTGGTATACCATTAAAATTTTTTTTTTGTATTTCAACTTTTTTGAAATACAAAAAAAAAAATTCATGCACTTTATTTCAAAAGTAGTCTAGACAACCATGAGTCTAGACTACTTTTGAAATAAAGTGCATTTGAGTAAAATGCTATTTGCTTGAAAAACAGTTTAGAAGATACTCAAGCCTTATTTTAAAATTGTGACCACAAGACAAAGAGTTATTAAATTTTTGAAAATATGTATTATTAGTTTTATTAAAACGCTTTATTTACTTAAGGTTCGGACTAAATCGCAACAAAGATGCCAAAATCCAAGTAATGGTAAGCTTAATCTTTATAGGCTTTCGCAGTATTAAAGATTCCTCAAGCTAAGGGCCCATTTTCTTGCTTGTGCTGAACAGATTCAACCGACGTTATATTAGTTTTTAAAATAGCGCCCAAAAAGACACTCTATATTAAAAATGTGATCTTATAAACACTTTATATAATTTGAGAGTCATTTTTTCATCAATTAAAGTGAATTTTGTTTTTAGCATACCAAGAATTTGTATAGTTTTAGAGACAACTGTTTGAATTTGTGTGCTCCTTTTGAGGTTAAATGTAAAAATGGCTCTTATATCACGCTATTTAGTTGAGCTTTTTTTGCATTGAAATATTCCTTGTTTTTATGCAGAATATTTTAAGCAGGCTGAGAACAGATCCTTTAGAAACACCACTGAGAACATCAATCCTTACAGAACTGGTATTATTAATTCTAAGGCTTTGCTTTCTGTTTACTAAAAAGAGGTTTAATCCATTGTTAGAGTTGTAAATGAATAAGATTTTATTTAACTAGCTACATGTATACTTTAATTTCCATTTAAAAAAATAATTACAAACCTTTGATTCTATTTGTAAGTCAATACATTTTCCATTTCAAATAAAATTGAAAAAACAACTCCGTTAGCTGAAGTGAAACCTCGTTTTTGTCATGAGCCATCACAGCTACACATAATGTTTCACTTATAGAAATTATTTCATTGTATCATTTTTCAAGTTTTTCATCAACAAAATTTTGATAAACGCTTTTCAGGTGATATAAAGTTTCATTCTACCTTTTTTTGTTAATTGTTTGTTTCATATTCATTATTCTACAAAGTTTTTCGAATGATGACAATCCTTTACCCATTTTACGAAAAACTTCATTCACAAGTGAGGTAATGTCAAATCATTTTTGTCCACTACAATTGTTTTTACTAGACTCCTGTGTTCAATTAAATTTTTTTATTAAACCTAGCAAACAAAAAATCTTAGTTTTCCAATTGCAAATGTTTCTTTGTAAAATGAAACATTAAATAAACATTATCTTTACACAAATTTAAGCATTTTAGTATCGATTTAACTTTTTCCAACGGACTAAAGTTCTGATCAAAAGCAAAATGTGTTGCAAACTTAACAAAGGGGAAAGCTTTTGTTTCTTAAGAAAAAATCTTTTTATATCTTTTTCCACGAAACTTTGCTTTTTTATCATTGTACATTTCGTTTGATATTTGTTTTATCTTTGATATAATTATTATTATTTTTTGTTTTAAAAATGGTAAAAGAGCAACTACGTTAAGCATTTCAGATGCACGTAACAAGAAAATTTTTCAATAGTATTTGTTCTGAAAATTGAGAAAATAAAGTTTGTAAAACTAGAAAGTTGCTCTTGATGTTAAGTATACTCTTTTACAAGTGTAAATCTGTTTTATGTAGGTTTAAATTTGAAGTGAAGTCTAAACACCGCTCAACCAACTGACTGTAAACTGTTAAGAAAACGTGGATTACAAGAATCTTGAGTAGATATAAATCAGTTTTTTAATATAGCATATGCTAACTTTTCCTTAATCGCAAGAGTTTGACAGATTCAAAATTTTTTTTTATTTAACTGTTTTAAACTATTCCATACACTGTGATATCATTTCATATATTTTATACACTGTAATATCATTTTATACGCTGAGATATAATTTCATCGATTTCATACACGTCATTCAAATTGAAAATTCAGGTCGAAAACATTCAAGTTGAAAAAATTTAGGTGTTATTACTTAGAATCGGAGAGTGGTCTTTTCTTACATAGTAAAACAAATGGTCAAAGTTATATAAACTTGTTATTTAATAAAACAGGAGCAATGAAAAATCAAAACAAAAAAAAGATCGTGTATACCATTCCATTAGTTGCTAATTATGTTTTCACTGTAGTTTTTGTAATAAAGAAATGTTTTGCATACAAAGAACATTTTCTGTTGACTATTTTCTGTGCGTTGATAATGTATACAAATACATAGAAAGTGTTTACCCAAATGGCACACTCTTTATGTGTTCATTATCAAAACTTAAAGCTGTTTGTAAATGCTATCCAAAAAAGTATTACATACAAAGATTTATTTTATTATATCGAAATTAGTATATGATACAAATTGTAATAAATGCATGGGTCATTGATGTATCAAATGTACAGGTTTTAAAAGCTATAAGGCATTTTATTATGAGAAATAAAGTAATATTGGTAAAAAAGAATAAATTCAATACAACAAATAAGAAAATAATGAGAAATTGCAATTAATTACTACGACTATTGCTTTATTAGAACATACTGAACTAGTTGTTTCCTGTGTTATTTAAATTAAAGCCAAACTCACTATTTGAAAAAGCTGAAAAATAGTTAAGCTTAGAATGTAATTTTTTTCTGACAGATTTTGCAGAGAATTAACAGTTTTTATCACGGTATGAAATGCAATGTTACCATTGGAATAATCAACAATGTTCATTACACTTAGTTTTTATTTATCTCAATAAAATTTCTAAACCAATAATTAAGCATATGTTGATCTGTCTTTTACATAATGACAATGACCATGATACTTGAAGACGATTCTTAAATGGCTCTTGATTGGAATTTTTTTGAAGCCAATTGTATAAAATCCCCTCGTGATGGTTTAAATGGTATTTTTAAAAAGAAAACATTAAGAGCAAGTGTACAGAGAGCATTGTCATATAATGACAGATGACAATATGCTTAAGTTTTGCATTGCTAATGTAAACGCAATCAAATTTTATGAAGTTATTAAAGAAGCAGAAACAGCATAGCAAAAAACACTATATTTAATTAAAAAAAAATTGTTTCAGGATCTAAAAGTTTCCACCATTGTATACTTATTTCAAACTTTGTTTTAATAGTTAAAGTAAGCTTTAGCGTGCAGCTTTATACTGTCAAAAGCAACTGATGTTGCAGATGTATTGGATCAAAATACTATTAAAAGCAGTATCTGATGTAGAAGATATATCAAACCAAAATGATTTTGCTGCATCAAGATATTGTTCCCTAATATGGGTGGTTAGACATGGATACAGAGATATTACTCCAATTGATATCGAAAGTATTTTTTACCTTTATGTTTCATCTCACAACTTCATTTGATGGCGACGAGAGATGTCTGTTGGATCCCATTGTCGATTTTAGTTTTAGTGATAAATGTCCCAACAACAAGATTGAGAGAAATATATAACGATGAAGTGAATGATTACATTACTATAACTAATAAATTTTAATTTCTAGACTTTACAATTTTTTTGATTTTCTATTATATTTTTGTCTTTTGAGTATCTAATATTTTTTTTTACTTGTCTTTTAGTTCATTTTTCCTGGTTTCATAATTATTAGAATCATTTTTTATATTTTAACTCAGAAACTTTGCACCATGTAAAAGTTTTGCAAGTTTTTACTTGTGTATAAGAAAAAAGCGGAGTCTAGTTATTTGTTATAACTCTAATTAAAATATTTAAGACGACTCCTCTGAAAAAAAAAAATCTATACTACAAATTTTTCATAACTTAAGTCAACCTTAATAAGTAACATTCTTATGTAGAATTGCCAATCTTCTTTTTTTTGTTTGTTTTAGAGCCAAGCTTTTATTCTTTGTTACAACTCTCCTAAATCAAAGTATATCAGTTAATAGTGAAATCAACAAACAATTTAGTACTGTATAAACTATATAGCAAACATTTGATACTGAGTTTGACACATTAAACTCTTGTAAATCAGTAAAATCTAGCAAACTTTTGATACTGAGTTTAACAAAGTAAAATCTATTTTAATCGAGTCTCTCTAATTCAAAAGCTATTAGACGTAAAGCCTTTGAATATGCAAATTGTAAAAATTACCCTGCAAAATGGAAGGAATAGAGTTTCACAGACGCATTTCTAGTTTATCAATACCTGAAGCTTAGAGTCTTGCTCAATTGATCAGTTTCAATAGAACAAGTTAAACAGGTTTCTTAATAATATATTACAAATATTAATACATAATACAACTTTACACCATCTCATACTGGGGTGGCAAAAGTGCAACCAAGGCAGCACAAAGTCGGTCAAGTGACGTTGCGAGGAAGAGAAAAATTAAAAAGACAAACTAGTATAATAAGTGTGATTGGTTGTGTCTCGTCACTTGTTTAGACTTTCAGTTGCCACTACTTCAATAAACGTAAAATGACCAGACAAGCTTAATTTATAACTTTGTAACCTTGACTTGAATCTTTTAAACACTGTTTAAACAGTAAAAATCAAAAAATTTAAGTCATTAACTCATTGTTAGGGATTGCAATCCCGGGCATGAATTACGATCCCGGGATTTCGGGATTGAAGTAAATAAAATCCCGGGATCCCGGGATTTTATATAATGTGAGATATTTGCTAAAAAACAGAACTTAATACTGCATATATGAATACTTTTTGATGTTATCAATTTTTTATTTAATTTCATTATGCCTTAATGACTGAAATTAATTTTATATGGCGCCTTAAATTGTTTTAATTGTGTAACAGGCAGCAGATGTATATAAAGATCTTAAAATAATGCAGAAATATATATACGGTACCTTCCAAATTATGTTTTAAGATTACAGACTTTACAGAATAACCTTCATCAAATAATTGGATATGTAAATAACATTTGAACATTTTGAACAAAGTGTATTTGACTAAAGTAACTAAACAATCAAAATTTCAAAATAAATTTGTAAACATAAATTTTCTTAAATTTGGCTACCGATGTAGCTGCTGTAGCAACAAGCTACTTTGTAAAAAATAACATAATAAGTTGTTTGTTAATATTGAGAGACAAAAATTAAAGAAAATCTTTATTTTATATTTATAAATAAATGGTAGCTAAATAATAAATGTAAAACAAAAAAACAATTCATATTAAATGCATATTTTATTTACAAACTTTCTTTTTTTGTCTGAAAATATGCCCGGAGGAATAGTAGAGCATTTAAGGTTTGGTCATATAAAACAACAAAAAACCAATATCTAAAACACTCCTGCTTCATAAGATGCACCTTCACTTTCATTTACTATATCTGTAAAACCTTTTCGTTGTGCACGAAGCAGCTTTCTTCTTTGTTTTATTGGGTCAAGCGACTTCTTTTTCATCATCTTTATTCTTTCTACAAAGCAGCATTATATTAAAATTAATTTCTTCTGTTATTCCAAAGTCATTGCAAAAAAATGATGCCTCAAGCATTAGTAAACATTATTATTAACATATATTGCGGTAAACATTATTGCGGTAAACAACAAAAGCAATAAAAAGGTTATCATTTCATAACGTTCAAGCGACTTAATAAACTCAAGCAATCACTTAACCACAAATTCGCTCAACAATTTTACAATTTATCTTTTTAACGCGAGAAGTCTTGCCAACAAACTTAACGATTGTTTTTTTATACGTTGAGTCAAACAAACCTGCCTTAATTTGTGTTTGTGAAACTTTTTTCAATGATAAACTCCCGAACTCCATGGTCTATTCAAAAATTTGTTCCATTTATCGTAAGGATAAAACATAAACAGGATAAACCTGCAAAGCAGCATTATATAACTCGTTATAATTCAGTATAGTTACCAATTTTGAACATTTTGTATTACAGAATAATTTAATTAGTTCAATCCTGCTATAATCCCGAAAATCCCGGGATTTTGTGTTTAGAATCCCGGGATTTTCGGGACCCAAAAACGTTCGGGATCCCGGGATCCCGGGATCCCGGGATTGCAATCCCTACTCATTGTATTTTCACAAAAAGATGTTACTTTAAATAAATGCAGCAGTTAATAGATAAGCCCAATTAAAGTATACATACTATCAAAACTGTTTCACTTTTAAAAGCAAAATGAAATAAAAGAGCAATAAATTAGGAAGTAATAGATTTTAATTTTTAATTTAAAAAATTTTCATGAAAAGGTTGTCTTGAGCCAACATAATAAGTAGGTGTATTTACAATAACTTTCATTATTATTTGTGGTTTTTGATGTTTTTTTATTGTATGCTTATTCTTATATACAAGATACAGGACATAGTACCTGTAAAAAACAAAAGTTTAAAGAAAAAAAAAGTTTATGAATCTTCATTCCATCTTTAAAAAGTTGCAATTCTTCATCTTTCCTACAAATACTGTTATGGTTACTGCTAAGCAGTAACTATGACAGTAATTGTAGGAAAGATGTAATCTGTCACTCCTTGTTGCTGTAATCAAAACTTACTTTTTAGCAACTTTACATTTAGCATACTTAAATTATTTTTTGTAACTGTTAAAAATTCCAATATTCTTCCCTGTATGGAATACTATTTCATATTTGGGCTGGTCATAATCTAAAAGGCTGAACTATAGTATATCGGTTTTAGCTATAGTTAAAATTTATTTTTGCTAATATATACATTTAGCTAAGTCACATATATTTACTGAATCTGTTTCTTCACGCTCTCAAAACATTTTAAAAAATAAGAAAAATGTGGAAAACTGAACTAATTTAAAAACGTTTGCAAAGCAAACATTAAGTATGAGAGGTAGCGGAGATTGAGAATGATTATTTAAACAATTTACTATTTATTGTTTAAACGGTTAACATGAACGATAAAAGCTTAGAGACTAACGTAAAAAATAATGATTGCAAATAAAAAACCTTAGATGATACCTGAAGTCATATAACAACCAAACCTAGAAATTATTGGTAATTAATGTCTAAACCGAAGTTTAAAAAATGTTTTTTGATGGTAAAAATATTTAGGTCCTATGGGAATTCAAGACAACTGTATCTAGAATGAACGTTGTATAAATTTTTGATGCAGACACAAAGAATCATGATTTATTTAGCAAGTTAAAATATTAATGCAACAATCTTAACCTGGAAACATTCTTTTATTGACTTTGCAGTTGACCTATATAGGGATTTTTCAGCGGTTAAATGGAGTTTTGCTAATTGTTTACTTAGTGTACCATTTGTGGCAGCTGCTATAAATGGCAGGCCAAAATGTTATTCCTATATGTTGTTACTGGCTAGTTATCGGCTTGCCACTTTTGGTGGCTTTCACTAATGGTCCACGAAGTAACCGATGAAAAAAACTACAGTAGTCCGCTCAAAATGTCTAAATAGGTCCTGTGAAATTCCACTTTAGGTTGTTTGCTGGGTAAATAATAGTATAAAATCAATTGTTAATGGAAGTTTTGATAATTACAAAATATTTATACTATTAAAAAATGGCATGCATACAACTTATTTTTAATTTCGACCTCTTTCTATTCACATGCCTTCTATTCTATTCATATCCCTTACTAATATATAAGCTCAATAAAACAATTTATCTAGTGCTACTCCAAAGTGTTCCTACTGGTGGAAGCAAATGGTCCTCATCACTTGTGGTTGTTAGAAAAGCAGATGGAGATTTACTCAAATGTGCATATTGCATAATAGATTGTAACCAAAAGAAATGCTAAGATTTATAATCTCTTTCTAATAGCGAGACTGAGAATAATAAGGTTTTTGAAATGAAGTTTCTCTCCCTTTTTACAGCTGATATCGTAGTCAAATACTTTTACTTGCAGGACTTATCGGCTTAATCATAAGAAAAAGATATATAGATGGAATTACATATATATATATATATATATATATATATATATATATATATATATATATATATATATATATATATATATATATATATATATATATATATATATATATACATATATATATATATATATATATATATATATATATATATATATATATATATATATATATATGTATATATATATACATATACATTTATATATATATATATATATTTATATATATATATATATATCTTATTATATATATATATATATATATATATATATATTATATATATATATATATATATATATATATATATATATATATATATATATATATATATTAGTGTGTATATATATATATATATATATATATAAATATATATATATATAAATATATATATATACATATATATATATATATATATATATATATATATATATATATATATATATATATATATATATATATATATATATATATATATATATATATATATATATATATATATATATATATATTTATATATACATATACATCTACTAGTTGAGATTGGACCTGTAAAAATTTATTCTTTAAAAGATTAAAATCTTTGTCAGTCTATTCCAAACCAAACTTTTCTATACTTTTTCCTTATATGTCCTAGCTTTCTGGATCCGTTAAGTACGGGTCTTTACCAAACTTATCTATTCTATTCCACATCAATTATTCATTTACCTATTTCTTATTTACTTCGATATTTTTTAGTAAAGTAATTTATTATGAAAAAATATAAGTTCAAAAAACTTAACATGCGTACCTATTTCGCATACGTAGAGCTTATAAGAGACTTATAATTAGGTTAGTTTTTCTGCTAAATGCATTACAATGTACAGTGGGCCAATAACTGGACAAAAGTTTAAAAACCAAAACCAGAGTTTTGATGTCTAAATGGTTTCAAACCATTATAAATATATTATAAAACAATTTAAAACCGTTTATATATACAGTATTAGACAAAATTATAGCACAACCTCTTAAAGATTGTCATGAAAAATATTTGTATGCATTAATTATATTGTTGAGAGGTCCTGTATTTTTGAAATGTGTTTACATTAGTTATTTAAAATGTGCACAAAGTTTAAAGTTTTGTTCATTATTCATTGTAGAAATAAGCAATTGTACAAACATATACAAAAAATGTTGCTCAAATTTATAGCACACTCACATTCATTTGTAACTTTGACAGTATGTGTGATTAAGTACATTGACACATTGTTGTGTATGATATTTTATTTATTTACTCGTGTCATAGTTGATTATTTAAAATAGCAAACCTTATAATTTTTCAAATTTTTTTGCAGTAACTTTAAAAGTAAAACATAATTAGTGTAATGGGTCGCAAAGCAGTAAGCTCTGAACGGCGATAACTTGTAAAAAACTTATTTCAACAGCAATTTCAAATTGCTGATATTGCTAAAGGTACTAAAACTTTCAGAAAATTTGTCTACAAAATTGCTGATAAAATTAAATTTAGTTTATTAATGAAAAATTGAGCAGGTCAAGGACGTTGTGGATGCACTGATTCTACAGAAGGCTGCTATATAACGACACTTGCTAAAATAAATTGTACTGATTCAAGTAGAAAAATTGCTATGGAGTTGAATGCTGCAAAAGAAAAAATCATTAGTGCAAGAACAGTTTGTCGTCTTATGTTAGAAAAAGGGTTGAAAAGTTACACAAAAAGGCGACGTTGTTATCGAAAAAAGGCTCAGAAAAAGAAGCGACTCACTTAGTCTAAAAAAAATGTTGATTTGACTCGAAATCAATGGCATTAAGTAATATTTAGCGACGAATCACATTTTGAAGTCATAAATAGAAAAAAACTGTAAGATTATACGTTGTCTTCCTAATGAAAAATATATCAATTTTGCAACAAGAGCACAAGGCGGTGGTGGAACTATTTCTGTATGGGGATGTTTTTTCTGCAAATGGAATAGGTTTATTGAAGTTTTACAAAGGTTGTTTGGATGCTTCTCGTTATTTAGAAGTTATGGCTGAATTACCTGACGATATGGACACTCTTTTTGATTCAAAAGCTGAAGATTGTTATTTTATGCAACGCACCGTGTCACAAAGCAAAAAATCTCTGGAATGGTTTGCAACGAAAAATATTCGGCTTTTAAAATGGCAACCACTTCACCAAATTCTAATCCGTTCGAAAATCTTTGGTCAATTATTGACCAAAAACTCGAAAATTACAACATAAACAACACAAAGGACTTTAAGGATGCAATTTAAGACATTTGGGGCAAAACTTCAATTGATCTTTGCATTAAATTGATAAATTCTGATCCAGATTGGATTTCTCAAATATTTAAAGCTAAAGGATCCAACATTTCTTCATATTAAATCAAATTCTAATGCTTTTTATCTAAAATTAGTACTATGTGTTATAATTTTGACCAGCTTATTTTTCTGTATTATTCTTAAGTGAGTTTTAAAACATGTTAATTTTATATTTATTTTCAATTTTCATTCATTTTTGTGAAAAGTAAAATGATATTCTTCAGATAAAAAGAATAATTCCAACTTTTAAATCAACTTTTTATTGAATTTTTATCATTTAATTTTTATTTTACATTTGTGCTATAAACTTGACCAGTACTTTAGTTAAAGTTTTAATCAATATACTAATGCTGTGATTGAAGTAGACGCGAACGCAACTTAGAAATAAAAATTATTAAGAGAAAAATGTTGTTCAAAAAATCGATGGAAATAAATAACATTTACATAAAATATTGGGCTTTTTAAAATATTATATTATTACTCTTTATATTATCTAGATTTTAAAAGTTGTTAGACTAAAATTGGTAAGTAGTTAACATAATTATAGCAATCTTAAAATTGCCTAATATGTTATATTTTAAAGTCTAACTTTTGCTTTTAATTGACAATATATATTTTTATTGCACTATCTTGCTTTTATACTCAGATTTTTTAAAGCTTATATATGTTTGGTTTAATATTTTCATAAATCTGGCTGCAATTAGGCGCCACTTGGATTTTCTTTTACGTTTGAACTCTTTTACCTAACAAAAGTTCTGTAATTGCGCCCAAAAATTTTTATTTGGACAAACTTTTAAAAAACGCGAAAAAATATTATGCGGTCTTGCTCATACTAAACGTACTACTGAACAATAATATATATATATATATATATATATATATATATATATATATATATATATATATATATATATATATATATATATATATATATATATATATATATATATATATATATATATATATATATATATATATATATATTTATATATATATATATATATATATATAAGCAAAATTCACTAATTTATTTGACTCAACAGTCTGTCAATACATGAAAAAGAAGACTATATACTTGTATACGACTTTATTTAAAAACAAGATTTGAAGCTTCAAAGCGAAAAGTTTGAGAGTCAATTTTGTTAATTATCTTGATTATGGTAAAAGATGGATTCAAAGTAAACTAACCGGTGCAAAGTTTATTAGAAAGAATTCAGCTTGGCTTGAAAATGATTATAATAACACATTAATGAAGGATTGTAAAAATAAACAGCTCGGCAGACCTAAATTATCATTTCAAGAATCATCATTAAAAACAAAGAAAAGTTGCAATTTTGTCAGCTTCAAATTCTTGTGAGTTATTGTTTGCTAAGCTTATACTACTTGTAGCATACATTGTCAAAAAATTTTTCGTATTGTGAATGCATCAAAACAATATGACCATAAAAATTTTAAAAGTTCTGTTGAAGCTCGTAAAATCTGCTAATTAGAAAAGCTAATTATTTAAGCTTGAATATAATTTTTTTCTACAAGAAAACAAGTTTATCTAGCAACACGTAATAGCACGTTTAATAACACCAGTTAATCATATTAAACTTAAATAAGTTTTAATTTTTACGAGCGAGGATCTCATAATAAAACACGTGCAAAATAGTGTAAATAGCACAAATAAAACATATGCAACTAATAAATGTTAGTTGCTGCTAAGCGAAGTTAGGTATCCATAGCAACTAAATAAAAAATATATTAACTTTTTTGATAAGCGTGACCTCATATTGGTACTTATGTAAAATTTGGTAAACTAGCACTCGTAAAAATATCTGCAAATACCAAAACTAGATTTTGCTATCCAAAATTTAGTATTTTTTTAATTAGTAAAGCAACTAATTAAAAAAATAACACCTTTATAAGAAGCGCAGACATCATAATATTACTCATCTTAATTCTAGTTAATACAGCCCTAATATTAAATTAGTTATGAATTTTGTCCAGTAAAAGTGAATTCTGGCCCACTGTGCATTGATCGATCGGTGGTTAAACGCGCTGTCATCAGTGATATTTTCGTGGGTTTAAGACCGTTCCTTGGCGTGATAAAATTTGAAATTTTTTCAATCTTGCTTACATACTTAAAGCAAAAAAATAATATTATAGTAAAAAAGATTTCTAAAATTTAAAATAAAATTTTTAAGTTTTCTCGTTTTATATATATTATACGCGATTATTCCATAAAATGCCTGCAAACTAAATTTATGCTAAAGACGTTTACACTTACAAACGTTTGCACGTAACGCGATACAAATGGAACTAAGAAGATCATAGACCAATAAAATATAGTCATAAAAAAGTTCATACCTATGATTATGAATAAAATTGAAAGAATAATAGTCTCAGATATTAAACGCTAATCCGAAAAAATGTTGCGCTTTGACCTCAGTTTGTGACAAAATGCACTTTATGAGTCAATTTTCCTTTTGCATATATTTTACATTTTTTGATTCATTTTAATTATGTTGCATGTGGTTTTGCAAAAAGATAAAAAACAGGTACAGGTATATCATTTCACGGATAAGAGTTTGTATTATTGACAATAGTAATAAATAAATGGTTTTTGTCTTTATTCGAATATGTCCTATAAAAATATATTCAGTCTTTAATAGAAGGAGTTTTCTAAAAAATTTTTATAAAATCGTATTTCTAGTTTGTTTTTCGAGTTTTTTTGCCATAAAGTCACGTCATATACGCCAAAAAATTGTGGTTTAAACAATGATATATTATATAAACTGGATGTTTAATTTGCGGGATTTTATTTGACAAAAAATGAGGCCGCTTTTTTTGTTTATAACAATAGTCCGCTTTTTGTAAAAAGGGCAAAAGCTAAGACCAAATTATGTAACAAAAGTTAAAAATGCAAACCAAAAGTTCCCTATAAATTAAAGAGAACTCAAAAATAAGTTTTAATAATTATAAAATACTTTTAAAAGTTTTTTTATGAGCCTATGTTTATTAAAAAGTATTTTAATTCATAAAAGTACTCAAAAGCGTCTGTCGTTTTACTTTTCTATTCAAAATTTTATTCCTTTTTCAATCAAAAATAAATTAAGGAATCATGATTTATTATTTTATAAGTATTATAATTTCCGCTTAACACTTTTACATAAATAGTATTTAAATTATATATATTTACTTGATTTAAGAAAAGAAAAGTTAAAAATATTTTTTTACAAAATTATTCCGTCATTTGTAAAAAGGGCAAAGAGCGGCTTCACTTTTCGGATCGAAGTTAAGCAACTAGTTATATAATGTATTATTGGGTTTGAACAATTTACGAATAACCCGCGTCATCTGCTCCATAGAGCATTAAAAATAAGAGATTTTTAATGGTCTATGGAGCAGATGACTTAATTATAGCAATCAAAAATTACAAAAAGAGAGGAAATCTAAAATTGAAATTTCAACTTTTCCACTCGGATGAGACAATTCGTTTTGTGTTTTTTTAACCTTATTAATTGTTTCAAATATATTAATATACACAAAAAATAAAAAAAAAACAACAACTGGAGCAAAAAAGACTCGTAATTGTTAGCCATGTTTACTTATATTAGATACGATCCTGAATAAAATGTTATATAAGTGGATTTTTTACATTTTATAAACTATATTTATATATATATATATATATATATATATATATATATATATATATATATATATATATATATATATATATATATATATATATATAAACAAACAACATATTTATAAACAAATAACATAGTCTATATAGGTATGGTTAAGCACCAAACAATCAAAAATAAAGTTGAAAAAAAAGTTCGTTTTTATTAAAAAATGATTTTTATATTATATAAATCATTTTTTAATATAAAGTAATTGGTGTTTGCATAGAAACTTTATCTAAAGGGTCGTCCAAAAATTAGGTCACGTTTTTTCGGGAGGATGGAGAGGGGTAGACAATTTTGTGACGATTTGTTTCGAAAGGGAAGGGGCCTCAATTTTGTGACACAATCTTTTTTTTTCGTTTTTAAATCTAGAGAAGACTTTCTTTTAATTAAAAGAGTATCTGACTAAACCAAAACCCTCAGTTGATGTATCTATATGTTGATTGTAAAATCAACTACGTCTAAATCTTACTTAGTTGATGTGTACTCTCCGTTAACAGAGTAGTTACATCCTGTTAACGGGCTGTTACGGCAGTGAATGCTTATGTGCAGTGCACTTTCGGCGCTTTGAGTTTATATGGCCTAAATGCAGAACTTTATTTAGTTAGTGCACAAAAATGTGCAGCAACAAAAAAAGCAATAATTGGGTACTAACTAAAAAGTTGAGATTTATCTATATTAAAGTTCATCAACCACTGTTAGCTCCATACTGTAGCAGAAGTGAGATATTTTAAGAACTAATGCCCCCGCCAAGCAACCAGAGAGTGTTTGCTTCTCGTCAAGACAAGATTAAATGGTAGGATCATCAGCCAACATTGCCACCTTTAATTGGAGAATATATAGGAGATTGCTAATGTAAATAAAAAAAGTACAGGGTCAAAGATAAAATCTTGAGAAAACACTGAAGATACAAGATATGAATGGGAGTGCTTTCCATCAAGGGCAGCTTTTACACAAGTATTTGTAACGAAGAAATTATTAGTTTTATAGTTGTTACCAGATACACCGTAAAATGAGAGCTTCTGGAGAAAACCAGTATGCTAAATTTTATCAAAAGCTTTGTCGAGAGCAATAGCCTTTTCCTTTCCACATCTATTAATGCACTAAAAAACCAGTAGGTTGTTACTGAAAGCAAATCAGCTATAGAATAAGGCAATCAAAATCCATATAAATAATCAGAAAATAAATTCTTAGATTTAAGGTGAGAGATTAAGTGTTTGTTAATTAAAAATTCAAAAACTTTGCTTATGATAGAAAGAAGACAAAAACTTTGCTTATGATAGGAAGAAGACAAATGGGACAGTAGTTAGACGAGTCAGAACGCTCTCCAGAATATTTAAAAATAGAGATAACAGATT
>NC_088920.1:62130000-62132500 GCF_038396675.1 Hydra vulgaris | reverse complement strand
AAACCATTAAATTTTTAAACTTGAGAGACCACAGAGCTATCTGAATTGAAATCTGACCAAAGCTACCTTCATTTGAAACATTTTAAAATATTAAAAGCAAGTATAAAAGTATGTCTCAATAAAAGTCTTAACACTATAAATGTTTTTAATCATCCTCAATTGCTAGATTTTATTTTATGGATCAAAAACATATCTGTGTAAATAATAGTGCAGAAAGAAATATTAAAATCATTAAAGATATCATTTCAGCTACTAAAGATGAAGATCTTCTTAGAAATGTACTTTTTATAATTAAAAAGTTTAAAAGAAACTTGATTAGGAGTATGACCAAAAAGGAGCTCGGGAACTATTCAAAATATTGTATTTTTTGAGAAATGTTTTACCGCAATAAAATGTTAAATTTTCTAAAATATATTAGTTTTTAGTATTTTCATATTTATAAATATAAACAAGTTCAATAATAAAAATAAATGGAAATGATTTATACGCATCTAATTATTTTTGTTTTAATTTTGTTAAATGTAAAAAAATTGTGATTTCTATTAATGTTAAGCCAGCTTAACATTAAAACTGTAAAAATCAGATTTTACATCTAACACTTGTTGTCAAAACCAAACCTTCAAGTTTTTTTTAAGAATTGTTTAAGACATCCATATATATATATATATATATATATATATATATATATATATATATATATATATATATATATATATATATATATATATATATATATATATATATATATATATATATATATATATATATATATATATATATATATATATATATATATATATATATGAAGACCTGAGATCAAGAACGTCCCAAGTCAAAAAATAAACATTTTTTAGGAGATTAAAAAAACAAAAAACAATTAATTTTTTTAAGTTATTCAAAAAAATATACAAATGAAAATTACTAATTTAAATTAAGTAAGTCTAGAGAGATAAAAGATAAGTATTTATAGAGGATAAACCATTGAGGCTTGTTCAGTGAACGCTAATAAACAATGCGGTACTCAGGACGTTCTTGATCTCATGTGTCAAGGGGGAACGAAAAATAAGAAATAAATGTCTACAAAACATATTAATTAGCTCAATAGCAATGTAACATTAAGTAGAATAAAAAAATGTAATAAAAGCTGGTAGAATATTAACATAACATCAGCTAAGAAAATATTGTTCAATATATTTAGGCTATCAAAATGTTTATTCATCCAACTCATCATTAGAGTCATTACCTTCACTATTTTGGATAGAAAGTAACGACTGATAAAGAGATTTAGCCTCATCACTAATAAAATTGTTTAGTTTTTGCAAATCTTTGAATTTGGCAGATTTAATGGCAAACTGGCATTGTACATCAAGACGGTTGGCAATGAGGGATTGACATTAGGTTTTCCAATAACAAAACATTTAAAAACAGAACTCTCCTCGTCCAATGAAACTGCAACCTTTGTGCAAATTGGAATATTCAAAATTAAAATAACTACTCACTGCGAATTTTTCTTTATTAGCCATAATCGTCTTCTTTAAGAAAGGTTAAAAATGACTTTGATAATTCTTAATATCAGCGCCAGAAATTCTGACAACAGGAAATTTTTGGGAGACCACGTCCATCCATTGCGAAGGAAGTTCAACTGTTTTTAATCTCCGTTTCA
The DNA here is from genome assembly GCF_038396675.1 of Hydra vulgaris. NCBI lineage: Eukaryota > Metazoa > Cnidaria > Hydrozoa > Anthoathecata > Hydridae > Hydra > Hydra vulgaris. The sequence goes on along the minus strand of NC_088920.1, from coordinate 62,130,837 downwards.
TACCTTCAATGATAGCAAAATGCCTATCGCAGGGCAAAAAACTGTGCCCACGAGTTGGAAAATAATGCACAATTCGTTGAAAGCGCCTTAACGTTAACAAAGTATACAAAAACTGAACCATGGTTATATTGCAATTTTGTACAGGGCAAGCGTCTCTAAACAAGAAAACCGTATTATTAGAATCAGGAAGCTTCAAAAAATAATCATTCAAGCAGCGAAGAACTTCATTAACGCCTCTCTTAGCAACATTTTCTGGCCACATTTACATGGTGGATTTTTGAGAGGTGCTGGTTAATAAAGTAACAGCAAAGGTATAAGTCCACAGTTAACGGGAATAAAATATATCGTTGACAGGTAAATGTGGAACTGGAATATTTTGTGCAAAGTCAAAAGTCGTACCAACAGTGTTGTCGCTCAATGATGAAGAATCTTTACATTCTCTCATCCGAGAATATAACTGGTTGGCTTTCAGCTTGTGAACAAGAAAACTGAGTTTTGCATTGTTAAAATTCATTAGCAATTCTGACTTTTAGCTCAGAACAACGACTGCATACATCTGTCTGTGGTCTACCAAAACCGTAATTAAAATGTTTTTTAAAATAGTCCCAGTAAAAACGATACTTTATGCGCGCATTTATCTTTTCAACATCATTACCATCTTTAACTAGCACATAAGCATCTGGTTCAAAATATTCGAGGTACAAGGTGTACATCATTCTGATATTTAGCTCGCAAGATAAATAAAGTCTTTTACTTTTGTTACTGTAATGAACTACTTTATATGGAAACTAAGATATGTGGGAATGAACATTTGCCACAGAATTTGGTGGGACTTTT
>NC_088920.1:62107500-62122500 GCF_038396675.1 Hydra vulgaris | reverse complement strand
AGAGATGGAATAACAGATTTGTCCTTATTATTGATCTTTTAAAGATTCAGAAGAAACTTCCACAAATACCTACTACCAAGTTAGTAGTATCTTTAAAGTTATCAACCAGCAAAGTAGCAACCTTTTGATGATAGTTATTTCAAGATGGCAATAAAATTAGAGCACCTTCACAGTTTTAGATATTCAGGTCAACTAATAAAGAAGATGTTAAACTTATATGAAAAAAAAAATAAAAAGCTACCTTTAGAAAGTTGATTACTGCACTTTATTGGTGAACGTATTATTCACCAAGAATATCAAGTGTTAGTGTTAATGAATAAACAAAGAGAAGTTCAGTTATTGGCACTAGGTCTATCAGGTGGAAAAGCAGGTACTGTTATTAATGGTGCAACAGTTGTTTATGATGAAAACAAGTTATGGGAAAGTGTAAAGATGATTGTAGCGGACACTAGGAATGTAAACATTAGAAGCAGGAGTTGAATAGTGAGTTAGATACAAAGACGCTTAACAGAAAAGAAACTGGAAGAAACAAAATTTATTATTGGTTCTCAACGACATGTCGCTGATCAAGTCAATTGTCTAGTATTGGATATATAACTCAGAGGACACCACATGTCACCTGATTATCCATTTTTCACAGAACTTCTAAATATCTACAAATTGCTTAAGAAGAATATTAAGAAACGTAAAGGGGTGATTACTATAAAAGCATGATGGTGTAATGATATGAATATTCTATTTCAGTTAAAATACTCTTGTTGAGTTCTGCAATAAAAATATTTTTTACCTCATTTTTAATTAGAGAACTAATTATGAATGATTTAGAGAAACCGTTGTTAAGCATATCTATATCGTTACTAAGGTATTTTGTAAGTTTAAAATGTAGCAACTTATCACTACTTTGAGACTTTTGAGGTCTTTTTTAGTTCTAATGTTTAAAGTACGTGTAAATTATCAAATTTAGCTGAATTTTTAGCTAGAATTTTATTCAAAATTTACTGAAATCAGTAAATTTTAAAAAATTTATTTACAAAATCTTTGAATAAGGATCAAAGATGAAAATACTTCGCAATCTTAATTAGCTCTGCACCTCTATTGCATATACAGCAGAATGTGTACACAGTTATGAAAAAATTCATTTTGTAAATATTTTTATTTAACATTAAAAATTCATAGTGCAATGAACAAATTTATTTATAATCTTTCAAATAGAAAAAAAAGTTGTATTAAAAAACATCCCTTAGAGCCAACACATAAGCTCATTTGTTTTATAAAATATACGCTTTCAATTTTATGGGGAAGAGTTCCACTGCCCGGAAGTTATAAAAGTTTAAGATACGCATTAGCATTAATTAGAATGTTGATGCTAAAAAAATTTATTCCTATAAAGTTACAGAGGTTGATTATTGACTGATGATATGAGATAAGCAGATAATTTCGTGGGCTAGTATGGCCTGAACGTATTCAAATGTGCGCACATCCTTAGGAACTGTTTATGATTAAAGATGGATGACCTATTGCTAAGTAGTCTTGGTAGTAAGGAAAAAGCTGGAATAAATATATTACGGATTATAAATAAAGAGCGATTTGTAATGCAAGCCAGATATCATTGCTATAAAATACATAATTTTTAGACAACACCGTTTTTCCATTAATGCGAAGTGGTATTTTCAGATGTTAAGATTCGTTGTTCTCAATTTACTAAATCTCACTTTTTGGATCAGGCGCTTGACTTTACAGACTTATAAAAATCTTTAGCAATGTCATTAATAAAAAAAGTATAAAAATTTTCTCAAGGACCGGCAAATAATCCTAAATGAAATGAAAAGTTTGCTAAGGCTTCGACTTTGGTGCTGAAATTAAAATGGAAATTCGGCTTTCAGCTAATTTTCGTAACAATTGCAAAATTTCATTTAACGTTAAATTTTACCTATAGTTTAAGTTAAATTTGATTAATATTAAGTTTTTTAAATTAAAAAATAAAACTAATTTCAAGAGCGATATTCTGAGAAATGTAAGCCAAAAGTTATGAATTCAAAATATTTTTTTCTTAAAATATTTTGTAGAAAGTAATGAAATTTGATCATTTGTAACTTTTTTAGGTACAAGCTTTTACTTATTGAGGAGATATTGGGTCCCAAAATTAGACAATTTTTTAAAAATAACATATAAAATTCGTTGCAGATTGAGTGCAATTACTACTTTTATTGGCAATTTTGGCATCATGAGTTTTAGACGAATTCCTCTGGACGACTAGCAAAAGTTTTACGGACGATCTCCGAACAAGGCGTGCCAACTGGGATTTTCCAGCCAATTCGAATAGACATTGGTATTATTATAGTCAAACTTCAATTATAATAATACCATTATCGATTCAAATTAGGTTGAATTTTCTAAGGTTTAAAGTTACTCTGACGAAGCTTATATTGAATAATAATCTTAATTTTGCTAAAAGTATTACTTTTTTAATTTCTGTGCTAAAAAGATTACATTAAATTTTTGGAAAAAAAAATTTATGTCTGCTTTTCGGATAATCTTTGAAGGTTCGGATTACTTATTTAAATGTTATAAGCTGAGAAATTTAATCGAGATTTTAATTTTTTTAACGTAACACAAATATAAAAAATATTTCAAATAAAATAAAAGTTTTAATGGCATCTTTTTAGTGAAAACTTAATTTAAAAAATGTCATAAAGTAAAGGATCACATTAAGAAATGTTTTTTTAGTTTAAAAGTTTTAAAAAATAAATTAACCTAAAAAAAGGAAACGTTTTAATTGCTGAAACTCCGGAATCTATATATATATATATATATATATATATATATATATATATATATATTATATATATATATATATATATATATATATATATATATATACAGACTAAATATATATATATATATATATATATATATATATATATATATATTTATATATATATATATATATATATATATATATATATATATATATTATATATATATATATATATACATATTTATATATATACTCCGGAAATGTATATATATATATATATATATATATACATATTTATATATATACTCCGGAAATGTATATATATATATATATATATATATACATATTTATATATATACTCCGGAAATGTATATATATATATATTATATATATATATATATATATATATATATATATATATATATATATATATATTATATATATATATATATATATATATAAAATCATCTTTGTCTTAATTAGAAACCACTTTTTGTAAAATGCCTATAGATTACTTTAATACAATAATAAAGATTTTGAAATGATAAAATAAAGAGTTATGTTTTTTGAAATACCATTGGTGGCACCACTAAGGTAGGTATAGAACTTGCATCCAAACTCACATGAAGTTGAATTCTAAAATATTTTAAGATTATCAAAACTTTATGTTATATTTAAAACTAAAATACTATACTTATTAATATACATTTTTATAATAATAATATTGTCTGCCATTAAAATAACTGAAAATATTTATAAAAACTACAAAAAAAGCATTTTTTCAAATAGCTAAGTTACATTTTTATTGTTTTGAGAAATATTAAAAAAATAATAATTAGCCGGTAAAGCATTTTTTGAATATTATAAACTTTGTAATCGTTAATAAAGATAATGAACATTTTTTCACAATTATAATATCATAGAAAGAACCCGAATGTCGAAAAAATTCAATTATTGAAAGAAAGGACTTAACTCCTTTTTAAAAAAACGCTTTCATATATAAGAAGTCGAATAATTCAAACTTACACAGTCCGATAAGCAGTTGATCAGATTAAATGGTTTTGACGCATTACAAGCTTTCATGCACTAACATCAAAAATAAGAAAGTGTAAGAAATATGATTTTGGAACTCCAAAAATGTTTACATTAAAAAAAAATTATTCCTTCCTAATAAATAAAAAAATGTCTTTCAGTTATTTGCCGGTCATTTTCTTGTTTTTTCTTTTCTTTTTTGTTTTTGCACTAAATAAGTTAAAAAGCTGATGTTTATCTAAACAATATCTAAATTAAAACGTAGGCAATTTTGAGTTAAACTTTTTGTACAGAATTTTTAGAACGGTGTAAACTGACTACTAACGGTAACGGTCTTCTAAAAATCTATATAGAAGAAAATAAATTGAGTTTTGAATGCATTTCAAGTAGATCTTTCTAACTTGGACACAAACTTGGCAGTGACTTTGGTAATGAAGGTGTATTTGTACTATATACTACAGATTATAATATCTTTTTAAAATAAAAATAAAAATGAGCAAAGTATCTTTAGACTACTTGGTGTGCACGTGCCTTCCAACAGTCAATAAAACTTTACTAGTAAGAATAAAACATATCAAAATAAGTTATATTACATGCCGATCAGTAAAAAAAGTTTAAAAATTATGCTAACATACCTTATATTGAAAGTTTTTTTAATGAACTAGTTATAAGCTCAATCTTTTTTAAACTTTCAAAGTTTAAATTAGTGACAACAAGGGTTAAGGACAAATATGAATTTGTATTTATAAGTTTAAATAGGGACAACAAGGGTTGGGGACAAGTATGTATTCGTATTTCTAAGTTTAAATAGTGACAACAGGCGTTAATAACAAGTATGTATTTGTATTTCTAAATTTAAATAGTTACAACAAGGGTTGGGGTCAAATATGTATTTGTATTTACATTTGATAATGAGAGGCTACATTTTCGTATTTTCTATTGTATTTGAATAAAATTCTATTTAAGTAAATGTATTAGAATTTGTTTTTGATTAAATGTATTTGTAGTTCCATAAACTAATTTGACTGGCAGTTTTTTTGGATTAGCCATGAACTTTGTTGTTTTTTTTGTTGCAACAAATAATCTTTTTAATTAAACACCAAAATAACTTTTAAAATTGCTTTTGTTTGGTTTGGTTAGTTGTTTTCATTCTTCTATTAAGTCTTTCATTTTATCAGAATTTTCTTGAAAAAAATATCTTATTTGTATTTGGGAGTCAAGAGTTAAAATATTTGTTTTTGAATTTTATTGAACGTATTTGACCCCAATCCTAGAGACGGAACTTATTTTCTCCTAGTATCCATTATATAAATCAACATGCTTTAAACAAAGAAATTAGTACAACTTGTTAATAGCTTTAATAAGTTTTAGTACATTAAACTTTGACGAACTCACTTTACCTTTCAAAACTTTCTTTTATATTTTTAGATTTAAAGTAGTTTGAAATTTTGTATTTCAAAGTAGGTTCTTCTTTCAGTCACATTAAAAATAAGGAACAACTTCCAATGTAGAGTTCCAATATGAAATCTTTATCTAATATAGCTACATTGGTTTTTAAATGTAAAACTGCACGCGCGCAAAAATAGTTTTTTTTTTCATATTTATTTTTATATTCTAGCTTCCAATATGATCATTTTAAGAATATATACGAACACTGTCGATAACTAAACAAAATAAAGAATCTATTAGAGTTACATTAATAATAGTGTTGTTATTAACTGTAAATAGTTTCCCACTCACTGTAGTAACTTTTTTTTGTTGCTTTAACATTTCCACTTTTGAAATATTGCAGTTAAAAAAGTATTTGAGCATCTAGTGTCCGAAAATGCTTTCTTTCTCCTTTTTCAAGAAGTTTATTCACATACTTAAGTTTCACGCATATGAACTGATCGATTAGATGTAATATTATTAGATGGAGACCTTTAATTGGTTCGCATGAGTTTAAGCCATCTTAATGTATTTCACATGTAAAAATATTTCTTAAAGATCTGTCAGTACCTGGAAGGAAGCTATAAGAAAGTTGTAAAATTTTTTAAATTAAATTAGTTGATGATAAATTGCGAGAAATTTTACCAGGTATTGAAAAATACAATTTTAGATTTAAAGAGTTTTTAAGTTGCAACAGTTATTTTTGGCTACGTGGTTAAAAAGACTAATGTTGTACTTTTTTATGTCTTGATTGCGAACCCTTTTCTTAGCTAAATTTTTAGAGGTAGGAATCATAAGCATTTACCATCAAACGTTATTATACACAATATGCTTTTAAATGATTTTACTACTTCATTCCAGTAATAGTTAAGTTAACGTTACGTAAAATTAGAAGCAAAAATAATCAACAATGTTAGTGAGAATGAAAAATGAGACTGGAAATTATTTGAAGAACGAGAACTGAAATAGTATTGAATATCAATATAAGAAAAGAAAATAGAAGTTAATTTATTTATTATTACTGAACGAAAACTATTGAATTCAAAAGTAAAATTTACCAAAAAAGTTGTTATGACAATTTATTTACACTTCCTTTATTGCTGTTGCACAAGTCTGACCACCAATCTAGTTAAGTGCTCTTTGGCTTGCTGGCCATGCTTTTATAACAAAAGATTATATATATCGTTGATGTAAGAGTCAAACTATTGCATCAAAGACACATTAATTGTTACAAAAAAATATAAATATTTCAAGACACTTAAGAGTTAATGAATTGAATGAGACAATGCAGACATCATTAGAGGTGACAGTTTTTATAAAACTAAACAAGAATATGTGATTAAAATTCAAGCGTATATTTTTTAATAGTTTATAATAAATCTCATCTCAATTCAATTGAATTGTTAATTTGACTGGTTTACAATTATAGTAAGGTTATTTATATTGTATTATATTATATTAAGAAATTGCTTTAATTTTGTTCTCTTGCAACTTTGATAATGATACTTATTATGTTAATATCCTATTAAAAATTAAAAAAAAAACTTAACAGAAGTAAAATATTAACTGAATTAAGAACTGAAATAAGAAGTAGAGTTGCTGAAATCATAAGAACTGACTGAAACTATTTTTATAAGAACTGATTTAAAACTAAAATAGAAATAATTTTATAAGTAAAACTACAGTTTGAAACTAAATTAACACCAAAAAGACTAAATAGAAACTAAAATAGAAATTATATTTCAATCTTAAATATCACTGCTTCATTCTTAAATAGCGAGGTTCAAGTTTTTGGTATAAAACTTATAAATCGTGCTGTTACAAATAATAATCATAAAAGTAAAAAGAAAAAATTTAATTTGATTTAAAAGTAGTTAGTGCCAAATAATAATGCATACTGATATGTTTATATTCAGTAGTAATTGTGAGGTTTACATTCTTCATTTATTTTAGGTCAATGTTCAGTCAGTTATGTTACATTTAGTATCCAATAAACACAGTTGCTTAAAAAACGTTTTATAGACGATTTCATTTCTAAAAGAGCGTTTTAAGACATCTTGTGTTTACTATGATTTCAATAATACTAATTAGATCCAGTATCGTAGGGGTGTGTAGAGAATTTTGAAAGACCTCATTAGTTGTCTCTTTTTTACAATTTTTATATTTTAATGTTTTTTTTTTTTTTATAATCAAAAGTGCATTATTGCATTTTATTACCTCCTGAAACTGAAAAACTCGTTATTATTTTTTTGAAAGAAACTTTCGTGTAATAGATTCCTCTATAGACGTTATTCAACCAATATTACGATATGATTTAGTGGAATAATGTATCAGCAATACATTTCAATAAAGATTGAGTCGAAAACTTTTTTAGTTCTCAGAGCTACCTATTGTAAATGCTTTAAACTTGTTTACTCTTCTTATGTCTTTTTAACATAACCTTGGTAATTAAGCAAAACTTTTTTATGATCAGTCATACAATAGCGCAAGTGCCATTTCTGGCTAAATTTGTGGACTACAAAAAAGTCTTCAAAAAATTGTATCGTTTGCTTTGTTTACACATTACTGTGCTTAAAAATTGAATGCACGATAGTTGAGGTTGTAAATTTTTACCCAGATAACACATGGAAGTTGGCTTGATGTCTTGACGACAATATTTATATCATTACTAGATTGGCATCTTTTTACTTCATCAGGACAATATCACCCCGATAAAGAAAATAAATCAAAAAGTATTTCATCGGTAAACGATATTTGCTTGATATCTGTAAACATACCTTAAAATAACTTATTCTTGGAATGTTTATTATGCGCAAACCTAGCGATAAGAAGAAAATACTAACCACGCGTATTTACGCATTTCAAATACTTAATTATATGAAATATCTCAATTCAGGTGAGTATTGTGATTAAGTATAGTGTTTAAAATTTAAAGAACTATTTGTAATTGAAATAGAATTTGAAAATCTAATAACTATTTTCAAAACTTACATTGTAAATTTTTATCTGAAGTATTTTAAACATCTGTTTTCAAATTTTTAAAGTTCCTAACTACACAACTTATTCTTTATTCTCAACTTATTCAAAGCTTAAAAATATTATAATATTATATATCAAAAAATATATATACATATATATATATATATATATATATATATATACATACATATATATATATATATATATATATATATATATATATATATATATATATATATATATATATATATATATATATATATATATATATATATATATATATATATATATATATATATAAATATATATTTATATATATATATATATTTATATATATGTATATATAAATATTATATATATATATATATATATATATATATATATATATATATATATATATATATTTATATATACATATATATAAATATATAAATTTATATATAATTAGTAAAAAACACTTATCTAACTTTTATCTTCGACTTGAAGTTTCACCATTGCTGGATCATCAGGAAGAGTTACTAAATCTCAATAAACATTCAATTTATAGAAAAAAATATTTTACAGAAACTTATAAATTATTATAAAAAATTTTTAATTACTATATTTTTTTGTTAACGGGAAGTTACAGAAAGTAATTATGAAATAATTTTCTTTGGAATGGGGATAGTTTAATTTGGTCATTTGTTTTTATAATTTTTTAAGAGGTATTTATTTTCGTGCCTACATTTAGAAATTAATTCAGATTTTTTATTTAATAAATTTTCTTGATTTAAATGAGTAATTATTTCAAATTTTTCTTGCAAACATTGCATACATTTTTTGGAAATGTTATTATAGGCAGGGGCAGATTTTAGAATAGACCATTGTAAATTAAAATTTTTATTTTTTTCTTTTAAATCCCAAATATATTTTGACAGCATAGTCTCTTTTGAATATTTTTTGTGTTTAAACGATTGTTTGTGGTTGGCATAACGTTTTTTCCATTCCCCCTCGGTTAAGCCAATATATTGTTTATCAGGGTTGTTTTGTGAAGAAACAATGCACTTGTAAATTACATTTTTCGAAAGGCATTTTCCATTTAGAGGGCAATCTATTTGTTGTTTACAATTACAATAATCAGCGTTTTTTTCTTTTATATGTTCATTTTTATTAATTAACGCGTAGTTGTGGCCTTTTATAATTCTTTCTAAATTTTTTGTACAACTATAACTTACTTTAATGGTATTTCTGTTAAAAATCTTATGTAATTTATTAGAGGGAGGAAAATGTTTGTCTACTAATTTTAGAAAAATTTTACCTATATTTGTTGAAACATTTTTGCTGTACGGGGGGTTGAACCAAATTATGTTTCTATTTCTATTACGCTTTTTTGCAATTTTCTTTTCAATTTTTAGCTCGAAATTTTGAAAGCCACTTTTTTTAAGGGCATCTCTATAAACTCGTTTAGAGGAGTTAAAAATATTTTCATTAGAAGAGTTTTGGTTTAGCCTATTGTTAATTGAAATTGGAATTTGTTTTAGAATTTGAGGGGGATGGTTCGAATTTACATTAATATACAATAATTCGTCATTAGGTTTTTTGTAGGGCTTATAGGAACTTTCTGAGAGGTTAAATGTGACATCAAGAAAATTCACTATTTTTAAATTTATATTTATTTCAATTAGGAAGCCAATATTTTTAAAAACTTTAACAATATCTTTTCTAATTTTATCGAGTTGTGGCCCTGATTTTTTATGCATTATTATTAAACCGTCGTCGCGATAAAAACCTAATTGATTAATTTGGATTATTTTAGCTAGGGTATTTAAAATAAATAAACCTACAAATTCGCAAATTTCTGCTCCGTCGTAACTTCCCATTGTTACATCAAAGCATTCGTGCGTGGTTTTTTTCTTCCACGTTTCCTTACCAAAATAGAGTAAATTTTTTCTGCAGTGCTTAATTATACGGTTAGTGTCCTCAGTAATTTCTAAATGGGATTTTCCAAATTCTATTGTTTTATCTAAAATTTCTGCTGTAATTGAGGGGTAAAAATCAATAATATCAAATTGTATAAATGTGCATTCATTTTTATTGTTAATTTTAGAAAACCAATCTATAACATCAGTGGTATTTTTCCACTGATGTAAACCTAATTTTTTCCGAATAGAGTTATTAATTTTGTCTAGTTTTGTTTTGCTAACGTGCCCTAGTTCACTTTTTGAAGGTACTAGTAGCCTACAAGGGAGTTTATTTTGAAAATTTGGTTTGTGATCTTTTAGCGAAACAAACGCTTGCGCTGGTGCAACTGATTCAATTCTCGCATCTAAATTAATATTTTTGGCGATGTTTTGAGCTTCTAAGTTAATGGCGTTTTCCAAATTTTTTGGTGCTTTTGTATAATTTTTAGAAATATTATCGCGCAGTATTTTTTGATGAGTTTCTGGGGTAATTTGGTAAATGTTACTTGTTTTGTCAGCAAAAACTAAAATATTAGTGTTCAATTTTATATTATTATTAATGTCTAATTTTAATTGTTTTTGGAATTCATTATTTATGTTTTGTAATTTTATAGTTTTAATTAAGTGTAATAAATCATTTTCAAAATTGGTGGGGCGTTTTTTGTTTTGAATCCATAATTTTCATTCTGTTTTTTTTCAATTAAAGGGTTTTTATTTTTTTCAGATTCTAAGAAAAAATGGGCTTTCCAACAAATTCTTATAATAAAGTGTTCTACTTTGTCTATTAATGAAATAGTATAACTTTTTTTGTCTGGGATCGGGATATTTTTGAGAGAGTAAGTAAAATTGTTAGTTTCCATGTTTAGGTTAGGTAAAATACAATTAAAGAGTGCTCAACAAGTATAAACTTGGAGCTTAATATGTAAATCGCCAAAAATATTAATTTAGATGCGAGAATTGAATCAGTTGCACCAGCGCAAGCGTTTGTTTCGCTAAAAGATCACAAACCAAATTTTCAAAATAAACTCCCTTGTAGGCTACTAGTACCTTCAAAAAGTGAACTAGGGCACGTTAGCAAAACAAAACTAGACAAAATTAATAACTCTATTCGGAAAAAATTAGGTTTACATCAGTGGAAAAATACCACTGATGTTATAGATTGGTTTTCTAAAATTAACAATAAAAATGAATGCACATTTATACAATTTGATATTATTGATTTTTACCCCTCAATTACAGCAGAAATTTTAGATAAAACAATAGAATTTGGAAAATCCCATTTAGAAATTACTGAGGACACTAACCGTATAATTAAGCACTGCAGAAAAAATTTACTCTATTTTGGTAAGGAAACGTGGAAGAAAAAAACCACGCACGAATGCTTTGATGTAACAATGGGAAGTTACGACGGAGCAGAAATTTGCGAATTTGTAGGTTTATTTATTTTAAATACCCTAGCTAAAATAATCCAAATTAATCAATTAGGTTTTTATCGCGACGACGGTTTAATAATAATGCATAAAAAATCAGGGCCACAACTCGATAAAATTAGAAAAGATATTGTTAAAGTTTTTAAAAATATTGGCTTCCTAATTGAAATAAATATAAATTTAAAAATAGTGAATTTTCTTGATGTCACATTTAACCTCTCAGAAAGTTCCTATAAGCCCTACAAAAAACCTAATGACGAATTATTGTATATTAATGTAAATTCGAACCATCCCCCTCAAATTCTAAAACAAATTCCAATTTCAATTAACAATAGGCTAAACCAAAACTCTTCTAATGAAAATATTTTTAACTCCTCTAAACGAGTTTATAGAGATGCCCTTAAAAAAAGTGGCTTTCAAAATTTCGAGCTAAAAATTGAAAAGAAAATTGCAAAAAAGCGTAATAGAAATAGAAACATAATTTGGTTCAACCCCCCGTACAGCAAAAATGTTTCAACAAATATAGGTAAAATTTTTCTAAAATTAGTAGACAAACATTTTCCTCCCTCTAATAAATTACATAAGATTTTTAACAGAAATACCATTAAAGTAAGTTATAGTTGTACAAAAAATTTAGAAAGAATTATAAAAGGCCACAACTACGCGTTAATTAATAAAAATGAACATATAAAAGAAAAAAACGCTGATTATTGTAATTGTAAACAACAAATAGATTGCCCTCTAAATGGAAAATGCCTTTCGAAAAATGTAATTTACAAGTGCATTGTTTCTTCACAAAACAACCCTGATAAACAATATATTGGCTTAACCGAGGGGGAATGGAAAAAACGTTATGCCAACCACAAACAATCGTTTAAACACAAAAAATATTCAAAAGAGACTATGCTGTCAAAATATATTTGGGATTTAAAAGAAAAAAATAAAAATTTTAATTTACAATGGTCTATTCTAAAATCTGCCCCTGCCTATAATAACATTTCCAAAAAATGTATGCAATGTTTGCAAGAAAAATTTGAAATAATTACTCATTTAAATCAAGAAAATTTATTAAATAAAAAATCTGAATTAATTTCTAAATGTAGGCACGAAAATAAATACCTCTTAAAAAATTATAAAAACAAATGACCAAATTAAACTATCCCCATTCCAAAGAAAATTATTTCATAATTACTTTCTGTAACTTCCCGTTAACAAAAAAATAAAGTAATTAAAAATTTTTTATAATAATTTATAAGTTTCTGTAAAATATTTTTTTCTATAAATTGAATGTTTATTGAGATTTAGTAACTCTTCCTGATGATCCAGCAATGGTGAAACTTCAAGTCGAAGATAAAAGTTAGATAAGTGTTTTTTACTAATTAATTATTGCTCTGTTCTTTAAGAACATTGAGCACTCTATTTGTAAAATACACTAACATAATTTACATAAATTTATATATATATATATATATTTTGATATACATTACATCATCTTCATAATAGATTAATTGTAATATTTTTTAGATAAAATGTGAAGGGAGCAGAAAGAAGACAAAAGTCTTATCATCCAGCACCGTAGTATCATTTACATATTAAATAAACAATCAGTTACCAGATATAAAAAATATATGTATATATATATATATATATATATTTATATATATATATATATATATATATATATGTATACATGTATATATATATATAAATTTTTTTGTTTTGTTTTGAATACAATACAGCTTGAAAGCATAAAAACATTCATAAATTTTAATGATTAGTAATGATGTAAAGAGTAATACCGCTTTTTAACAAAAGGAAAAGTTTAAAATTAAAAGAGAGTCAAATAAAAATTAAGATTAAAGTAGAATTCGAAATACATATTTATCAAGTGACTGTTTTTTTTAGATACTTTTGAAAAATTGAATTAAAATTTTAGTTTTGCTACTAATTGAAAGAAATGAGTTCCACAAACATGGCTCTGAATATGTTATTGAGGTTTGTGATTATTTTAACAAAGCTTTTGATACCTAATGCTTAAGCAACAAATGCGTTGTTTGATATTTATGATCTACAGATTATTACATATCAATAAAGAAAAGGTCTTTAAAAATATTAGGCACCATATGATATTTTAATCTAAACATAAATAAAAGAATATTATAAATTATTAATTGAAAAACCTTCAGCATTCCAAGCTTTTTAAGCAGTAGAATGGCATGTTGGATTTTAACCAGTTGAATGGCATGTTGAATGGTGTATTTATTAGTATTTAATATGAGGCAGCTTGATTGTTTGTGTTTTTTGAAGATACACGTTAGTCTTGCGGATAAATGCTTGGCCAGGCAATCTTGCAATGACTAATATAGCTATGAATTAATTAAAAGTAAAGAGATTTTAAACAGTTTTTATCCAATATATATCTACTTTTATGAATAATTCCGATACTTATAAAATTTTATTTTCTATTAGATTAATGCGCTCTTTCCAACTTATTTGCTCATCAATTAAACGCCTAGGAATTTAATACAAAATTTTTTCCATTTAAATATCAGTGAGTCTTACGGGCAACTTGCCAGATAAAGGAAATTTTAAAAAGCAAATATCTTTGTTTTTGGTAGGGTTCAGAGAGAGTTTGTTGGCTGTAAATTATACATTGAGGTTATCAAGCTCACGATTCATAGTGGTAAAGATTATTATAATGCTGAGAACCTGGCTAAACTTTACACAGAAGACTTAAGTAAAAACAAATTTTCTATTGAAATTTGGCATTCTTTTCCATAAGAAGGACTATTCTAGCCAGCGAAAAGCCTGTCGAACTTTTTAATGAAGTTATCTTAATCTGTTAAGGCGCTACATTCAATATTTCCAAAAGTGTGTATTTTACTTAAAATCTTTCTAAGATTGCCCGTTTCAACTTCTGAAGGAAAAGGATCTTTCAGCAGATTAGCCATCATTAACGATTATCTTTGTTCCACAATGGGTCAGAAGCGATATGTTACATAAATACAAATATATATAAATATTTTTTTTTTATGTAACATGTTTAATAATTTGTAATATTTCACATGTTTCATTGCTACAAGAAACTTTTAAAAAGGTATGATTTTCAATTAAATTTCCGGTATATATAATTTAGAACAAAAGTCATAACAGAGAAATAGTAATTGAAAAAAAACTTGCAGCAAGCTTTTGGTCAGTTTGGATTATATTACATTTATGAATTAAGTTCAGTGAAACAAATTTAAAGTTACCCGAATAGTCTGTATGCTGTTTTAAAATAATGTTATTATATTAAAATTTGTTACTATATTAAGTTTTGGTAATATACTGAATTTTAAATATTATTTATATTTTAAACTCAATTACACAACGTTCCATGTTGCATTAGATTTTGTTTAAAAAAGTCGAAAGAAAAAAGGTTAACGGTATACGA
>NC_088920.1:62100000-62102500 GCF_038396675.1 Hydra vulgaris | reverse complement strand
TTTCTGTTCACCGCTTTTTTAGATTAGAGGTTTTTATTGAAGGACAATAAGTAAATGATTTGTTAGTTTTAATTTTTATTTATTGTAAATTTAAATTGAATTACTTAAAATGAGCGCCAAATGTAAGTCAATATTGAAAAATTAAAATTAGGCAGGCTATGCCTGCCAACTAATTTTTTACTTGGTAAATCTTTTGTTAGTAGTTTAGCCTGCTCGTTCTCTCATGTTCTTTTTCGGTTTTTCCTTTTTAGTTTTTACATAACTTTTTAAAAGGATTCTTCAATTTACTTCATGCTTTTCTTTCTCTTTAATAAGGTTCTATTTGTTTTGACTTTTTTTTAATACTTCGTTTTTATTGTTGTTAAATTTGTTTGCAATTACTTGTCGGTGGCAAAGAGTCAAAGAAACTTTGATTAGGTGTTTTATTCGTTTTGGAAATTCATGTGAGATTTTAATTGGCTTTTAATAGGTTTTAGTTTCCTGTCTAAGCTGTTTTGATTGTGCACTTTAAGCCCATAGCACTTGTCTTAATGAAAACTGGATTCGACATATTTTCCACTACCGCCACAAGGAGTTCTGTGTAACGTGGTGTTTTTTTTACAGACGTTTTACCTATGGCTTTCCATAAACATATCTGCCATAGTCCGTCTGCTTTGATGTATTATGAACAATAAAGAATTTAGACTCATCGGGTGCACAAAACAGAATCATGAGTTCTGCTGTTCAGTTTTTATTAGGTTGGATCGTTAAAAGGTGTAATGACTTTTTGAAATAGTATTATATAAAAACCGTTTTTTGGAAAGCCATTCTGAAGTAATCGATTCCTAATTTAATCCTTAACATTAATTCCCTTAACTTTTATGCCTTACATTATATATGTATACATGCATATATATATACATACATATATATATATATACATACATATATATATATATATATATATATATATATATATATATATATATATATATATATATATATATATATATATATATATATATATATATATATATATATATATATATATATATATATATATATATATATATATATATATATATATATATATATATATATATATATATATATATATATATATATATATAAAGCAAATTTTGAGCGTATTGCGACTCAAAATTTTTACAAGCTAATATAAAATTAGTAAAAAAAAAATCTTTGATATTTGCTCTCTAAAAAATCTAAATAATAATTTTTGATTTGCACTACATTTAATTACGTGACACAAGATTGTCAGAAGAGTTGAAGTCCTAGTAAATACAAAGTGATCCGTCCAACAAACGTCCCTTGGACGTATCACGGACGTCTGAACGTCCGTAAGTCGTCCTACAAACGTCTGTAAGACGTCATACGAACGTCCACAAGGAGTCCTAAGAACGTCTTTGAACAACGCATGCCTATTGGGGTGTAGTTGAAATATTACATTTTTTACGACTTTGGCTGGTAAGCTTCGTTATGACTTTAGTATATAGTTGTGGTAAATAACCTTAAAATTATTTGTTATTAAACTTTTGTTTTAATGAAGAAATATTAATTGATTTCAAAACTTAAACCGAAAAATATCAATAGCCTCTTGTTTTTAATCATGTTTCATAACTTCAAGCATAGAAAAGTAATAGCTAATATAACCATAAAGAAAATATTGTTTAACAAATTTGTGAAAATTAAAAAAAAGAGTATTTAAAAAGTATTTTAGCGATACTGTGAATAAACCCACTCAAAACTAAATTCAACTTCAAGAGAAAGTAGTTAGATTTTTTCCGTAGTTTTTTAGTAGTTAGTTTTTTTCGACAACTATTGAAAGTTGCAAAGTTAAATTATTCCTGAGTTTTGATCAATATTATTAGAAATATTTTAAGTTGGCCAGTAATGAAAAGTAAATTGAAGAATATAGTAGTATAGAAAATAGTAAAAAATAGATAAAGTTTAACTGTCTAAAGTTTAACTGTTTTTGACTAGTCATTAAATGTTTACTTCATATACTTTGAAAAAATTGTAATACAATATCTAAAGATGTAAAAACACTTTAAATTCATACACTGATAATTGTTCTAAATTGATACTCTAGAAGATGATTTTTTAAAACGTATTGTAAATTCTAGTCAAAAAAGTCATATGTTAAACAATTTTAAAAGGTGTTTAAAAGACGTCTTACAGAGTGTTAAGTTAAATTATTATAATGTCTTTAAGATTAATTTAAAGTCAATTTTAAAACGACTTTTTATTTGTTTTTTATTTCTTTTAGTTTATAGTCTTTGTTTTACGAAAAGGCCTTCTATCATTAATAGATTAAAAAATTAAAACTAAAATTTTAAAACTAAGTTTAAAAAAATTTAGAACTAAATTTAAATAACAATGTAATAAAATTTTTTTTTATTTCTTATTATACTTATATGGATTTAAAACTTCAGGCTTTTAAACTTTTTAAAACTAATGCAAATACCACTGAATTATTTATCATTTACTTTATAAAGTGATT
>NC_088920.1:62085000-62095000 GCF_038396675.1 Hydra vulgaris | reverse complement strand
TTGATTTAATCCCGTTTGATAAAATACAACTGAAAATGAAGAGAAAAAACGAAGCTTCTAAAAAGCAGAACAAATGAATCATAACTCAAAAACTTGAACGAGATAAAAATGATTGACTTTTATAAATTTAATCAAGCGCGCCTGACAGAGGGTTAAATGCATTACTCGACGTAATCTTTATCACTTCGCATTTAGGTTTAGAAATTTGAAATTATTTTTTTAATTAATTTATTAACTTGAGTTAACTTTAAGTTAAGTTATTTAGAGTAATTAGAAATTTAGAATTATTTTTTTGATGTTTGTTTTGGAGTTTAAAAAATGTATTTTAAAAATGTGAGGCCCAACAAAATTGGAAGCCCAGGCCACATGCCCCATGTGGCTCCCCCTCAGAGAGGGCCTTTATATATATATATATATATATATATATATATATATATATATATATATATATATATATATATATATATATATATATATATATATATACTAAATCCACTTAATAAACAAAAACTAAAGCGGTCCGCTCAAATGGATGTAGAGGACCACTAAAAATCCGCTATAGAATGTTTGCTGGGAATTAAGCTAAACACTACAGAACATTTTTTGGTATATTACTGTAGCTATTTGTACTTGCAGAGTTGTTATTCTAGTTCGCAATTTAATATTTAATTTTACAGCTTTTTACTACAAAATAAACCAAAATGTTTCAATATTTTTAAAAACATAATACATATTATTAATAATATAACAATTTATATTTACTAAATTTCTTTTAAGAAATATTTTACGGAATATATTCATTTTTAGATATACTTTAAAATGTATACTAGTTTACCTTTAAATACGTGCAATAAGAATAAAGTTGACCCTGTATGAACCACTCTTTAGCGATATCATATCCAATATTCTTGCAATTTAATAAAAACGATTCTGTGACTTCAATTTTGATTAATGCATACGTCAATAGAAAGAAACTTAGACTTCCCATTCTATTTGATTTTAAAAATTGTTAAAAACGAATAAAAACTATACTTAAATTATTTTGACTGTCGATTTAGTTTTAAAATCTATTTGCAGCTTTTTCAACATCCCTCTACTAAATTAAACTCTTTTTTATTTAACTTCAAAACTTCTAAAGAAGATATTTAGATTTGTATTTGTATTTAGATATTTAGTTCGATTTTCATAATAAAAAACTCGGTTCATTTGACGCTATTGGTTTTCATAAGAAATGATTACTTAAACTTAATAAAAACATAGAATAAAGAAGTTCTTAGTCTTTTGATTTATCAAAAAAGTTTACAAATAAAATACCAATAGTCTTATTAGATTAGCAAATAAAGATAACAATTAAATAGAAGAATTATTTTGAAAAGAATGGTATTAAAGATGCCATATACTAAACTTTATATTCAAAAATCTAATGCGTTTTTAGCAAACGCATATAGTAGTTGTTGTCAAAACATAATGCCATGCCTGGCAAGACCTAATGTGTTTACCAAAGAAATTTTAATTAAAACAAAGCTTTAATCTCAAAATCCCATTGCTATAAATAAACACATGAAATAAATATATACTGATATACGTTATATGATTAACGTTTACTATTAAAATTGTTTCTGGGTTGATTTTATTTGCAAAAACAATGAGTGTTGAAAATAAGATTAAAATATTCTAAGGGTAATAATCACATTATTTTAATCACATTAGTGTATTTTTTTAACAGAGCTTTTATTCAAAAGTGATCAAAGAATTTAAATATTAAGGACTATTATGTCATATCAGCATTTTTTTAAGCTAGTTATATTTTTTCAAAAAAACTTTTTTTAAGCACGGTGTTAAGTATTGTTTCCCTATTTAACAATATTCAAGTTACGAGTTTGTTATAAATCATCATAAGACGTAACCTAAGAAGTCTTATGGAACAATTTTCAAAAATTTTTATACAACATTTTTTAAATAACTTTGGATTAAAGTTTCATTATTCGCAATGTATTATTTCATTATGTATATACAAGTAAATATAAGTAATAAGAACCTCGACGGTTGAGTCAATTAGTTACATTCATTAATAATTTATCAAGATTGGAAATGTTCACAGCGCTCTATGCGATATTATGACAACGCTTCTCGCGTTATAAGCACTAATATGAGTAAACAGTAATAAAAAAGTAAACAATCATAAATAAAAAACAGTAATAAATAAAAACATATATAAATAAGTAAGCAGTAATAAATAAAAACATATATAAATAAGTAAGCAGTAATAAATAAGTAATAAAGCAGTAAAAAGTAAGTAAACAGTAATATATAAATAATATATAAACATATAAATACAGTAATATATAAATAATATATAGGCGTTCAATATACTTAACTTTTTTTACCAAATGACATTTAATGTTTGTTTCTATTTCTTTATAAGAAAAATTTAGCTTTTTTTTTTGTGGATATTATTATGTTTTTTTTTGTTTTTTATGTTCTTCCAAACAAATTTATGAACAGTAAGGAGGGTCGAAATTTTTTTTTTTTTAATCTTAAAACCGGTTGTATTGAATGGAATAGATTACAACTTAAAAGATATATTATAAAACCAGAAATACTATAAAAGAACCATTGTTTCTAGATATTGCCGAGCTTTTGTCTTAAAAAGTAGAAGACATTTAGAGAAAATCGCCCCTTCCTACGGTTGCACACACAATATATTTCAGCTATTAATGGCTTATCATTTACAGTGCAAAAGCCTCATCGAATCTTTAAAAAGATTATCTGCTGCTCAAAAATTGATTTTATACAGCATAGCAGAGTTCTATTTGACATTTGTTCATGTAAATGTAAACAAATTCAAACTTGTTGTTTGTTCAAGAGAAAAAAGTTACCAAAAGAAGAGAAAAATTTTTTGCTTGACCAAAGAAAGGAAGATACGAATTGGTAGAATAGTTTGTATACTTTCAACTAAATTACAAAAAAAGGTTACAAAAACCTCTAAGACGAACAAATCTAGTGCACACATTGACAAAATTCAAATAAAGTGTAAGATTGAACAGCAGGAGTTATTGTTGTCATCAAGTCTGAAGGCTATATTTCTTCACCTGATAGGCTAAAATTCTTTTTTACACCACAAATAAAAAAAAAGTTACAAAAAAAATACAGTTAAAACTTTGCCTATGTTGTCAACATCCTGCGACCATTACTGTATTTCCGACAGAGCAACCGCTGCAATTGTTTTTTCAGTATTGCACAATACATCTTCGGAATAATATCCGAGGATATATTGTGTGTACGAATACTTCTTCAACAAGTGGTCAGTAAATCAAAAAAACAGCTTGAAAGAAAAAAAAACGTAATGAATTGTATAAACAACAAACACAGCATTATTTACCTGATTTATACTTTGATGGACTAAAATGACAAGAAGCTAAATATTGTAAAGAAAGGAGAAAAAAAGGTACAGACAAACAGTGATTGAGGAGCATATATCTGTCTGTTTAACAGACCAGTTCAGTTTATATTGGTTATGCTACACCAGTTCGAGGTACTGCTAAAAGTATTGAAACATTGATTAATGGGCTTAAGTTGACACAAAAAATTAATCTAGATGATTTGATGGTTATTGGTTGCGATGGTTCGGAATCACTAACACTGGAAAATGCAACAACGTGTTTAGAAACTTCGAGAGAAGGCTTCAACACCCCTTACACTGGATTATTTGCATGCTACATTTAAAAAAATTATATTTGAGACATCTGTTTATGAAATTAGACGGTGTTACCACTGGTCCATCCTCACAGGCTGGTCCTATTAGCAAAATAAAAAATATCGGCAAATTATAAAAAATTAAAAAAAATTGTGAAAAACTACCAATAATAAACTATGAAAAAATACAAAGCGAACTTCCAAAAGTGAAATTTAAAGATTTGAGTACAGATAAAAAATACTTATATGAAGTAAAAATGGCAGCTATTAGTGGCAAATGCTTTAATGATTTTTAACAAAAGCAAATAGAATATTACGATTATATATTTCTACATCAAATCCATCAAATGAATTAAAAATATTAGCTGAGTATTGTCTTTAAGTATAAGCTCCAGTATGGTTTCAAAAAAAAAACAAATCCAATGGTTGGTCTAAGAACTTTTGGAAATTAGTTAACGATTCTCGATATCTGCCAGCACAGTCTAAACTAATATTAGATCCCGTAATTCAACGTAATGCCTTTTTTGCCCACCCTGAAAATTTGCTTCTGTCGATGTTGTATGATAAATACAAAACAGTAAGGAATCTTGCTGCCAGGAGTATACTTGAAGCACTAAGTTCACTTCATACAAAAAATATATCTCGTGTTTGAAGTGCCGCAAATAAAAATTGATGCCAATAGTTTTTTTGAGCTCATTATTTGGCAACAAAGTAATTTCGATCCTCCAATGCTTCAACAAATCAATAGTCATGAAATAAATGAGTTTATTGAGTATAAGGGCGGCTGAAACTTAATTTACTTAAAGCTACCATTAAACCTACCATTAAACCTACCAGCTACGTAGGCAGTCGAACGCTCTGTGAATATAGTGACGGAAGCATCTATATCCTTATGCGGTAAAAAATCAAGAGAAGATTTAATACGAGCGAAACTTGCATCCAGAAATCTTATGCCCCGTTTTGACAGTGAACAAGATTTTGAGGTCAAAATCAGTTAGATTTTATTTTACAGTATAATAATACCAAATTTTAGTACCGTGTTTATTAATTATGCATACTACACTTTATTTCTTTATTTTTTATTATTATATAACAGTTTCTTAATAAAAGGTATACATTAAACCAAACGTTTTTTTTTCTGAAAATTTCCCAAACTTTAAATCGCATGCGCTGGCTAACGACTTTAAATTAATTTTTGTTGGCAATTTTTATTTGTTTACACGTGAGACAACATAACATCACCATTAGAATTTGATTGAACAACCCTAATTTTTTCTTAAATATAACGATCCATCCTACTGAACAGTATGGAAAATCAAATAGTATATTCATAAAGTTTTAATAAGCGTTTTTAACACTCATATATTTCGACTATCAATTAATTGACTTGTATATTTTAATAATAGTAAACCGCACTCAATAAAATCTCAATTTTTTTCTATAAAACATATGATTCACTCTACCAACACTAGTAACTTTTAGGTCGTTTAGGTTGAAAATTTGATAACGCAAAACATTTTTATTATATTTTAAATGTTCATGGCTATTATACAAAAAATATTATGAAAAGAATAAATTGTTTTGAAGTGCGCTCTAATGCAAATATCAATTTTTAAAGGGGGTAAAGGTAACTTTTTCCTCCTCCCCTTGCTCTCCTTTATTTATTTAAAAATTGAAGTTACACCATCTTAAAAAAAAACGTACTTCATATACATATTCAAAATTTCAATAAAAAATATCTTGGCATTTAAAAGATTTAACTATTTAAAGTAAAACTTCAAAAAACTTAAGTTCACTTTTAATAAAATATACTGTAATATTCAAGATATAATAAAGTCTTATAATAAATCATTAAAGCAATTGCCACTAATAGCTGCCATTTTTACTCCATATAAGTATTTTTTATCTGTACTCAGTTCTTTAAATTTTACTTTTGGAAGTTCGCTTTGTATTTTTTTATAGTTTATTATTGGTAACTTTTCACAATTTTTTTTAATTTTTTATAATTTGCCGAAATTCTTTAATTTGCAATTTTAATGTATAACATTGTAACACATAATTTCATATATAAAACTATATTTTATGGTATAATACAAAATCATTTCTTGTAATAATATATATATATATATATTATATTTATATATGTATATATATATATAACTATATATATATATATATATATATATGTATATATATATATATATATATATATATATATATATATATATATATATATATATATATATATATATATATATATATATATATATATATTATATTTATACATTAGGCCCGTATCAAATGGGGAAAGAGGCAGCAGGGGCATTTGCTCCTTCCCCAATATTTTTGAATTTAGTTTTTAGAAAATAGCAGACGATTTCAAATTAAAACATAAAAGAAAAAAAAAGGTAATTTTGGCGTAAGTTTCTTTAAAAAAAATTATTGACCAACTAATAATATTTGACCTACGCATTAGTATTGCCTCCACATAGTGGAGGAATAAGACTTCGGGGCCCATTTTTTTGATAAATAATGATCAAAAAAAAAAAAGAAAAAAAAGAAATTTAAAACTATATTCATCCAGGATTGCGTTATTATTTATTTTGCCTATAGTTTTTTACATATGGATAAGTAAGTATAAATATTACCTTGTATCTCAAAAATAATTTTATTCTCTCTGATGTAAGTAACCACATCTCTAAACTAGTCAAAAAGAGTACAAATAAACCTTGCCTCTTGGACATAACAGGCTACAATAGGGTTGAAAAGAAGAGTTGGATTATAATTAGTGTTGGCATACAGCTAAATCAAGAGTAGTAAAGGATTCCCAGTTACCAAATCAGTACATTTTAAATACTTCTCCCCACAACAAAAACAAATACGTTTTTATAAAGAGAAATGATTACTTGGTTTGTTTGCTTGTAAACTATCTTAATTATGCTAGTTTTAATAAAAATAAATAATAAATATGTTAGGTATTTAACTAAAGCATATATATATATAAATATATATATATATATATATATATATATATATATATATATATATATATATATATAAATATATAAATATATATATATATATATATATATATATATATATACAATGGAAAAAAGTATGCCAAGCAAAAAAAACGATAATTGAATATTAGAAATTTGAAAAAAGATTTGTTTCTTTTAAAGAGATACATTTTGTCAGATCAGGTTATCCTTTTGTCAGATCAGGTTATCCTGCTACTGGTAACATGTAACCCAGTACAATCTGCTTCATGTCCTGCTGCCTTGTAGGATACGCCTTTTTAGGCAAAGGCTAGGAGATGCCAACTCCGATATAAAACACCCCCTGCCTTGGGGCTCTTGGTTGAGTAAAGGCTAGAGATGGTGTCTCGATAAAAATACTCATCTTGGGCAGATGTTAAATGCACCCAGCTACTGTCTTGTAGAAGGCCTCCTAGGCAAAGACTTAAGGGGTAAACAGATTCTATCTGTTGACCAGCCTTGCACCCCTTCTTCATCTATTAGGCTGGCGCAGATGTATTTTTAATACATTGTTTCCAGTTTAGGATGTTGAATGCTGGATCTTCTTGACTCAATGCATGGGTTTGCTTGTGTCACTGTTTTTACGACTAGGCAACTCATTCTATTATCTCTTTATGAGGGTACAGCTCTAAAACTCAGTTTTATGGTTCTGAGGCCGGCTGGTAGTCAGGTTTCCCGAACTCTGTGGTAGCTCTCAGAGAGGCTGATTCCATCAACAGCTGAAAAATATCAAAGTATTAACAGTGCCATGTTGCGCATGGATGGTGTCCCTGTTTGTACTTTTGGTGTGCATTGCGGAAGCCACATTTGGAGCCCTTTGTTACGGCTTAGGGTTTATTAGTAGTAATGAGGCAATTGCTTGGGCTATTAAACGGTGTTCTGAGTACTATCTATGCTTTGAGTCAAGTTCTTCAAACTAATTTAAAAATGAATAAAGTACCAAAAACTATAAAACACAAAAAACCATCATCATCACCAAGTTCTCTAAACCTATCATTCACTAATATTCGTGGTCTTCGAAGTAACTTTTCTTCTGTTGAGTCTTATCTCTTGCAAAGTTCACCAGACCTACTTGCTCTTTGTGAGACTAATTTGAGTTCAGCTGTCTCATCTTGTGATCTTAGTGTTGATGGTTATCTTCCTCTGATTCGTAAAGACTCCAATAGTCACATGCTTGGCCTGGGCATTTACATTCGTAAGAATTCACCTGTTTGTCGTGAAACTAGATTTGAATCCACAGACTATTCTTTTATGTGCTTTCGTTTAGCCCCACTTCACTCTATTGCCTTTCTCTTTGTTCTATATCGCTCTCCTTCATCTCAAGACTGCACTCTTTTTGATGTTATTTCTGATCATATTGACCAAGCCCTCTCTCTTTATCCATCACCTAATATAGTTGTTGTCGGTGACTTTAATGCTCACCACTCTGAATGGCTTGGCTCTAGTGTCAGTGACTCTGCAGGCATTAAAGCCCACAACTTTTGCCTTTCTCAATCCTTAACTCAAATAGTCAACTTTCCAACTCGCTTTCCTGACAACCCTAATCATTTACCTTCTCTACTTGACTTATGTCTTGTTTCTGATCCTAGTCAGTGCTCAGTTTCTCCACATTCACCCTTAGGTGCTTCTGATCACAGTTTGATCTCTTTAAAACTAATATCTCATTCTTCTTCATCACCTGAATCCCCCTATTATCGAACCTCTTACAACTACAGTAAAGCTGACTGGGATTCTTTCCGTGATTTTCTTCGTGATGGCCCTTGGGTAGAAATCTTTCAACTTCCTGTCGACAAATGTGCTTCTTACATAACTTCGTGGATTCAGGCTGGCATGGAATCTTTTATTCCCTCTCGACGATTCCAGGTCAAGCCTCACTCTCCTCCATGGTTTTCCTCACACTGTGCTGCTGCGATTGCGAATCGAAACCGTTACTTCCATATTTATCAGCAAAACAATTCTCCAGAAAACAGACGTCTGTTTATTACTGCTAGAAACAACTGTAAAAAGGTTTTGTCTAACACCAAAACCCGCTATTCTCAGGTCATGAAATCTCGTATCTCATCTCAAAAATTAGGCTCTCGTGACTTCTGGAGAATCTTTAATAATATCAATAATAAGGGCAAATCTATAATTCCACCTCTCTTGTATGGTTCAGACTTTGTCACCTCACTTAAAGAAAAAGCCGAACTGTTTGCTAAAAACTTTTCATCAATATCATCTCTTGATTCCACTAATTGCGTTCTACCTGATATTGCCAACAAACAGGTTGATCCATTGCTTGACATTCATATCACTCCAGCATCTGTATCTAAAGTGATCTCCTGCCTAGACTCTTCTACTGCTTGTGGCCCAGACAACATACCTGTTATTGTCTTGCAGAAGTGTTCTCCGGAGCTGTCGTCTATACTCTCAAAACTATTCAACAAGTGCTTATCAGAGTCTTGTTTTCCAGCCTGCTGGAAAGCTGCATCTATTATCCCTATCTTCAAAAATTCTGGGGAGCGTTCTGATTCGTCTAACTACCGTCCCATAAGTCTTCTTCCTATCATAAGCAAGGTTTTTGAATCTTTTATTAACAAACACTTAATTTCTCATCTTGAATCTAATAACTTACTTTCTGACCATCAATATGGATTTCGATCTTCTCGTTCTACAGCTGATTTGCTAACAGTAATAACCGACAGGTTTTATCGTGCATTAGATGAAGGTGGAGAGGTTAAGGCCATCGCTCTTGACATTTCAAAAGCGTTTGATAAAGTTTGGCATGCTGGTCTTCTCCATAAGCTTACTTCTTATGGTGTATCCGGCAACATCTTTAAGATCATTGAATCCTTCCTTTCCAATCGTAGCATAAAAGTTGTCCTCGATGGACAACACTCTTCTTCTTATTATGTAACTTCAGGGGTTCCTCAAGGTTCTATCCTTGGCCCTATACTCTTTTTAATTTACATTAACGATCTTCCAGATATTCTCACATCTAAGGTGGCATTGTTTGCTGATGATACTACCATTTATTCTTGTCGATATAAGAAACCAACACCCTCTGATTGCCTGGAGGGGGCATTTGAGCTTGAAAAGGATCTCACTTCTGCTACAGCATGGGGCTCACAGTGGCTGGTGAACTTTAATTCAGATAAAACTCAATTTTTTTCAGCCAATCGTTATCGCAATAATTTAGATCTTCCTATATTTATGAACGGTGATGTACTCGATGAGTCACCTACTCTTCATCTTCTAGGATTAACTCTTACTTCCAATCTTTCTTG
>NC_088920.1:62027500-62080000 GCF_038396675.1 Hydra vulgaris | reverse complement strand
AGCCATGAATCAGTTACATTAAATGCAGTTTTAAATAGCCATATACATCAACATGCTGTAGCTTGTGCCTGTAATGAGGTGTTAATGTTAAAACGGTCTCTCCATGTTTCTTTGCTGTATTTAACACTGCTATATGCGATTTAGCCTTTCAGTTGTCGCATGTTAGTAACAATGAATTTTCTTTAGTGAAATTTAAGAAAAAATTTCACGGCATCAAAATTTCTCATTAAATAAAATTTAAGAAAAAATTTCACAGCATCCAAAGAATTGTACCTGTTTTACATGCGGGTCCAAGAGATCCAGTAGGAGCTACTGATAACATATGCTCTTTGAAATGCACTTTCGAAAAGATAAGTATTGGTGAAATTCCTTTCTCGGAAAGATAGGTACTGGTGCAAGTCAAGCACTGATTACTATACAAGTTGTGACAAGAGTTCCTTTCTCAGCACTTTTTAACTTGCAGACTTTTTAACAACATTCTTTTTGAAAAACTTCAAAGTTAAGTAGTTTTATGAAATAAAGTACTAGATTGGACACATTTTATTAAAAACTACTGCCCTTTTCGTGGATTCTGCACAGTGACACTTCTAGTTTCATCAAGGTTAAAAATTCTATTTTCATTTGGAAATAATGGCAATTTTGCGTAGTCTTCAATTTATTGAAAGATAATTTACGTTATGGGCATTGAACTATATTGCTCAGAAAAGTAGGATCCTTCAGGTGTTCGATGAGACAAATCTGGATGTCGTTTTTTGTGTTCATCCATTTAATACCATGACATACCTGAATGGTTGTATCATTTTTATTAAAAAATTATTTTATTATTAGTTGCTATCTAAAATAAAGTTCACAATACAACACTGTTGTATGATTTTGTTCATAACTTTGTCAATGGATATGGCATAAAAAAGGTGCATGGAAAATTCAATAACAACTAAATAATCACCTACAAATTAAAACAAAAAATTAAGACTAAAAATCTATATTTTTCCGTTTCACTTAATACAATGGTAGGGTTCAGCAGAAAAATAAAAGCTGATTACTTTTATTAGACTTTTTAACTAAATACAGCCATTAAGTGTACAAAATGATAAGAAAAAGGTTTTTCATCAGGTGTAATAGGGTGTAATTTTGCCAAATAAAGCCACTAGTTATACGAAAATAGAAATCATGATTTCTCTTTCGAGCACAAAATGGCTTTTGTTGATTTGGAATTGGTGTTAATGAAATTTTACAACTCGGAAAACATCTTGAAGGTGCTTCTCGCTCCTAATTATACCTAGAAAGTCATGGCGCGCCTTTAAACGACGCTCTGCTGCCTAATTTACCACCTTATGCTTCTAACTACCCGCTTCATGCTTTATTTTTTATTTTTATATTTTTGCTTTTTTAGGTTCATAGTCTTCCCTATTAATCCAACCATGCGCTGAAATTTGTAGGAGTTTGATGGGCGTACCAATAAAAAGAAAGATCTAAATGAATCCGGCCCCATTGTATCAGCTAGAGAATTACCATATTGTAGAAGTAAGATAGCGCTTGCCATATCCCCAGAAGTTGAGTTCAACTCTTTTTGTCATAAAAGTGTAATAAATACCCAGTAGACAAGTAATGTAAAAAAAGACCTTTTCAATGTCTTTCGAACGTTTTGGACGTCTTTTGAAAGTCATATGAAAGTTTTTGGCGTCTTTTCAACGTTAAAAAGATTAGTTTCTTAAGGTCCCGTGCCCACTGGATAAAAAGAGATTTCCTTATTTCCTCTCTGGTTTTTACTGCAACCGTAGATGAGAACAGAGCTAACGGAATCGACTCCTGGGATAATTGTTTAATTAGCCGACTGAATGTCTTGAAAAACTTTTTATCTAGAGTTGAGTCATGCAATTCAAATTTTTCAAAGTTTTCTACTATAATCAATTCATTCACTGGTGCTCAAGTTGATACAGTAAAGACAAGCAACCATTTCACATAAATTAAAACTGCAAGAAAAACTAACTATTCTTCTCTGTCTCCTATTCTGTACTCTGGTGCTAACTTTTTAAATATTTACATCCATATGAAAGCTACTGCTTGATTCAAATTTGTTTTTTCAAAATTACATTTACATTGGTTCAATTCTTTTCGTTCTAGACTTTTTTGTATTTCTTTTGAATTTTTTATCGTTTTTGTGACAACCTCAGCATAAGTAGCTACTTTACCACCAAACGTTATTTTTTTTTAAATCTAATATCAGTATCAATAGCCTCTTCTTCGACTTTAGTTATACCCTTTTTCTTAGTGCTTGTTGTATTTACAGCTGATTTCTTATATAGTTTTATTTTAAAATTAATTTTGATTTAAATTTATTTATTCTAGAATCATCCTCTCGTATTCAATAATATTTTAGTTTCATCAAGGTAGTAAACTCTTTTTTGTAATACTTATTGATTACTCCACAACTATTTTTTCTTCCAACTAGAGTCGGAATGTTGAATTTCTGACAGTGTAAAAGCACATTATCTATTGCTTCAGATAAATGTTGATCTCAGTGCAAGTCTTTCAGGTTTAATACAAGGTAAAGCAAGGCCTGTATCTGTGTCGGCTGTTTAGAACCCGTTATTTTTTATTATCATTTCCAGGAATGATGCCAACTAGCAAGTTTATTTAATTGTTTTGTACCTTTTTAATCATGATTTAATACTACTAAACTCAAATTAACAACGCATAGAAAGACGCTGTTTTAAACCTATGCGATGTGAATATTCCGAAAAAACAAAAACATAATGCTTTAGATAAAACTTGCGAGTAAAGTGGCCGAACGAGAGTTTTAAATGAAGATATCACTTCTAGATATGCTATTAAAATTAAAACATATATAAATATATATATATATATATATATATATATATATATATATATATATATATATATATATATATATATATACATATATACATATATATATATATATATATATGTATATATATATATATATATATATATTTATATATATATATATATATATATATATGTATATATATATATGTATGTATATATATATATATATATATATATATACATACATATATATATATATATACATACATATATATATATATATATATATACATATATATATATATATATATATATATATATATATATATATATATATATATATATATATATATATATGTATATATATATATATATATATATATATATATATATATATATATATATATATATACATATATATATATATATATATATATATATATATATATATATATATATATATATATATATATATATATATATATGTATATATATATATATATATATATATATATATATATATATATATATATATATATCTATATATATATATATATATATATATATATATATATATATATATATATATATATATATATACAGGGCCGTCAAGAGTGAGGGAAAATTGTAGTTGTTTGCCCCGGACATCACAGTTTATGTGGCATCACAAATGCCTTACAAAAAGAAATTATTGTAAGATTAAAAAGTTTAGCTGATAACATTTAAAGTAAAAATATTTAAAGCTTGAGCAACTCTTATTTATTAATTTTGTTCTCCTTTTAAGTTTGTTTACATCTAAAATAGGGTTTTCATTTTCATTTGAACGCACGCATTTTCATCGGCCTTTTGTTTGCCTAATAAAGTAAACAGCGTGGAATAAATTTTTTTTTTAATTTAACAGTACATAAAAGTTCTTATAAAGATGAATCAAAATTTTAGATGAAAGAAAGCGATGGAAAGTAATTTTATAACGTGTTCATGACGTTACTTTTTCATGCTTCAAGAAATTTAGCTTTTAGAGGTAAGGAAATTATTTTTAAATTTTAAATTATATTTTCCATTATTTTATTTATAATATAAAAGTCAAAATTACAAGTTATAACCGAATATAAATATGAGTTACTATTTTGATTATATTTTGTTTGTAATTAGAATCCAATCGAAAGTTGTTCAAAAATGGTAATGGAAACTTCTTGGAGTTTTCTAAATAATTGCTCACTACAATAAAACGTTACAAGATCATTTGCATCTTGTTGCTAAGCAGCAAGAAAAATAATGCATGCAAGCTCATTACTTATCCTGGAAATCACAGAATGAATTTATCGAAGAGTGCGCCAAATTAGTGGTTCAAGAAGTTATTCAAAAAATCAAAAATTCAGTATACTTCATTATCATCACGGACAGCACTTCCAATTTGTCCCAAAGCAGCCAAATAACTTTCAATTTTTTTTTTTTTTTTGCATTGAAGTGATAATCAGCTGTGGGAGCTCAAAGAAGGGTTCCTTAACTAAAATAACTTGAAATAAAGAAAGGGTCTAATATAACAAAGTTAATATTGAATGTGTTGATTGAGAATGAGCTCGAAATAAAAAATTGTCGTGGTCAAGGCTACGACGATGGCGCTAACATGGCAGGTATTTACAATCGAGTTCAAGCTTTGATTAGGTCGAATAAATCTCAAGCAATTTTCATTCCTTGCTCAGCTCACACTTTTTACTTATGTGCAATACACGCTATTGAATTATCGGATCTTGCGAAATCCTATTTTGGAATTATTCAAAAGCTATATAATCTGTTTAACCGTAGCCCAGTTTGTCGGAAAATTTTTCATGAGGAGACAAATCCAACAATACATTAAGTTCTGTTAAACGATGGAGCTCAAGGATTGAAGTAGTCAAGCAATTAGGAAAAAAATCCAAGAGCGATCTCAAAATTATTATATCGTCTTAAAGAGTTAGACCTTCCAGGCAAAAGTAGTAACGAAGTTTGTTATTTTATTAAATGGATGAATTCATTTCAACTTTTTGTTTTCACTACTTTTTGGTTTAATTGTTGATGCAATTAACAACGTAAGTCTTCTGCTTCAACCTACATATCTCACTCTCGATGATAAAGTAAAGATTCTAAATAACTTTTTGACGGATCTAGATCAAATTCGTTCATCTTTGGTCCTAATTTTGATAGAGGCAACAGAAGTTGCAAAGCAATCGATATGTAATGAAATTATGTTTGCTGTAAAAAGAAGGCGAAAAAAGAGGCTTTCTTGATGAAACTTCTTGTTACAACCAATAAGAAGCATCAAAAAACTTTTTGTGTAATATCTTCAATGTTACACTCGATAATCAGAATATCCAAATGAGATAGAGATTTAAAGTAATAGAAGAGGAATTTAACAAGATTTCCTTCCTTTAATCTTCATAGAAATCTCAAACTTGGTTTAAAAGCTGAGAATCTAGCTAAACTTTACCCAGAAGACTTATGAAAAAAAAATTTTTTTGATAGAAAATATTGTTTTTTCTTTTAGTATTTAAAAAGCTTATGCTTTCCATGAAATATTTTCATCGATAAGTCCCCTCAAAAAACTTTGTTGATTTGTTTTTGTCGATAATTTTATTTTCTATTTTTAGAAATCGTAATTTAATTAGTGTATAATTTTTTTCTTTGATTGGAAAGAAATAGCTTGCAGTAGGTTTTTTCTAGATTCAAAGATAATTTACCAGATTTAAACTAAAATATTTTTGGCAGCGAAAAGCCAGTTGATTTTCTAAATAAAGTTTATGCTAAGAGGCTGCATTCAATATTTTCACAATGAACCAGAACTGATTATGCTTATTAGTAATAGTTTCGATTAAATCAGATTTATCCAATAACGTTCCTTATGAAGAAGTTATTTCAAGTTTTGCCGGCAAGAAGGCCTGGAAGATGTGTTTTTCTATTAAGACTTTGTCATAAGATTTTACCATTTTGTTTGTATAAACCAAAATGAATTAAATGTGATTTTAGATCATTTATGAAAGTAAACAAAAAATAGCAGTTCTAATTTTAATAAATATATATATAATATATATATATATATATATATATATATATATATATATATATATATATATATATATATATATATATATATATATATATATATATATATATATTAGTAAAAAATCACTTTAAAAATTTTTTTTTCATTTTACACTGTGTTTCATTAACAAAGATTCATCAGAAAAGATTCATTATTTTTGATGAATCTTTGTTGATGAAACACAGTGAAAATGAAAGAAATTTTTGTTAAGTGATTATCTACTAATATATAATTGCTCTGTTCTTTTAAGAACATTTCATTACTCTATTGTGTAGTATACATTTTAAAGTTGTTTAAATATATATATATATATATATATATATATATATATATATATATATATATATATATATATATATATATAAATATACATATATATATAAATATATATATATAGATATATAAATATATATATATATATATATATATATATATATATATATATAAATATATATATATATATATATATATATATATATATATATATATATATATATATATATATATATATATATATATATATATATATATATATATATATATATATATATATATATATATAGATATATAAATATATATATGTATATATATATATAGATATATATATATATATATACATATATATTTATATAGGCATATATATATTTAAATATATATATATATATATATATATATATATATATATATATATATATATATATATATATATATATATATATATATATATATATATATGTTACGCGGTAACTTTTATTTAAATATATATATATAAACCATAAGTCTGAACTCTTTAATGTTTCCTGAATATAATATTATTACAATACATACATATAATAAAATAGTAAAATATGGCCGTTCCTCAAGCACCACTATACAACTTCATCCCTCTCTCTCTCTCTCCCTCTCTCTCTCTCTCTCTCTCTCTCTCTCTCTCTCTCTCTCTCTCTCTCTTCCACTTAACTGACTGTCACTCTACTCCAACTCTAGTGTTTTATATATTTCTAGGACGCTAGACGCGTCCCAGTTCGTAAACAAGTTGTTTGGTAACCATCGTTTCTTGGCTTTTTTTGAATGAGTTTGTTAATTTTATATCTTCTTATTGTGCACGCTTGAGTGAGCATGGATAATATCTTTGCAATAGTTAAACGCTTGATTGACTAAGGTTGTTACTTTCGTAACATTACTTACGGGAAAAGGGAAAAGTCCGTCCTCAGACTTAGATTCAGAATCAGCGCCTAAAAGTCTTCGTGGAAAATGCTTGAAAGTACGGAATTATTAAGCAAAAGTTGCTAAAACAGAATACTTTCACACCTGCAGTTAAAACAGCAAAATCTGTAAAACCATCGAACAAGTAAACTCTTGTACAATCAACAAAGTTCGAATAAACAGCAAAATTTTTAAATAAATAGTCCAATCACAAATAACAGCACAATAAATAAAATTATCGAATAATAAGCTAACAAGTAAATTCATGTACGATCAGCAAAACTTTGAATAAACATTGAAATCTTCAAATAAATAGTCCAATCGCAAATAACAGCATCGTAAAAATCATTGCTAAACAGCATCTTGGCAAAACAGCAACATAAAAACATCATCATAATAATCATTGCTAAACAACATCATTGCGAAACAGTAACATAAAAATATCATCATAAAAATCATTGCTAAACAGCATCTTTGCAAAACAGCAACATAAGACATCATTATAAAAATCATTGTTAAACAGCATCTTCGGGAAACCGCAACATAAAAACATAATTATAAAAATTATTGCTAAACAGCGTCATTGCGAAACAGCGTTATTGCGAAACAGCATCATTGCAAAGCAGTGTCACTGCAAAACAGCACCATTACGAAACAGCAAGATTGCTGCACATCATCAACTTAGAAATTCATGATAATAAACTTCAGGAAACACCTTCACCGTATAAAACTCGTGATGGTTGGGGCATCTCAATTCCCATCCAGGACTCTCGGTCAAAGATCCTGCCATTACCGTAGAATGATATTTCTACATTGTCGTGCTAATCTTAGAAATTGGACATTTGCATCCACGTGAGGGGTGTTTGTTCTTTCTTGAGGACAGTCATACCTGGGGAATGGTGAATCCATTCGGTTGATGAAGTCGGGAACTGCCCAATCATCCACCGCTGGATTCAAGCAATCTCCGTTTGTAGAAAACATAACTGTTCCCACGTATTTATTAAGTTCATTCTTTGATTCATAACTGCCACCGCAATATGAGCTTTCAGAAGGGCGACTTCTGGGTCTTGATCCAGCTATTATAAGAAACTTGCAGCGGCAGCTTTATATCGTTCAAAAATATCCTCAGAGAATCTTGGATTTTTTAATAGCATTCCATTATCAAGAGAAAGTACTTGGCCTAGTTGCTCGGATAGCTGTACTGGTCCTCCTACTTTGAGGTCTCGAATTAAAACAAAATTGTCAATACGTTCAATTCTGTAATTACCTAACTTTTCCATCACTTCTTCCTTATGTTTAGTTTGTCCCCAAACTATTATAGATTCCGCCCATTCTCCTGGAATGCATTTACCCAAAAAGTAGTAACAAGAACTTTTGTCACGTTTTGTTTAATAACCACAGCTCGTCCTGTGAATTGTCCTGTGTAAACTTTCATGTAAAAATGATTAAATTCGGCGGTTTTGTTCTCATCCAATCGCAATGAAATTAATCAGACACCACGGTTCTCCATATTGTAGGAATAACTTCTTGTAATGTACCATATACTGATATTTTGGTGTTCATTGCTGACAGACACTCTCCGGGTGTTACTTTTCTTTTTTAGATGCTAGTTCTTCTGCGTGTTGATTAAAAAAAGTTGGTGAGGCATGTGAGTGTGACTCTTTTAGCGTAGCAATGGTAAAGTTGGACATTTGTGGTTTGTGGACGATAGACGTACACATCGGCTATAAATGTTTTAACAGAGTCATTAAGTGAATGCATGTTGTGCAAATACGTGTCAATTGTGGGTAACTGATTGATTTCATTTAACTAGGTATTGGATTTTTCCTCTTCTTGTTCTTTTATCGAGAGTTTCTTCCATTTTATATATATCAGAACCAATTCCGTGAGTTTGTTCTGGAGGTGTTTCATTTTCCGGGGCCCATGTGATTTCTTCATGTGTTTCTAGGTTAGTTTCTTCAAAGTTGAATTCTTCACTTTTTTCTGTGGCCTCTATGAGAACTTATGCGTTTAGAGTTATTTCTGTTGTTGGTTGTTCTTCAAAAAGATAAGTCTCTGGTATAATCGGGCGATCTTTATCTGTTTCTAGAGTGTCCGCTGTGGTCAGGATAATTTCACATTTTGGTATCGCTTTGATTTCCTTCAATGCACATGCTGTGGTCATTACAATGGGGTGTTCATAGCGGTGGTTGGGCAGCGGCTGGATTAGTATAGGTTTATCTTCTTTAATATGCGCATCGGATATCGATGTCGAATTCTCCTCTTTTCGAGTTTTCTTGTTGAAATCAACATTCTTGGGTTGGTAGTTAAGCGCACTTGCGTTTAACAAAGTCTGAAAATCAGACGCGGGTTTGCTAACAATTGTATTACTTTGTGTTTGAAGGTGACATGGGGTGTCGCCCATGATTTTACTATGATTAAATTTATCGTTAATTAGGTCTCGCATCATTGGTACACTCAATTTTTTTCTATGTGTAACGAGATGATTTATACAGTATAATCTGACCTTATATCGGCTCATAAAGTCGTATCCTGAAATAACCGGATGGGTTAATTTTTTAGCAATTAACATTTCATGCTCAAGTACATCGCTTCCAATAGCGATTGGACATGAGATCTTTCCAAGGACTTGGAATGTAACTCCATTAGCCATTTTCAGCGTGCAACGGTGAGGTAGTGGTTTATAAACCTGATTTTAATACTTTTTAAGACAGTTCCATTTAAAATACTACATTTAGCACCAGTGTCCATAAGAACAAGCAATCTAAAATTGAAAGCTTTACCCCAGATTTCGGGAACAGGTTCCTCATCAGAATCTGATTCGAGTGTGTTTGCATGTTGCTGAGGAATTTGGTTATCCGAGTGCGGATTATTTTTTGGGATATTGTTTAGGATATTGAGTTATGAGTGTTATTGGTGGCATCGGAACAAGGATAAGGTTTAGTGAACGGGCAGATTTTTCCTCATCGTAGACGACTCATACGTAAATATCAATGCTTAATTTCAATACTATATCTAGTTCATATACTAATTGTAGGTTTTGTCTAATGTATTTAAAGTTACACTAAACAAAAGTCAATCTTTACATATAATGCTGAATCAATCGGTCCAAGCAGAGATGAAATCCACTTGAATTCGGGCAGCGCCTCCAAATGTTACGCGGTAACTTTTATTTAAATATATATAATATAAACAATAAGTCTGAACTCGATATTGTTTCCTGAATATAATGTTATTACAACACATACATTTAAAAAAATATTACAATACGGTCGTTCCTTGAGCGCCACTATACAACTTCCTCTCTCTCTTCCACTTAACTGACTGTCACTCTACTCCAACTCTACCGTTTTATATATTTCTAGGATGCTGGGCGCGTCCCAGTTTGTAAACAAATTGTTTAGTAACTATCGTTTCTTGGCTTTTGTTGAATGAATTTGTTAGTTTATATCTTCTTATTGTGCACGATTGAGTGAGTATGGTTGTTATCTTTGCAATGACTTGAGTGACTAAAGTTGTTACCTTCGTAACAACTTTAATATATATATATATATTTATATATATATATATATATATATATATATATATATATATATATATATATATATATATATATATATATATATATATATATCTCAGATATTAAAAGGCTGAAAAAACTTAAAACTTTAGAAAGCAAATTAACATTGGACTAAGACAATTTCTTAGTCCAATGTTATTTTATATATCTTTGTCCAAATAACATTAGACTAAGAAATATATCTCTATATTATTCCAATTAAAATAAAAAACACATTAAATAATAATAAATCTGCTGACTCTTTAGAGGAGAGTTAAGATGTTTCACTATTTGTTTATTTACCACATTTCAAAATAATGTTACTTTATAATTATGATAAAAGCGATATTTGTGTGGAATAGATAAAAAAAATTACTTATATGTAGTTATAGGAAGTTCGCAGAAGACTTAGGTTAGTCTTGTCATCGAGTACCTTTTTCTTAGACGGTTAATACACATAAAAAATCAGTTGCATACGTGGTATATATGTCTGTGTTATATATATACCTTGTTATTAATATTATTTTTTTTATCAATTTGTATTAAAAGTTATATTACATTTATTTATTTGTTTATTTATTCAAATTTAAAAAAATTCCTTATATTTGTTTAATTTGATTATTGTAGTTTTTAGCTTTTTTTCAGAGGGTGTCCGTTGTTCAAGTTTATTAGTGATTTTTTTCTGGAAACTAATTAGTTAAATAAATAGGAACCATGATGTTTATTTGAGAGTTTTGAGAGTCTTATTGTTTCAAAAGGTATCTTAAAGTTGCATGTTGCTCTTGTATTTTATTTATTTATATTGTTTTTAAAAAAGTGTGCTGTAAAATGTTTTGAAACCAGACTTAGTTTATATTTAAACATGAAAAGTATATTTTAAAAAATAATTATTTGAAATATATTTAGTGCGTTCATTTGTTCCAGTAAGGGTTGAGCATGAGTAAACTTGTTTTTGTTGTATACTAGTCTTGAAGCGTGTTTTTGATGTAAGTAAAGTGAATGTAATTTATATTTGTGGGTACTGCCCCATGCTATATTGGCATACATGAGGTAGGTATGTATGAATGAAAAGTAGATAAGTTTTCGACTTTTTTGTGACAAAAATGGTCTTGCCTGGTAAAGTAAACCTATGTTCTTTGATATTTTTGTATTTATGTAGTTTATATAGGATTTCCAGGAGATGTGTCCATCTATTAGAACTCCTTAAAACTTTTTATTTAGAATTCTTTTAATAGTTGTATTTTCTATATTTATTGTTGGTAGGTTCAGGGGTATTTTTTTATATTGTTGATTAGAGTGAAATAGTAAATACTTAGATTTTTTCTATATTGAGTGACAGTTTATTAGATTTAAACTATATATTAACTTTTTTTGGTTCAGCATGCTTTTTTAATAGAGGTCTTTGATTGTCTTTGACAAGTAAAATAAGTTTGTATCGTCGGCACACATCATAGTTTTAAAGATATTAGAGGCGTTTTGGAGGTTGTTTATATAAATAAGAAACAAAAGAGGAGCAAGAATGGAAACTTGGGGTACACCACATTTTGTTTTTAGTAAATTTGAGTTCCTTTTTCTATTTATCATAACACACTGTTGTCTGTTATTAAGGTAGTTTTAAACAAATTTAAAGCTTGATTTTTTATACCACAGTTTTTCATTTTTGTTAGTAAAATCTCATGGTTGATGGTGTCAAATGCCTTTGACAAATCAATAAAGATCCCTTGTGTGAATTTTTTTTTAAATGATTTACTTATCGTATTTGAGAGGTCAAGGATTGCATGCTCAGTTGAGCGTAGTTTTGAAAACCATATTGACCTTTATTGATAATTTTGTTAGTTTTTAAATATTCATTTAATTTATTATAGATTATTCGTTCTAGAAATTTTAAGAATACCGAAAGGATTGAGATTGGTCTAAATTGTTTAAAGAATTGGTTTCTCCTGATTTATGGATCAGTATAATTTAGAGATTTTTAGTTTATCAGGTACAATACCTGTTGAAACTGATGAATTAAATACTTGGTATATTGGAATAGGTATCTCCTTAAAAACATTTGACACTACTTTGCAAGAGATATCATTGATTCCTGGGGACTCAATTTTAAGTGATTTAATAGCTATTTCAAGTTCGTCTTGATTTATTTCATT
Organism: Hydra vulgaris; assembly: GCF_038396675.1. NCBI lineage: Eukaryota > Metazoa > Cnidaria > Hydrozoa > Anthoathecata > Hydridae > Hydra > Hydra vulgaris. The sequence goes on along the minus strand of NC_088920.1, from coordinate 62,067,198 downwards.
GAAATTTAAATAGCAGTGTGAGCTTGTTAAGTAACTTTTAAATGTATTATTTGGGCATTAAATTTTCGATGCAAGATCAGTACCAATGTTGGCAAAGTAGTTGTTAAATTCATTGGAAATATCTCACTTGTTGTTTGATTCACTTTCATTAACTATTACTGTCCCACGTCTTTTTTATGTCACCATCAAATTTTTGTAATTGATTAGATTAATATAAAATTTTGCATTTCTTTTTTAATTTTTCAAATAGGTTTTTGTATTGCTTGTTGAGCGATAGGTTTGCTTCGCTTCTAATTTTTAAGTATTTTACATGTAGTTTTTGTTTTTGTTTTGCGGATTTTTTTATTTCTTTTGTTATCCATGGACAATTTAAATATTTTCCATTTATTTCTTTTTCTTGAATTAGAAAACTTTTAAGATATTGTAGGATAAATAAGTTTATAAAGTTAATGTACGCAGAATTGTCAATATCAGTAATTGATTTGGAAGTTAACCTGGTAGGTTTGTTGACAATGGGGAAGATAATAAGTTGATTAGTTATTATTTATTAGTTTAGAAATATTATATAAAGAACCAAATTAAGATAAATAATTATCGTTAAGATTATATTATAAATGAAGTAAGTATAGAAAGTAGTTATACATAACCTTTTTATTAGATATAAGGTAGAAAGCATCACTCCTATTTATTTTTTTAATTGTTTACATTTTGTTTTAGTTTTTCTTTTAGCTTCATTTTTTTATAAGCAGTTTATTGTTTGTTTGGATGAGGCCTAATTATTTTTTATGCAAAAAAAATGTTATACTTATGCTATTTCCATAAAATTGTTTATTACTGCTTTGAAATTTTTATGATGCTATAAACTATTTTTGCCCTTTTTTAAAAGATTTAGAAAAATAAATTAAAACTTTGCGCCAACACTGACATGGCATGTCACATGTTATTGTATCTAAAGGTTGAATTTTGTTATGAGGATTACATGTCTTTTGAAAAAAAAAATGTAGGTAAAGAGTATTGTTTCTATATATTTATTTTGTTTATTTTGAATCTTTTTAAGTTTTCTTATTATCTTACTTAAGTTATGTTATATGTATATAATTTTAACATATGGTGTGTGTTATTGTTATTTGTTGTTGCGGTAATGTTGTTTTTTTGTCATCTTTTGAGTTGATAGTCATTTGGCTTACCTTCACGTTGGTGTCTATTGGTAAAAGTGATAAATAGGTAATTTTATTATTAAGAATCACTGCTTTAAATTATTCACTAAAAGTCAAGACAAATTGTTTTGTCATATATACAATTTGTTTTATCTCTATTTGATTTTTTGTCTTTAGTGCTGTTTACTACATGGTTTTGCTATATATATTTCTGAACCATGTTCCAGCATAAATTATTTTGTAAAAGCTAACATAAAATAACAGTATTTTACAACTACTTCTCTGGTAAATCACAACAGCGTTTTTTTCATTTTCTAATTGTAATTTTTTCTTATTTATTTACTTATTCGTTACATTTTTTATTTTAGATTTATCATATGATTTATTTATTTAAAAAAAAAAAAATTTTTCTAATAATTTTTTTGAAGAGAAAACATTTTAGTTTGCAGAAAAGGGTTTACAAAGATTTTTTATTTATAATTTCTGTGTTTGCAGTATGTTTATTATTAGAACTACAAGTATTTAATAATTTTTTTTTATTATTTACTTTTTTTTTTCAAACATCTCCTGGTTGATATATATATATATATATATATATATATATATATATATATATATATATATATATATATATATATATATATATATTTTTTAAAGTCATAAGATTATTGCTGAATTTATTTTAAATTACAGTATGATATATATAAAAATTATTTGTGTGTGCTATTTAGAGTAGAAAACATATTATATGGGAAATCTTACAATCTTCAGGATTCGTTTAAGACTTTATGTTACTACTTTTAATCAAAAGTGAGGTTTTAATGAATGGTATAAGGCTAGAAGCAGATATTATTTTAGAAAATGGAAATGTTAAGAGACAAGTCAATCATTGTAGAAATGAGAGAGATAGACTTCAAGATGAAGTTAATAATCAACAAAAGCTAGAAATGCTGACCCAAATGAGGAGAGCTTGGTTAGATGAGTTGAAACTAATCGTTACAAAAATGAAAGAGATAAACTTAGGCAAAATAAAATTAATAATTGACAAAATGCTAGAATTACTGCTACATACGAAAGTATGCATTATATAGCAAGAAATAATACTATTCCAGATGATAGTTATTTAAGCAAAATGAATTATATTTGTCAGCATTGTGGTGATAAGAAATTTCCTGATGAAACACATTTTTTATGTTGCCATAATGGAAAGGTAGTTTTTTCGCAACTTTATCATTTCCAAAAGATTTAAAAGATTTATTTAAAGGCAACTATGCAAATAGAAATAACAATCTAAATTTTTTTAAATGTATTAGAATTTATAATGCCTGTCTTTCTTTAAAGCTAAAGTAGTTCAACCCATGAATCATGGGCCGCCATGTTTTAGAATATGTGTATATCAACTATACATCTATAATCCACTTGCAGCTGTAAACTTTAGAATGCAACAACGTGGTAAAGATCTTGGTTTAAATGATTTAATGATTCAATTTCAAACTATTATTAGGAAAGAGAAGTCATTTGCTCTTGCATTTAAAATATGGCTGAAAGGAAAGATGAAGAAATTCATGGAGAAAATTTAGATCCTATGGTTTATCCTATATTCTTTCGAATGGGTGATGCGGGATGGCATAATCAATTGGGTCACAACCCTGAACGTGCTACATTGGTTAGAAATCATTAGTTAAGTCAATTCATTTAAAAAAAATTATGTAGATATTTTAAAGTCTATACATTTAAGTGCTTTTATTTTTTAGACACAGAACCGAAGGGTGAAATAAGTCAGTGTTTTTGCTACCAATTACTTTTTAATAGAAATTTGTTTATTTGTACTGTAAGTGGAATTTTAAATCTTCAAGTACTTTAGCATTATTTTATTTTTTCTTCTTGGAGAGTTGGAACAAAAACTAAGTATAAATTATATGATTAGTATAGTTAAAGAAATAAAGCATTCATATCTGTACCTCAGAAGCCAAAGGTCGGTTGTCACATTTTAGAAATTTTTCAGGAGAAAGGAAGTAGTAAAATAATTAGTCTTTTTGGTTTATTTTTGATGATTAAATTTATGTAATATTTTTCGTGTTTTATTTAACTTGTCTTAAAGCACACGAAATATAAATTTGACAAAAAAAAATAAAAACTAAATTAAAAAAAATAAAAAGTCGTTTCTGAACAACAGACGTTTTTCCTTTGAATATTGTGGGTACACCAGACCTTTTATATTGACCTAACCTTCTTTCACATTGTCGTAGGACAACAGTCTTTATACCTCTGAAAAAACTAAAAAGGTCTCATCATAACTCATTTACACAAAAAACAACCTACCTTTGTTTCCTGGATAACCTACCTTTGTCTTCTGGACAACCTACTTTTGTCTTCTGGACAACCTACCTTTGTCTTCTAAAGGAACAGATATTAGGATTTAAAGTTTATTTTAGTTTATAGTTTTGGTTTAGTTTATATTTATTTTAGTTTACTTTTAGTTAGTTGTAGTTTCAGTTACCTTTTTTATTGCTTTAGACAACTTTACGGAGGAAATGAAGGCAAAAGGTTAAAAAATATATATTTATTTATATGTAATTATTATTTTATCGATTATTCTGATGTATATTTTTTGTCTTTAGTGTCCGGTAGAAGCATAACTGGTAGAGTTGTATTTTTATTTTTATATATTTTGTAAGGAGAAATATGTGCAATAGGTGAAAGAATTACTTAATAAAATTATGACACTTTTTAGCTGTTCGCATTTTACTCATGTTTTTATTAAAATAAAATTTTTCACACGTTAAACCCTTTTTAATTTATTCTTTTTTTTTTTTATTTTTAGCATCTTCTTTATCCTGTGAAAATGGTTATGCTTTATAGGTTATGCTTTATAGGTTATGCTTTATAGGTTATGCTTTATATTTTGATTAAATAAAATTGCATATATTTATAATTTTTATTACATTCTTCTATTTTTAATTTTAGAGTCGTTAACATTTGAGAGCTTTTGTGATTTTAGATTCGTTAACATTTGAGTAGTACAGAAATTATCGCTCCCAACAGGCAAGGCCTCTTTTGGAGAGGTTCTTTAATAAGTAGTGTAGTAATGGCAGAATCGATGAGCCCTCGTTCAATTGGAAGACTCATCCATTCCGTGGTGTTGGGCGACACCCCGGTATGGAAGAAAAACAGCTCCCAGAAGATTGTAATATCTTCTATCAGTGAAGATATTTATAACTTTTTTGTTGCTGCTTTTTCTTCGGTGACTTACTTTTATTTTTTTTAATTTTGTAATTTTTTGTTTTTAATTTGTAATTTTTTTTGTTTTTAATTTGTAATTTTTTTTGTTTTTAATTTGTAATTTTTTGTTTTTAATTTGTAATGTTATATATTCGATTTGTTTTGGTATTAAAACAAAACAAAGAAAGGGTATTATTTAATGTTTCGCAACAATGACTTGCGGAAAACAGTCACTATAAATTAATTACGTAACAGACCGACCATAATCCGTAATACGGGCTGCTTTCTGCTAGTTTCAGTATAAATATATTACTGTATTGAGTATTCAGTGGAACTATTTTATGCGTTCCTATACGAACTGGAGGTCGGTCTTTCAAAGCCGGCTCTTGCCAATTATGCATCATTAATAAAGAAAGGAGGCGTGAACTTTCTATATATGTAGACCGTAAGTATATAGTCAGTTTGTTACTTAAGAACCGTAAATGAAGAACGTGAAAACTTCATAAAGCGTGTAGACGAAATAAATGCGAAAGTAGAAAAACAATATTAAAAAAAAAAAAAAAAAAATTAGTCCTGTGGGATCTAATAAAATTTCGAGCTTTTGCTTTAGTGGTACCCATAAGCTTGCGGCCAGAATAGGAATCAAAACTAATTAATGTTTTTTATAAATGATATTTTAATATCTTTAATGTTACTGCAAAGCTTTTTTGTTTTTTTCATTTTTCTTTTAATAATAGCCCAGTACTTTTCAATAACTCTCAATTCTGGGCAGTTTAGAGGATTTTCTATTTTGGGCAAAAATTTCGATATATTCTTTTTAAACATTCTATGGCTAGTTTACAATAATGAAATGAAGCTAAATCAGACCAGAACACAGGTCTGTTTTTGTGTGATTTAATGAGAGGGAAAAGATGTTTTTGTAAATATTCTTTAACATATTTGACCAGAAAGTATGGACTGAGAAATATAAGGTACTGATTTTTTGCCACAAATGCAAATAGCTTGCTAAATCAAAGGTTTTTTAGCAAACGTGTCTTGTTCTGTGTATTCAAATTTCTTATTTGCTTTTCCTCTATATTTGGCAATATAATAAACAGCACTACGAATTTCTTGATGATCGTACTTGATATAAGTTTCATCGTCTTCAATAATACATAAATTTTTAGAAATAAAATTGTCATACAACTTTCTGCCGCGGTTTCTTGCACTTTTTTGTTGAGTTTCGGAACGGTTGGACCTTTATTTGCGCTTTGAAAGAATGAAAACCATGTTTGCTTTTAACATTTCAAACAAAACTACGAGAAAATCCATATTTTTTGCGCGTCCCCTAAGAGAAAGGCTTGGGTTATTCTTAAAAGTGTTAACCAGTTTTCTAACTAGTTTTATATCTTTAAAACCTTCCTTTCTTCCACCACCAGATTTGCGTTTGATCAATTTTGTTTGAGAAAAACGTTGAGTAACACAACTAACGGTGTATGGATGTATTTGCAACAATTTTGCTATCAAATTGTAGCTACTAATAGGATTTTGTAAATATTTGTGCATAATTTTTTCTCTTACGTCTTCTTCTTTTGTCATTTTTAAAACTAATTTCAAGTTAATTCCAAAAACTAACATATTTTTTTGAAACCACAACACGTTGTAAACAAAAAATAAAACAGTTAAAAAGATTTTGATACAACAACTGAAAAATGATGACGTGCTTATTCTTTCACATTTATTTCGTGAACACGCTTTAGAGCACTTAAGTAACATAAAAATAGTTAAAAAAAGTTTTAATACAAACGACGCAAAACTCACTTAAGTTGAGCGTAGATGAAACAAATCGTCGAGAAAAATAATTAAAACAAACAATAAAAAACAAATTTTTAGCGATTTAGTTTAGCGTAAATAAATAGAACCACTATTAAATAATAAAAAAAATATATAGTCAATACACAAAATATAAAAACGTGTAAAAAAATTGTATAAATAAAACCTTTTTAAAAACAACATTTTAAAAGTGGACTAAAAAGTAAAAAATAAGCTATTTCACGGGACCCAAGGACTTTATGTATGTATGTATGTATGTGCACAACCTGAAATAATTATTAAAGTCAGTTACTGAAAATGTTGGGTAACTAGGTACAACTCGTTCCTATTTGCGCCCAACATTTTCAGTCATTGACTTTAATGGATATTTTAGGTTATGTACATACACAAAACCTTTGGGTCCCGTGAAATAGTTTATTTTTTACTTTTTAGTCCATTTTTATAATGTTGTTTTTAAAAATTTTTTTTTTATGTATATATTTTTTTGATTAGCTTACTAGCATTATATTATGTACTTTTGGAGCATTATTTAAATAAGATTTTATTTAAAAGCAAAAGTTAAAACAAAGGTAATCTGTATAAATTTTGCAAATTTTTTAACAAATAGTAATACGACTTAAAAATAAATAACAACTTTTTTTTTTATCTTTCATTAAAACTTTACAAAGAAATTATTGTAAATATATACTGATTTGTTTACAATGTATAAAATAAAATATCATACATATGATAAGAATTTTGAGTATAAATAAAAAATATAAAAAAGTAACGCTGTTAAAAGAAAGCGAGAAACTTACAGAAAATCATGTTGTCTTGCCCGATTTTTTTGTATACTTAATTTGTTAAAGAATTTCATTTAATCAAAGTCTCGTGATGGTATTAGAGTAACAAAAAAGATATTAGATAATCAAAAGATATTACTACTATTAGATAATCAAAAACAGATAAAAACTGTTTTTGATACACATAAATATATAATTACATGGCTTGTTATACATAGTATATTGATAGACATGTACAAAATATAAATAAAATCTAACATTTATTTTGCTTTGAAGTTAACTTTTAAGTTGTTTTTTGAGTTAAATGGTTTAATATACCTCCGTGAAATGATTTATATTTAGAACAAGTTTTTGTTACTTATATTTTCAGAGAACTTGGGTTATAAACTTTTGTAAATGCAGTATTTTTATATATTAGTTTGTTGTAGTGGTAAGGGCCTCTATATGAAAAAGAGAAACGTTTTGTTTTTTTATATGGTACAATGTAGTTTCTTATTCCTTGAGTGTCATATCAATTTCTATTGCATTTAAAATACTTATTTGAAAAATGTTATTGGATAAGTCCAAGTTTATATTTAAGTATGAACAGTAAAGTTTGGTAAGTGTTAAGTTTATAGACGTTTAGTTTATTAACAAGTTTGAGCAAAAGTTCAGCATGAGTAAACTTATCTTTATTAAATACTAATCTTGTCATTAGTGTCACTAGGTTGGATCTATAGGTACTTGGCCTTGCTAAACTACCATACGTATAATAAATTTGTATGAAAGAGAATTATAGATACTTAAAATTTGTTTGGAGACACATAGGTCTAGCTTTGTAAAGTATACAAATGTTGTTTTTTCTTTTAGTATTTAAAAAGTTTATGTTTTCCATGAAATATTTTCATCGATAAGTATCCTCAAAAACTTGTTGCTTTGTTTCTGTCAATAATTTTATTTTCTATTTTAGAAATGGTAATACAATTGGTAGGGGAGACCGGGGCTAGTTGGCTCGGTTTTTACTCTATGAGCTCTGTAGCCCTTACAGTACATTTTTTTAAAAATATTAAAGTGTAGTCTTAAAAAGTATGGATTAGGATAACTTAGAAAATTTGCATACATTTACAAAAAAAAAATCATGGGGCTTTCCGGGCCTTCGAAAAAAAAAAAAATTTGCGCCAACTTACCCCACCACGGGGTAAGTTGGCGCAAACTATAAAAATGATTATTAATGCACTATTAAGTGCAAAATTAATAGAAATTTTTTTATTATTAATTTTTGCAATTAATTTTATCCCAAAATTTAATACTACTTTTAGCTGGTACCAAATATTAGTCCGTATAAAAGCCAAAGAGTAGCCCACTTTTTATCTGTGAAAAAAAAACCTCAAAAAATATTTTTTTTTAATTTTTTTGTAAGAATAAATTTTTTCAATATTGTTAAAAAATAAAAAAAGTAATAATAATAGTTTTATAAAAACTTTTTTAAAATTTTTTGAAGTAGCATAGCATGATCAACAGTATCGAATGCTTTTCATAGGTCAATAAGGTTCCTTGAACAAATTTGTTATTATAAAAAAGTCCTTTAATTTATTTACAAGAGCAAATATTGCATATTTGGTTGATAGTTGCTTTTAAAATCCGAATTGATTTTCATTCAAAATATTGTTATTAGTTAGGTATTTATAAAGTTTTATAAAATTTTTGTTTTAGAAGTTTATAAAAGACAGGAAGAAGAGATAAGTCTGTAGTTATTAAGTGAAAATGACTCTACGGTTTTAAATATTGGTACGATTTTCGCAATTTTTAATTTGTCGGGAACAGTTCCTGTTGTAATTAAAGATTTAAAAAGTTTTGAATATGGATTTGCCCATATATATATATCACTGGGAAGACACTTATTACTACATTTCAAAAAATGTTACCGATTTCAGGTGCTTTGTTCATTTTTAGAGAGTTTCTTGCAACTCCGTATCACAGTTTTTAGAGAGTTTCTTGCAACTCCGTATCACGGTGTTCATTTAAATTGTGACTAACAATTACTGTGTAAATTTAAAATGCGGATGCTACTCTTTAGAGTTAAATTTCACTGCAAATATTGTTTTATACTTAATGGCAATCAAATAACAAAATGTTACCAAAATGGTAAATAAATTGTTAGAAGTAATAATTTTTTTTTACATATATGCCCATTATACATAACATGATTACAGTTTAGTCCGGTGCTTCTACGCGTGATCAAAATCATGAAGTTTCCATTTTATTTAGCCTAATTTTCACATTTTTCATGTTCAAAAATTCTTTAAGTCTTATGAAACATCGCACATATGATAAAATAAAAAACAATTATTTTGTTTTAAATTGCACGTTTATTGCTTAAAATCATGCATAAAATCTTATCTTTTATTTTGATCACAGAGTTATAGTATAAATGAACAAAAACTAAGATATAAAGAGTGAAATAAAATAGACATTTAAAAAAATAGCGCCTGACGTTTACAAATTAGGTTTCCCGGAAAAAGTTTAACCATAAAGCAAATTATCGTCAATCAATTACAATCATTATCATCTTTTAGAAATCAGTTAGGTTTTAACATATCGAACTTTGATTTGACAGTAAAAACACATTTCAAAAAGTTCTTAATCAAGGGGAGTGGAATTATTTTTAACCAATGTTTTACTCGCAATAGTTTTGAAATTGTTTTGTCTCTGAGTTGGTTTCTTTTAACTATCTTTTAATCTGAGTTTTAATTGGCTGAACTCTATCACAGTTGTAGCATTGCTTACAGGAAGAAAAAAAAAGTAGCCAACTCAGACTCACAATTAAAACTGTCTAATTGAAAATGAATTTGCTCCAAAAAATTTCCACTATTATTGCCAATTAAAACAGATTTGGTTACCATGCCAAATACGTATGTTTCTAACAAACTTAGATCTCACTGTAGCTGCGCCAAAGTGCAATGTATTTTCTAAATTTTGAAAACGTTTTAGAAGAGCAGAAAGCTTTGTCAAAGTTGAGTTTTGACTACTCCGAATGAAGATGGGGTCAAGTATTTTGCAAATATCAAAAAAGTGAAGCTCTACAAAGAATCTTTTCTTCAATTTCTCAATGAAAGCTATCATAAGTTCCCGACAGTTCTTTAAATACCCATTTAAACGTGTAGCCTGAAAGAATACCGGAACAAACGCAGGTGGACCAGGTAAAACTGGTTGTTTTAATGAAATCAATGAAATTTGCAACTGATCTGTGTTGATCAGATTTCTGTTATTGTTCTATTGGATAATAAAGAATAATATTTAAAATCAAAACAAAACTTGTTTTCGCAGCTACTTCATTTGAATTGTGTCCAAGACCACTCAACTCACTCAATGAAGTTTTTTGTCCAAATTTATAACAAGTTAATTGAAAGATTGCGGTGCTTACGAAGGAACGGAATTTCTGATTGAAATATTGTCTTTAAGCCTGATAATGTACTTAAAATTTACTCCATATAATCTAAGTACGGTTTAGTCAGTTGATCGGACAAGAGTAGAGAAAAATCAAATCATTTGTCGCTTTTGGATATGATTTACATTCTTTTTCAAAATATAATTTTAGCGCATTTAATTGCTCAGAATTCTACGGACTACATTGGGCATAGTAAGCCATCTTGTTTATCCTGGCTTTGAAATAAAATAATCTGGATATTCTGCATATTCTTGAAAATCTTTGAATTCGACTCTCCTGTTTGTGATGTTAGCAAAGTAATTGCACACTCCACATGTTAAATCTTCCATCTCCTTTGGGGGCTTTAAGTAGGTCTTGTTAGAACTCAGGTGAATACTATATACTATGCAGGAGCATTTTAGAATTAACAAGTGAGGGATGACGGCATTCAAGTGGACGGAGACATAGTAGTGTGCGTCAATCATAGTATTACAGACGTCTGCACAAAATTCAACAAGGATATTTTAGCTGATTTCGTGACAAAGTTAACGTAGATCCGTCAGTCTATCTTGAACCTCCACCAGGTCCAAGAGCTTGACCACGAGACAACCAAAACTGAAGTCATAATACTGAATCATGGCAGCCAGTTTCTTATCCACTGAGATGTCAGTTGTCTTGTTGATTACAATGGAAAAATAAGTATTTTCATTGTAGCTACAAGTTCTTATTGCAAGTAGGTTCATAATCCTTTACGGGAAAAAAAGAGTAAATTAAAAAATAATTAACTAGTTCAAGATTACACATTGCTTAATACATTTTGGAAGACCATTTTGTGCAAATTCAAAAATACCTTGTTTTATAAGGCTACACACTCGCAGAAAGTGTGGAGTTTTTCTCCAAACCAGTGTGTAGCTTTCACTCTGCACACTTTTGTGCAAATTAACTTTTTCTAACTCGACTTTTAACTTTCACTACATCATCCTTTGTACTTCTTAAAATCACTTACTAATGATCTGCGAAGCGGGTTATGATGCTCTTTATAATGAGCATCATAACCTAAATAAATCAAGTTAGAAAAAGTTAATTTGCACAAAAGCGTCAAAATAACTCCATACTTGTGTATAAGAGTAATAGCTACACACTGGTGTGGAGCAAAATTCCTAACATTCTGCAAAAGTGTACCAATTTTCGTATTGCGCAAGACTTCAGAAAGGCATATGCACAGTCTGCGGATAACATTTTCACCAGGGGTACCAGTTTGTTGGCCAATGATAAAATTAAATTGTTCTCAGCAATGAAAATAGCCACTCTAGCTTTTTAACTTAGCCACACCCTTATCACGGCTGCATCCCTGTTAGTTTGCTATTGATTTTCGTAACTGGTCATTTTCTGGTAACACCGCTCAACACATTTTTTGCTTCTTGAACACTGTTAGGTATTTCTTAAAGATTTTTGGGTGCTGATCACAAATATCACATCAAAATTTACGAATCACGTACCGTTAAATACAAATCTTTAATTTTATGTAAGTTTTTGCTTAGATTTATATCCAAACATCTCACTCCAGTTAGTGACTCATCAGCAACAGTTTGTGCAGCTAGTGTGTGGCTGTGCATCATTATAGTAAAGTACAGTGTCTGTATCAATATAACAGTAAGTAAATTTAATGCTTTTAACGTTTTTCTGTCCGGCGATATGTCTCGTCAATGTTGTAACAGCCACGATACATTCTGCTCTATCTGTGGCAAATATAAACTTGCGTCTCAGAGACGTTCTATAACTGCTCTTGTCATTTTGTATCTTGGTTGCTTATCATTTGTATTTTGGTTGCAAAATTGGTGACCAAGTCAAGGAATGGGCGCTTCAAATTTGCTGCACAACCTGAGGTGTCAATCTAAGAGCCTGGCTAAGAGGCACTTGTAAGAGTATCCCTTTGCTGTTCCGATGATCTGGCGAGAACAAAAAGATCATGTGACGGACTGTTATTTTTGTTTGACTAATATATCTTGTTTCACTTCCGAAAACAAGAAGTCAATTTAATATCCTAATTTACCATCAGCAATGAGACCTGTGCCACATGACAAGAGGATTGGACCTTAGATGAACCAGATGAAGAAACTCCAGTGCAGGTTATTGAAATTGAGATTAACCCAGATTTTGAACCTTGCTCATCAGGTGATCCACATCTATTAACACAGTCAGAACTGAACAATTTGGTTAGAGATTTGGGTCTGTCAAAAGCAAAAGCCGAGTTGCTGGGTTCCAGGCTGCAGAGATGGTGTCTGCTGTCACCAGGTACTAAAATTTCTATTTCAAAAGCCGGCACCATGATATCACCAAATTTTTTGCTCAATTCAACAGGCTCTGTTTCTGTTGTAACATTGGAGGATTGTTCTCGGCCTTGGTTTGTGATCACAGTCCAGAAGAGTAGCGTTTCTTCATTGATTCGACAATGCTAAGCCTGAAAGCTGTTCTGCTACACAATGCCAATGTTTATCCGTCAGTATCTGTTGGCTACGCGGTACACATGAAAAAAACATATGAGAATATGGAACTGTTGCTCAAGCACATCAAGTATAGCAGTTACAACTGGAATATCTGTGGAGATCTGAAAGTCGTTACTGGCTCTGTTACTGGGACTGCAACTATACCAAGTACTGTTGTTTCATCTGTGAATGGGACAGCCGTGCCAAAGAGTCACACTATTGTCGACAGAGCTGGCCGCTCCGCAAAAAGTTAGTTCCAGGACAGAAAAATGTTGCACACGAACCACTTGTTGAGCCAGCAAAGATATTTTTGCCTCCTCTTAACATAAAACTTGGACTCAGAAAGAATTTTGTGAAAGCACTGTACAAGGAAGGTGAAGGTTTTCGCTTTTTAAGACAGATGTTTCCAAGAATAAGTGATGTGAAGATCAAAGAAGGCATTTTTGTTGGTCCTCAAATCAGACATGTTATGAGGGACAAGTAGTTTAAAGAGCTGTTAGTTGGCCAGGAAAAAAATGCCTGGAAAGCCTATAAAGACGTTGTTGACAATTTCCTAGGCAATTACAGAGCGCCGAACTACGTTAAAGTTGTAGAGAAACTTATCCGCGCATTCCAGAAAATGAAGTGCAACATGTCATTTCCTTCCCTCGCACTTAGACTTCTTCCCCGCGAATCTCGGTGCTGTCAGTGACGAACACGGTGAGCGGTTTCACCAGGACATTGCTACAATGGAGAAACGATACCAGGGCAACTGGAATCCGTCAATGCTTGCTGACTACTGTTGAACACTGCAACGTGATGCCCCAGAAGTGGAATACAAAAGGAAATCAGGAGTAAAACATTTTTAATTCTGTTGAACTAATGGTTCATGCGGAACATAAACGTGATTAAATAGGTAGCATATGAATGTCTATTTCTTTGAGTTCCTACGTGATGCAATTAAACAAAAACTATATTTGTGCATACCCTATAGGTACCTGTCACAAACGCCTAAAACTTTTCAGGAAGCAAGACTTTTTTTAAAATTTGTTATGCAGTGTAATTTTATCTTGTTACTTTTATGAATAGCTGTATCAGCATGCCTTTCTAAATCGCCTTTGAGGTTTGTTAGGGACTGGTGCAATGCTTTATAATAGGCTACATTTATTTTACTGTTCTGGTAATCTTCTTTGTTAGCCATTTTTAAATTTCCTGGCATTTTAGAATTGTTGTATTTGATCAAAACCATTCTTTTTTTATTTAAAAAATCCTAAAAGTTATAAAAGAACTAATTGAACTTACTAGATCACACTCATTGAGTTATTTATTATATTTCTAATTTATAAGTTAAGTAAAGCTAAAAACTATGTTTACCTTTTGAATCTACAACCTGTAACTACTATGCATCATTAATAAAAAAAAACAACTGATAATTTCATATTTCACATTTTTTTTTTTTTTTTGATGCTGGCTTATCAAAGTTTTCTTATATAATATCAGCCGTAACGAAATAAAAATTAGACTATGTCATTGATTATGTTGTCATCTGTATGTTGCGTTATTGTGTTCATATTGTGATAATTATTGTTTAAAATTTTTAATTGATCGATTTTGTCACACAAAATCTTATATATATTAAGTTTAACTCTCTTCGCACACGAAGTTTCGTTTAAACAAAGTTTTGATAATTATTGTTAATTTGATAACTCTAACTTGATAATTCTAATTTGATAATTCTAATTTGATAATTCTAGTTTGATAATTCTAACTTGATAATTTAAATTTGATAATTCAAATTTGATATTTCAAATTTGATAATTCAAATTTGATAATTCTAATTCAATAACTCTAATTTGATAATTCTAATTTGGTAGTTCTAATTTGATATTTCTAATTTGAAAATACTCTTGATAGAAATCTGGAGAATTCTTAATACTTACAACAGCAGTTTAAACATACTTAAAAATTTCTACGCAATAATTAGTTATGATATATCAACCTAATAATTATCGCTCATCAATTATTTTACACTAATAGCAGATGCAATTAAGATATAAAAATTGTCTGAATTATTTTTCAAACAAAGCATATTTTGGCAGTTGCTAAAACAAAAAAAAAGATTAATAGAGGATTATTTAAAGTAAATAAGACAGTCTTTGGACCTACACAGTTCTTACAATAGTAAAAAATAAATTATTTTATAAGCACTAATAGGAACGAAGATATACAACAAATATTTCACTAAACAAAAACTTTTGAAAACAAAAAATTGATTACAAAAAAAAAAGGTATGCTACAGCAATGTAAGGCCTCAGTATGGAAAAAGAAAACATTAATGCCGATGTGTAAACATAATTTGTGTTGTGATTAAGTAATAAACATCTCCTCAGAGTCGCGTCTTTTAGTACTGGTGTTTCGATTAGGATCAAAACTAATAACTAATTTAACCCGTCAGACAAAAGTCATCAGTACTTATGATTTACCCTGCGACTTACGCCTATTCCATACTGCAGTAAAAAAAAACTCACTGCAAATAGCCAAAACTTAACCAATTTGTAAAGCACCAATATTTTTTTGATGATATAATGTTAAAAGTGTAGCTCTACTAAAGAAACAAAAATAAAAATAACTAAATTAATCACTTACCGTAGTACCAAAAGAAAACATGAAAACACAATAATTTAAAATTCTAATAGAAACACAAAAAATACTAATAAATTTATGTTTAAGACATAAAACAAAGTAGTTACTTTTAGCATAAATAAACCCAAGACAATCAGAAAATGGTTTACCTCTACAAATTTTTTTTAAAATTAGCTAAACAATAATAGTCTCCAATAAACTCTAACGTTGTTATATATACCTCATTCGAAACATGTTAACCAATCAAAAGTGTAAAAAAATGAGCAACCTGCGCAACCCCAAATCATTACAATAATCAAATAATCTATATAGCAAAAAAAAAACGCCCACAAAAACGATTAAAAATGTCACCCAAATAGATGTTAACATATAGTGAAGAATACAAGAAATTCTCTGAATAATAATAAAAGAAGAAAATTGTACGTATTAAAATTAAAACAAAGTTAGGTAATTAATGTAAGATAACAAAACATACAAAAATCCGTTATAGTGGTAATTATATGAAAATCAGCAGATAAATAATATATTGATAAATATTGCAATAAGACTAACAAAATGCTGTAATAAAACCAGAGAAATTTTAGCTTAATGAATGGTTAAAAAATTTTTTGTGTGATATAACAAAGATATAAGTTGTGATATAAAAACGATTTACGAAACGGGGAAAAATATCGTTCAGAAGTAAAGTTTTTTCTACGGTACGAATTTAAAGGAACTAAGAGACGGTATCTAAATTGAAATTTTCAATTAAGTGTTGTTTTCTCTACAGTCCAAATTAAATGTAATTGCGGGACCATAACAAAACATAACGAAAAGAAATACATCAACAAAACATGTCGAAAGCCGCTCCTTTAAAAGAATCGCTCATATATATTTAGATATATAAATTCGAAAATGAAAACTCAATCACACGCGATAACCACATATAGATATCACACAAATTTATATCCACATTCAAACCATTAACTATCTAATAAAAGAAAATATTATCTAAAAAAGGTTGAGCTCAAAAAAAGTTTATTCATAAAAAAAAAAAAGCACGCGGTGTAACATGCTATATGTGCATAAATGTGTATAGGTTTAATATGTAAGTCTGTTCTGTTTATGTCATTCAGTAGTCGTGTGTTGTAAGTTACGAGGGTAAAAGATTTATAAACTAGACCAAGCCAGCCCAGTCATACTCCATAAAACCGTGATGGATTAAACCCCTATTCATAGATTTATAACTATGTTCTGCTTTTAAAAAACTAGTACAGGCTCTTCCAGAGACTATTATCTTCTTCCACCGTAACAGTAAATAAGATTTGGAAAATAGTCGTGCTCGATGACCGCAACACTAACCTTACGGGCTAGGCCCAATATTAATTAAAAACTTTGGCATACAAATTTGCCGAATGGTCACACACTAGTAGTGAACGGCAGAAGGAAAAAATGTAGGACATTAGAATAAAGGGAAATTATTTTTCAAACAAAGCATGTTTTGACAGTTATCAATACAAAATTAAAGATTAATTGGGGAATATTCAAAAATAAATAAGACATAATATGCATCTAAACAGTATTAGAATAGTAAAAATTAAATTATTTTTTAAACCCTAATATGAACAAAGATAAAAGGCGTAACTCTCCTAGAAGCTGATTTTTTCTAGACTGTAAAATAGTATTGCCTAAAACAATTTGAATAAATATTCCCATCATGTTTCTATTTTGTTTTGATATCTCTAGTTTGATATTACATTGTTGTATATTCAATCCTACTTTTTTTAGATAACTCTATCTCTTGTTTGTTTTACCTATATCCGTAATTCAATAAAACACAAAAAGAAAAATGATTATAATACAACCACTTTAACGACTGATCTTTTTTTTTTCTGTTTCACAAGTTAATTGTTGAACTGGTTTTATAATTTTTGAGTAATTTAACTTGAAACTGCTTAACAGGTTCAAAAATAGTAACAGAGTTTATAGCAACATAAGTTAAATGCATACATGCTAGACTCAATGAGTGAATTGTAAATACCACAAATTCTGAATTTCATTTATTCCTTTAGTGCACATCTAAACTTTGGTAAAAACCATAGTATATCACAGCAGCATTATCATACGCTTGTTATTATCATACGCTTGTTATTATCAAACTCTTTTTATTATCATACGCTTGTTATTATCATAAACTTGTTATTATCATACGCTTGTTATTATCATACGCTTGTTATTATCATACGCTTGATATTATTGCTATGCGTTATTGCTACGCGTTAGTAAATTCTGAACATGTTTTCTTTGTGTTTGGTTACCAATTAATAATAGTAAATCCAAACAACTACTTGTTAAATACATGTTGTTTTCTATTGTTATAAATTCTTCTTTATATTTAAATGGTACTATTTTACATGTAGCCTAATGCTCGTTATACTAAGTTCTCTAAATAACTTCTCAAATATAACTCCCAACACTTCATACAACTCGTAAGTTGACAATTCTTCTTAACATCTTTTCATCTTTCTATATCATCTCCAACTTCTATTCTTCTTCTCATTGTACTCTATTTTATCTTCCTCTTCTATATTTATATCATACAAGACTGATAAGAGGCGTTTCGGTCTAATTTTTCTTAATCGAGTTCGACTCTTAGACGCTTTACGCCTCAATGCTTTGTTTAAATATCGATTGTTATTTTACGCTTGACCGGTTGTTACCTTCGTAACATTAATACCGGGAAAGGAAAAAGTCCTTCCTCGGACTCAGATAAAGCATAGAAATAGTAGGAATACTGATACGTTTTTGGAAGAAGTACTTGAAAATCAGCACAGGTTTGAACAAATAGTGAAACAACTAATTCAATAGAATAACGTTTTGTATAAACAGCGAAACAGCAAACTTGCGAAAAGCAGTAAAATAAGGTAAAATTAAAAATATGCGAAACATAAAAATTTATCATTATCAAACAGCATCATAAAGTTTATCATTATAAAACATTGTTTAGCATCTTACCAAAACCGCATCACAAGTGTTTATCATTATAAAACATCATTGTGAAAATTCATATAAATTTATTATTCTTATAACAGCTTCATAAAACTTATCATTGTGAAACATCATTGTAAAAATTCATAACTGTAAAACAACTTCATAATATTCGCGATTTTAAGACAGCATCATAAACTCCATCATTGGAAAACAACACCATAAAAATTCATTTTGTATAACATCATCATATAAATTCATTAATCTTAAAACAGCTTCATAAAACTCATCATTGCAAGACAGCATCATAAAATCCATTATTGAAAAATATCGACATCATCATGTACACTCATTAAAAAAAAACAGCTTTAAAAACTCATCATTAGAAAGCGTCATTGTACAACATCGTTATCAAACAACATCATAAAATTTAACCTTTGCAAACCGTCACAGAAATCATAAAATTACAGCATTCAATCAACCTCTAGAAAACTGATTGTGTCTGGAGGCGTTTCACATCTCCATCTAGGAGTCATTATTCCTGCCGCAACTGTCAAAATATTTCATTTTTTATCTTCATTACATGTTGGGCATTTACACTTACGTGAGTGTATTCTTTTACTTTATGGGACATTGATGTGGAGTGGTCCTGTTGTGGTTTTGCCATGGTATCGTCCATCATTGTTTTCCTATAGCGTTTCAAACATGGTAGTGCATAATTTATATTTGGCTTGTTTAATACTAGATATGCTATAATTAATAAGACTGCTGCTAACAGGATAGATTCACTTATACCACCAATGAACTTTTGGACGAAATATCTGCGCCTTCTCCAGCGTCTTTTACGGCTCCTCGTGCAGCTTTTAATACTGATTAGGAAGAATTGTCAATTAACCGTACTAATTTTTTATCTAGGTCCAAGACACCACTCAACGAGTTTTTAATGGCTCTTTTAATCGATTTTATAATTTAACTTCTTCCACTTGCCGTCGTTTGAAGAGCGCTTCCAAGAAGTGCTCTACACGCTCCGTTAGTGTCACAAATGGTGTTAAGTGTCTGCAGTTAAGTTAATAAATCTCTATCGGTTGTACTCTTGTACAATCAAAAACTTCGCTAATATATATGCCTGTCGTAATCGCTGGTAGTAGGAACACAATTATTATAAAAATAAAAAAATTATCTTTCTTACATTGGAAAATGCTGTGAAAAACGATTTTTAAGTCGTCTTTTATCTTTTCGTTTCTCTGCTTGAACAATTGTTTTTGCGGAGACATTTAAATTTTTATTTGTTTCTGTGTCTTTAAATGTCACTTGTTTCTGACTATTTTTTTATTGTTAAACTAGTTTTTTTAATGCGATTTGGCAATCAGTATTAGGAATTTGTTGACAAATTGGACACACAAGGACGGGCTGAGGATGTGCGTCTAATAGTTTTGGTGGTTAAGTATTGTCATTTTTCACAAGATAATTTTGCTCAGTACCTTTAGAATGCTGAAATCTCCTGTAATACTAAAAATGCTGTAGAATCTCCGTGGTAAGGGGAAACCAAATGTTGGAGAAAAGGGTTGATATCAACCCTTTGAGAAAGAAGTATTACTAAGTTCAGACGAGCTTTTGAGTATTATGGTTTCGTCGGTTATGTTGTTACAATATAGATCGACGGTCGGTTTATCTTGGTAATGGAAAAACTTGTTTGGCCACAATCGTTGGACGTGCCCTACTTTTAAGCATCGATTACATATAACTTGTTCATTGCTACTATTTTAGTTACAATCAATCGGACGAATTCTTTCGTGCTGCGTACGACAATAATTATTTTGCTATAACAAGTCTATTTCAGTTTGTAGTTCATCAATACCCTGATTTATTCCTGGCTGTTTTCTGATGAAAGCTATAACTGGTTGCTTATGGCGATTCAATTGAGCATTCAATTTAACTTCCAATTATTAAATAGCTGAGTTCGATGCGATTTTGAGTCTTGTAACTTAGCAAAAGCTATTGCGGCTTGATAATCAAATGGTAGTTTTAATTTACGGCCATCCCTAACAAGTGGGGCTTCAGTCCTTTTATAAATAAGATTAACCTGGTGTCATCAATACCTAACTGCTGACTCTAGTTATCTAGGGTGCTTATGTACAAATTTAGATCTGCATTCTCTGACAACCCAAGTAATTCCTTTTTTTCTGTTTTATGGAATGTTTACATTTTCATAGTTTCAATGGTATTGTTCTTGGAGTTAGTTAAAATCATTCTTAGTAGGTGCGAGTAGTGCTTTGTAATACACAAGGGCACTACATTCTAGGTATACTGAAAACGCTAATACTTGCTAGCCTCTAACCACTGGTTGTGGAGAACAATACGGCAATTGCTAGCTAAGCATTTGCAGACGTCTTTACATTATGTCGATTTCCGTACCTTTGAACACTTTGGAGTGCTCAATGGTACGTATTGTTTCTCCTGAATTGGTTTCTTTGCTAAATACTTAAGAATTTTTTTGAGAGACATTGTTTTTCACGTTTTTGTTTGTTTAGTCATTGCTGTTTTCCCGTTTAACTACATAAGTGTCCGATAGTTTTAATGAGTCTATATAATTGAAGTCGTTAAAGGAGTTGTTGACAGAGGTGTAAGAACTATAAGCTATATCACGACAATAAGTTGACTCAGTAAACAGACAAATTTTTCCTGATTGTAAACGGCTCATAAGTACACAACTAAGTCAATATAGTTACTGTTCTGTTCAAGTAATCGGGCGTGTGAAAAATAACGAAACAAACAAAAGTTAATCTTTACTTACGTAGGTGATTTTTTTTGCCCAAACAGACAGAATTCACTTGTGATCCGCGAAGTGCCTCTAAAATGTTACGCATTAGCCTATTACAGTTTATTTAAATATATTCTGAACCTTTATTTTTTGTTTTAGGTTAGCACCTAACCATAGTAAATCCAAACAAGAACTAGTTAGTTAAAATTTATTCTCTATTATTATAAAATTCTCCATCATATTTAAATGGTAATAGTTTACATATAGCCTAATGTTCCTTATACTTAATTATCTATACAACTTCTCATGTACAACTCCCAACTCATCATCAAATCGAAACCCAGCAATTCTTTTTAATATCTCTTTTCCTTCTCTATCATCTGCACCTTCTTATATTCTTCTCATTGTAACCTATTTTATCTTCCTCTTCTATATTTATATCATACCAGACTTATTAGACGCGTTTCGGTCTAAATTGGTTAGAAAAATATATACTTTTTTCTTAACCAATTTATATTATTGAAAAGGTAATTTAAATAATTTAAATTACCTTTAAAAAGGTAATTTAAATTATTTAAATTACCTTTTCAATAGTAAAAAATTTAATCTAAAAGTTTAATCAAACCTTTTATTAGATCTGTTAGTTTAGTAGAAATTTGCTCAATTCATAAACGCACATATTATAAACCGCAGAGAAAACGTTTGAAAGTATTGACGTAAAGGTTTTGTCTAAAAATCACGTCAGCCTTAATGGGAAGAAGTTATTTTTGTGGCGGTAGTTTTGTGATGACTCCTATGAGACTTGTTACTAGAGAATTACAATATTTTTGCGAGAAAGGGATGGGGTCGAAAAATTGCGTGATGTTATTTATTGACAACACCAAAGTTTTCTTACTAATCGAATTATTTATATTATTAAAAAAAAAATCTGTCCTTCAGGTTTACAAGCATGAAAAAAAAAATTTTTTATTTATGGCAATCTGTTTTAATTTAAAGCTTGCGCACAGAAGCAAAATTACGGTAAGCTTTTCTCCCATAAAATTTTTAAATTAGTAAAGTTTCTGAAAATTTAAAATGTTCTGCAATTTTTTTTTTTTTTTTAATGCGATATTTTTGCCGGGGTTTTTTTTCTTATTGCTCAGGAAGATAAAAAAAGTTATTGAAAATTATTATTGCTCTAATACTTTTCAATAACTTCTTTTTCTAGTCAATTTGAAGGGTTTAGGCAGAATGTTAGCATTATTTTGATCATACAGTTCCATAACCAGTTTACTCCAAAGACTTGAAGTTGAATCAGATCAAAAACGTATCAACCTTCTTGTGATTTACAAGAGGTGAAAGATTGTAAATCTATTTTTTTTTAATGATCCACATGATTTTCTGATATTTTAGAGATGACAGTAAAAGGTATTTTGAAAAATAGAATATCAGTATGTTTGTGTTTACTTCAAATACTTCAAATGAAAATTTTTCCAAACATTTCTATAATGAAAGTCTTTCAACAAAAATATTCCAAAATGTATGATCCTTTTAATCTCCTGGAAGTTTGAATACTACAAGACAATTAGACAAGTTTGATTAAATTTAAATAAAGTTGAATGTTTCTTTAACTCATTATTTTTACCAATATAAACAGAGTTTAGTTTTTTTTAAAGTAGAACTTACTATTTAAAAATTTAATCTACTTTTCAAACGCGTTATAAGTTTCCAGTTCTGTAAAATTGTTTAACTTTGCCAAAATTATTGTAAACTGAATTTTGTTAAGGGAAAAAGCTATAGAGAAACTTATCTAAATAAACGACGAGCTAATGATTTGGTTCCTGTGCTTTGCTGCTAAACTATCAAATCAAAACGGTAGAAAAATTAGAACAAAGCATAAGGAGTCATCCTTAAATGATGTCAGTGAATAAAGGGGGGGGGGGAGAGGGAGTGCTGGAAAGTTTGACACTAATTGACAATGGAGAAGGGGTGTTGAGGCCAAAATGATGTCAATTTAAAATATTATTTTAGTTTTAATGAGCAGATTTTAACGGTATTTACATCTACTAAATGGTATAGAAATGATGTTTTGTTTTTGAGGAAATTAATATTAAATGCGGGGAATTTGATATTATATTTTATTAAATTATTTATATTATAATATTATAAATTAATATAATAAGGTTCCCAGAGACATTAAATAAATAACAACTACTAACGTAAAATAAAAATTACTATCGTTTTATTAATATATTACCATTTGACTGTGAAACAATGTATAGTAGAAATATTAACTCTTTGAATAAAATATTCCCAACCGTTATTTGCTCCCTAGCGGATTATAAAATGTGGTTCAAAGTAAACTCATAAAATTAAACTCATAAATTTGTCATTTTTAGAAATTAAATTGTCGTTATTTCAAATACGAAACTCTAATTGCTTTCTAGTTAATTGTGAAACGTGATTCAATGCAAACACATAAAGTCTTTTGAAAACTCGAAACGGAAATTTCTCCCGAGCGGGTTGAAGAAACTCTTTTAAAAAGCTTGCGCTAACATTGAGCAATATTATTATTCTGATTGCGATGTTAACGATACTAATAAATCAATGTTAAAATATGTATAAAATCGCATTACTTTACTTATTGATGGTCTCGTATGGAAATGCTCATCCCGATAAAAAAAAGGCTTATATCCAGAAAGAAGTCCATAGTATATGGAATTCATTAAAAGAAGAGAAACTGGTGCAAAAGGATCTTGAATCAAGAGAAATGTATTTAATCAATTTAATTGATGAAAAGACAATGAAGTTCAAGAGCAAGCAATTATCATTTTTGGCCAATACTCCAAAACAGTCTGCCCCCACGTATACTCAACTTGAATTTGACAAGAATTCCTCACAATTTATTGAGCCCATCAATGAGCGCTCTGTTATTGATAATCAACTAAGTGCAATAACTTTGAGTTTGTTAACCACGAATAATCAAAAAAATGCAAGAACAGTGGCACAAGAGCGACTCAATTCTGAGATTGCAGCTATAAATTGTGAAGTTGCTGGACTGAAACTAGAAAGAGAAGTGGATTCATTGCTGAAACTAAAGAGGATAATTTAAAAAATAAAAAGAAGAAACTAGCTCATCTATGCAAAGAACTGGCCAAAATATATATTATCAAGCTCAACAGAAGTAAACTAGAGAACTAAAAAAAGCAAGAATGGAAGAAATCTGTTTGGAGCATCCAGAAGTCAAAGAAAAACTAAAAATCAGAAAGAAACTAGTTGACCGTCTTTAGAAGTTGATCAATCTCTTCTTTTTAAGGCGATTATGGATATTGCTTTCCATGATTCGACCGCTGATGAAAGGCGTTGGTCAGAGTGTCTTCGGGTAATGATAGCTTAGCTATGTTTGTTTATATTGTATTTGTTAGAATTTTACTCTTAATTAGTACTTGCACTATTGTAAATATCCTTAAAATGTTAACAACTAATTTCAAGATTTAATTTGAATATAATTTACGAAATAAATCCCGTTTTCTGTAAAAAAGTTAATTATATCTAAATATATTTCTTTATTATTTAGAGCAATAAAACTCTCGACGAATTGACATCCGAGATAAACAAAATTGGATTTGCAATCAGCAAGAGCGCCCTCTATACTCGTCTACTTCCGAGAAGTTACGGAACATTAGAAGGCAAAAGGCACGTTTCTGTTAGATTGATCAGTCCTCAGAATGAATCTCATTTAAAACATGTTGACGCATTCTTGCAGTTCAACTATAAAATACGTGGAAGAAGTTTGTTCTATTTTAGGGCCAGATGAAGTGTGTTTCATTTGCCAAGACAACAAGGCTAGATTGACACTTGGAATCACAGCAGGCAAAAAATAGGCGCCGTTGTTAATGCATTTGGAGTACCGGGTAACTCTCCCGGACCACGACTGTGTCGTGGCTGCTAAACATAAGCTTATACCTTCTGTATACGCTGGAATTACGATTGTAAAAAATGTTTTTGGAAAAACAGATGTTGTTACTTATTCTGGACCTATCTACATTGCTGTTCGATCAGGAAAACACGCATTCTTGACCGACTTTGCTCATGGATTAGATTTTCAGCGGCTCTTGGATATCAAAGAATTTGACTCTATTACCAAAGGTCCTCAAACCAATATGGTTAAGCCTATCGTTGTTTTTAGCATCGATGGAGGACCCGACGAAAATCCCAGCTAGCAGAAAAGAATTGAAATCGGGATTCACCATTTCTTGAGGAATAACATTAATGCTCTTTTCATTATGACAAACGTTCCAGGTCGCAGTGCATTAAACAGAGCTGAGCAACGAATGGCACTTCTAAGTAAAGAATTATCTGCGGTGATTATCTTGATTCTCAAGGTAATTACATTGACAAAAGTTATATTGTAAACATATTATTATAATTTATAACCTGTAACAATCAACATATCGTTTTAAATCAGGCAGGATAATATACAAAAATGTAGAAAAACAGAACTTTGGTTTTGCTGGACAGGCTTTGGCTGATATTTGGTTTGATCTACAAATTGACGGTTATCCTACCATTGCAGAGTATATTGATCCATACAAATCAGAGCTAGAGTCAATGAGACTTTTATTACAAGATCAACGTTGGATTGCCGATCATTTTCGTACAACTCAATATTTTACTCCTATTGTGAAATGTGAAAATAGTTCTTGTTGTCGGACTATTAGTAGCTCTTACTTTACTCTAATTTGAGCAAGATTTCTTACACCACCTGTCCCTGTTAACCAAACGAGAGACGGGCTCAAAGAGGTAGATGTCTCAGAAGGAGCAAAAGAATTGTTTCCATTATCCGTCTTTATGCTCATCGCATCAAACGTTGAAAGTATTCTTTCTCGGACTGCCAAAGAATTTCCAATTTTGCCGTATGATGCGTTTTGTCCATTAATTCAGTATAGCCTAGCTGACAGAATCTGTAAAAAGTGCAATATCTACTTAGCCTCTCAAGCTATGTTGAAAACGCACGCTTCTATCCATTCTTCTGCTATAACACTCACTCTAGTCAAAAGGCTTTAATCTGTTCGTATTGCTGCCTAGCGTCAAACAGAATTTTTGTCAGTCATCGCCTTGCAGAAGAGTTCGGAAACTGCTGAATGGTTTGATGAAAATGAAGTTGACGCAACGAATTTGATTGTACCTCAAGAATACGATATCCTTTTAGAGCACGATGAGCATTCACTACCTATTTTTTCAATCGATAATCACTTCAAAAATCCAAGGGAAGATTATATTAAAGATATGTAATACTATTTGCTTAGTTGATTATTTAATGAGATATCGGCTATTATATAATATAATTTGATGAGATCTACTATTATATAAATGTATAATTTAGTCAGAAAAAAATCAATGGTTTTTAAGCATTTTTATTGCTTTTTAGGGGGTTTTATAAAAACTGATATCATACTTCATATATATCGGGAGGTGGGCCAAAAACTGACAGAGTTTGATAAAAGGGGGAGGGGGAGTCGATAAATTAATAAAAAACACTGACATCATTTATGGATGACCCCTAACTTCAATTTTAGCAATATAAACTAAAATTTATGTAAAGGTCAGGAAAAAAATAACGTGGGCGTTTTTCTCATGCAGAATACAATACTTTAGCAACCAATGATACAGTTATAAGATTAATACAGTCAATTTTAGAAGCACTTATGTTATTACTGGTGAAAACAACGAAGAGCATTAGATTTATTTAGTTTCTAAAGAAATAAAACTTATTGTTTAATTTTATTTTTTCTTTTCACAAATTTTTACCTGCGTAGATTGACCAAGAGGTAGTCTTATTATACATATATTTACTTGTAAAAAAGTATATATATATATATATATATATATATATATATATGTATATATATATATATATATATATATATATATATATATATATATATATATATATGTATGTATATATATATATATATATATATATATATATATATATATATATATATATATATATATATGTATGTATATATATATATATATATATATATATATATATATATATATATATATATATATATATATATATATATATATATATATATATCATAAAATAATATAAAAAATATTTATATATCATAAAATCGAGATTTTAAAAAATACCAATCCAAAAAACTTCTGAAATACTTTTAGAAATATACAGACTGATGCAAACTCAAAATTATTTACAATAAATAATAAAAAGGACAAGGAGTCAATCACAAGAGAATTTGCCGATAGTTTCGAAAAACGGTTGAACACTATATCTATAACACGAGTTTTCAAGTTCCACCTTGTACAAAATTTGGCTTTGTAATAATATCAGATGAAATTATAAGTACGGCTATCTCTTGCCTAAAATTAAACAAAACCAAAGATGCATTTGGAATCTCTGCAGAACATTTAAAATATTTGCGTTTTGAAGCCCTAATAGAATGGCTAAAAAAACTCTTCACATTTTCTCTTAATCATGGTCAAACGCCAAAGTCGACGTCTACATCACTTATAACACCACTTGCTAAATCTTATAAAAAATCATTAACTGATCCAAATAACTACCGTGGTATCAGCATCATTCCAATCTTCACAAAACTAATTAAATATATAATCCTAATAATCTGTCCAGATCTAAAAGAAGCTCATCCTCTTCAATTCGGTTTCACCAAAAATAGCTCAACCCTACACGCCGAATTTGTTATTAGTGAAACAATTAAACACTACAACAACAACAACTCACCTGTTTATCTCTGTTCCCTTGATGCTGAAAAAGCTTTTGACAGCTGCAACTGGGACATTCTTTTTGAGAAACTGTACAATAATAAAAAATTAACTCTGTATATTGTTAATACAATATCGTCATTATACAGGGAAAGTAGTGCTTTTGTGTCTTATCTAGGTTGCAAATCATCTCCATTCTATCTAACGCAAGGAGTGAGACAGGGATTGATTCTCTCGCCTCATTTGTACAATCTTTGCACTCAAAACCTACTAGAAACCAAACAAAATGAAAGTGTCGTAGGAACATCAATAAATGGAAACTACACGGGTGTTGTAGCGTATGCTGATGACATTATACTTCTTAGTTCCACCCTCTCTGGCCTACAAAAGGTTATTAATATCTGTAACATTTACACAAAAGAAAACTGCATAAAATTGAATGCTGACAAAACCGATTTTTTGGTCACCGGAAAACATCAAATTAAAAAATGCACGATAACACTCAACCACCAAAAAATAAAACTAGACAATAAACTTACTCATCTCGGCTTTATATGGGACACAAAATATTCACCAATTGCCTCACTTAATCGTTTAAACATTGATAACCGAATATCCTATTTGCGGGCAGTAATACAGTCTTTAATTCAAGCTGGAATTCGTTTTGTTCACCCAAACTCTTTTGTCCAGTTATATAAAAACTTTAGCTGTTCCAACACTAACGTATGGTCTTGAGCTTTGCGACCATAAAGAAATGTTATTGCAAAAGCTTGATATAGTAGGAAGAATTGCACTGAAGTCACTACTAAACGTTTCAAAACATAGTAAAAATTATATACATCCCCTATTTTGTATTGAAGATATATCTATAACTACGCAACAAAATAAGATAAACTTATTTATTCGCCTGTTGAAAAAAAAAATGACATTTGATATTCTTAAGTTGCAGTTGAACAACGAATCAGGTCCACGACCTTTTGTAGATAGCGTCAAAGCTCTGTGCAATAGTCATAAATTAAATATAGAGAAACTAATGTAACACAAAGAAAAAATAAAAATTACTGGTTTAAAAAATATAATTCCTAAAACGGATCTTAAAGTCTTAAAATGTGCAGTTGAGTACTGGAACTCAAAAGAACAAAGAACAATCTTTAAGGATGTTCTTGAAAATAAAATTCCTAGATCCTAGAGATTTTTTTTGAAACTTTTTATTTACCTTACTTGTAATATTTAGTGGGTGTTTAACAAATATAAA
The DNA here is from genome assembly GCF_038396675.1 of Hydra vulgaris. NCBI lineage: Eukaryota > Metazoa > Cnidaria > Hydrozoa > Anthoathecata > Hydridae > Hydra > Hydra vulgaris. Next base: position 62,037,993 of record NC_088920.1, on the reverse strand, counting down.
AAAAAAAAATTATAATAATAATATACATACCTAGCAAACTAACATATATGGGTTCCATAAGTGACTAATGCGGGTTTGGTTGCGAAACCATACGGGTTTTCCATAAGAAATTATCCAATATTTAAATGTAAATTAACGATAAAAACTATATAATTCTATGTTTTCATCGTTAATGTACTTTTACAATTTACAAATGAATTTATATGTAAAAATGAATATATTATAAATGCCGCAATTATCTATGATTTTTTACTACCACCAATAAAGAAAAATTGAAATTTCTTTTGACAAGAATAGCTGCAATTTTTGCGTCATTTTTAATTTTTATATATAACTATATATAAAATAATAAACAACTAAACATCTTTAAAAATGTTAAATGATATTGGCTGTCAATCAATTTTTAAACTAAAATCTGTATTTGTAGCGTTTGGGATTGCATATCTTCGACCGTTAGTAAAACGATCTTAAATAAACGATCACCATTTTGATAACTCTGTTGTTATACCTCCTTAACTGCTTTCCTTTCTATTTGAGTTTGACCTTGTACAATAAATAGCCCTTATAAAAACCTAATAAAAAATATGAGTTCCTAACTTGAAAAGGGGGACACATTTTTTTTAAAATGAAGATTTTTATAATAATATAAAGTATTGCTATAAGCACGTGCTTAGACTGAAAAGGAAACCTCTTGCTCATATTTAAACGATTAAATAGGCGAGGTAAAAATATTGCGTACTTTAAAAATGAGACATGTACGAGACATCCCTGTTTTTAGAATTAAAATAGTTAAAATCATTAATTTATAAAAATACTGCTAAAAACAGCAGTGTACTTTAATGTCATAAAAAGTCGTGTTAATGTCAAATTTTATAAGCGCTTGCTGATTTATCTAATTTATCATATTATAAATTGTGTGTTTTAATTGTTTAAGTTTTATTGCTTCTAGTATATTCAGTCAACGTAGATCTCCTAGAAACAAAAGAAAGAATGGTATTAATAATAGTTAAATGTATAAAGAAATGTTGTTAAAGAAGCTAATCTGTTAGCAGATGAGCATAAAGTCATGTTTGGAAAGTTGTTTTTGTCAAACAAGGAGCTACAATCAGTAGGCAAGTGTTATAATTTGTATAATTTTTAAATAAAATTATTATTTATTCTCGCTAAGGTTATTTAACCTCAGTTTTTTCTGGCTGATACAAATCAAAATGTTAGGATAAATTGTCAGTTTATTCAAAAAAGAGTATCTTGCGTGTTACTCCAAGGTTCTCGATGATAAGACTTAATCAGTCTTCAACGAGTTACCAAAAACAATATAATTTATCTTAAAACGGATAATCTATGTCTTAAATTTAGGAAGCATTAGTTGAATATATAGCGAAAGATAATATAATTAATAAATGCTTCCTATATTTAAAATTATTTTATTTTATTTTTTTTCTTCATTTTAACTGAGTATTATTTTTACTGTGTTTTTAATAGATGTATTTTAGCAGCATTTAGCTAAATATAATTTATTGTAACGGATGCATATTTTGCTTACATTATGATGTGAAAAAAGTTGCAACTCTATTGTAGTTGTAAAAATATGCTACACACACACACACACACACACACACACACACACACACACACACACACACACACACACACACACAAACACACACACACACACACAAACACACACACACACACACATATATATATATACATATATATATATATATATAATATATATATATATATGTATATATATATATATATATATATATATAAATATTTATATATATATATATATATAAACTTATTTAATTTAATTTAACTTATTATTACTCTGTTCTTTAAAAACATTGAGCCCTCTATTTGTAAAACACACTAACATAATTTACATATATATATATATATATATATATATATATATATATATATATATATATATATATATATAAAAATATATATTTTTTTGTATTTATATATATATATATACTATATACATATATATATGTATATAGTATATATATATATATATAAATACAAAAAAAAATATATATGTATATAAATATATATATATATATATATATATATATATATATATATATATATATGTAAATTATGGTAATGTGTTTTACAAATAGAGGGCTCAATGTTTTTAAAGAGCAGAGCAATAATAAATTAAATTAAATTAAATAAGTTTATATATATATATATATATATATATATTATATACATATATATATATATATATATAGTATATATATATATATATATATATATATATATATACACAAATATATAGTTTTTTGTATTTATATATATATATATATACTATATACATATATATATGTATATAGTATATATATATATATATATATATATATATATATATATATAAATATAAAAAAATATATATATGTATATATATATATATATATATATATATATATATATATATATATATATATATATATATATATATATATATATATATATATATATATATATATATATATATATATATATATATATATATATATGTAAATTATGTTAGTGTGTTTTACAAATAGAGGGCTCAATGTTTTTGAAGAGCAGAGCAATAATAAATTAAATTAAATTAAATAAGTTTATATATATATATAAATATATATATATATATATATATATATATATATATATATATATATATATATATATATATATATATATATATATATATATATATATATATATATATATTAGAGTGGTCCAAAAAGTTGAAAGATAGAAAGTTAAGTCGGCTCACATTTGCTTTTATTCTTTTCTCCATATGGGACATTTTGGCCAAATTTTTAAAAATTTTAAACATAACTATGAGTGGCGCAATTTTGAAAAATAAATGTTATTGCGTTGGAAGAAACAAGAAATAATTGAAAAATAAGTTTCTTCAACAAGAAAATTGTTACAAAACAATAACAAAATAATATATCATGACTTAAAGAGGTTCTAGTTATTCTGAACTTAATTCATATATTGTCTTGTAATGCATTGTTTCTTTTGAGACTTTTTTCAACAGGCCCTTTTATGGCTTTGGAAAGGCTTTCGGATGAGTGCTGACAACCTGCAAGAGGTACTGCTTTTGCTTTTAATCTTTCGTTATCGAAAAGTTGAAGGTCTGGATTAAAGCAACCCCTCTTTCCGCACAGTTATTAACTATTTTCATTTGAACTGAATATAAATACGTTTCCCTGAACTGAATTTAAATTGGATCCGTTTGCCAAAGGTCCGGTGACATCGAGAGAAAAACTTGAGCCTTTTCTGCTTCGTTGTCGATGAGAAGCTTGAAAAGATGAGATTTTTGCTTTGTAACGTATGATTCCAATGGGTTTTTTAACTTCAATGTTTTGTCTTCAATTATCTTTGGTGACATTTTCTTTTTGGCACGTATAAGGTTCTAAACCATGTCAACTTTTGTATGAATGGCGTTGAAAAAGGCTGTCATTGCTAAAAAAGGCTGTCATTGCTGAAAAACGCTGTCATTGCTGCATCTCTAACAACATTGTTGCAGATATAACCATTCAAAAGTCTCAACAGTCTTAAGTCATTATAAGGGGCTCTTTCTTCAAAGCAAGCTTTATGCCAAAATTTTCCATAGACTAGAGCAACGAACAGGTTGATATCGGTAAAAGTTTTTCTTTCATGAGCAGTGAGAGTCACTTGATTCTTGAAAAGAAGGGTTTTGATGGAAAATATGCTCTTTGCCATCCATCTGGCATAGTGCATAGCTTCAAATGCTCGAATTTGCACTTCTTCTTTTGGGCAACCACCAAAAAAGATGAGGCACAATTGTAGAAGCTTGACATAGTCTTTGCGATCTTTTTTTTTCTTGGTGTTGGTGATAACTTTTTACAGCTTCTTTGTAGTATGCAACCATTTCATTGTGGAGATCATCCATGGATTCACTGAAGAGCGTTTCATCAGCAGCATCATATTTTCTATATTCAAATGTTAGCTATTCTTTTTAAAATTGTTTGTATAAACCTACATCAGGTCCAGTGATAGCTCCTAGATATGTGAATGCAAATAAGCTGAAAAGTATAACTTCAAGAGCATGGAGGCAACATGCTATCCACATAATGTCTTTTTTGAGAGTTTTTTCAATAACTTTTCAAGCTCCAGTTTTTAGGCCGGTGTTTGAGGCTGTTGTATCGAACACAAGCCCACGTATTTTGTCAGTGAAATATCAGTTATCCAATAGTTCAAAGCAGACACAAGCTTGCTGCTTACCTGTTCCCTTTATAATTTTGGAAACCTAAGTAATTTTTCTTCTTCAGCTCCATAAACTAGGATTGCAATTGTGTCTACCTTTACATTCGTCTGGACAATATCTGGTAGGAGTTTTTTATTCCAGTGCAACTGAAGTGGTACCTGGGTCGAATATAATTTTTGTTCCTTAAGTGCCTTGGACTTGCGTGTATCCATTCTAGAACGATGGATAGTGCTGCAAGAAACTGAAAAGCTATCTAGATCATGTCGAAGGGTTTAAGCAGCTGTAAAAATAATATAAGCTGTTTGCCGATCACTAATGTTACAGCAGTCAAGTCCGAGGTTCAAGTCTGTAGTTAGATGTTATTTCTTGCCTTTTTTGGAGCTGAGTGAGGTAGCCTCGTGGAAATCCTGAAAGGTTTATCATAAAATACAAACTCAGTTTCAGAAGCCGAAGAGCTGAAAAAATGTTCTAACATTAGAGTTAAAGCGACCACTTCTTGATTTTTCCTTGCATCTTTAGCATCCCTTCCTTTTTTAAATTTTTTTTGCTCGTTTAGATTTTCGAGATTCCTGTTGGGCGAAATGCTTACCCATACCTCCAAAACTAGAACTGGGAAGATCTTCTTACTGGGATACCAGAAACGCTTTGTCTTTTCATAATGCATAATCTGCAACCCATCTGGTCTTGCAACATCAAAAAGTTTATGTAAATAATTTTTGAAACGTTCCTCTTTTATTCTGTATCTTCTCGAAGTTTTTTGTGCAACTTTTGAAAAATTACATAGCATTTTTAATGTCAGGTAAAATTTTTAAACTTTGCACCACCTCAAAGTATTACTGAATCTGTCTCATATTTGGCATAGGGACTCCTCTCATAAATATAAACAAGAGTAATTATGACCTAAATTGTTGTTAATAAAAAAAATTTTAACACAGCAACTTGGACCACTCTAATATATATATATATATATATATATATATATATATATATATATATATATATATATATATATATATATATATATATATATATATATATATCTTATTATGAATACTGGAATACTTGAAGTTGTTCATTGTTTAATTTTAAAATAAATGTTTGTTTATTGTGTTATTCGTATTTTTCTAATTTTTATAGGTTACCTTTTCTTTAAATGAAATAAGACTGATGTTGTGTTGCTTGTGGACATGTAAGTGTATTTACATAAACTTGCCTATATTCCAGTATATTTTATATTTCTCTGTATCTATAAGTATACTTTCTCTTAGATTAAAAAAAATAAGGTAAACAAAAAAGTAAAAAAAAAGATGGAAGTTGTCAAAAGAATATTGTGTTATTCTTCTTTTTAAGGTATCTAAATATATATTCATATTTTTAAATTTGTTCTTAAATAGTTTCATCTCTTTTATTACTTTAGATAAAATATACTGTCAGACATTGAAAATAAAATATGAATAAATCTTTTTTTAAGTTGTTATAGATTTTTATTTTAAAAATTGTCATTTTAAATAACAATAATAATAAACTATTTTAATTTTTGTTTATAAACTTTTGACCTCAATGGTAATCAAGTGGTTAAAATAATCAGTTAAATTGTACAGGTTTATATATCATACATTCTAAAGTAGTTGCATTTGATTTTTTTTTAGTATAATACTTGACAATACATAAAAAATTTAGATTTTTTACTTTTTTTTTCTTTCTATTGAATAGATAAATGTATTTGTTTTATAGATAAGAAACCGAGTAAAATTCAACATTATGCTTTTTATTATTATTAAGTAATATATTTGTTATTAGGATTGCAGGTTTTTGTTGATTTTTTTTTTAATATTATTATATATCTCTTGATAGACATGTTTACCCCTTTGTAAATATGTTTACAACTCAGACTATCAATATTTTGATATTTTTAATTTCCGATTTTTTTTTTCTTTTTAAATTAATAGCGATTATTAAAGTTGTTTATTTTATTCTTATGTTCTCTTAAAATAGTAGTAAATAATTTTATAGCAAAGATCAAAATTCTTTTGTGTTTATTTGTTGCATCAATAAAAAAGATTGGTCTAGACAAGATAAATCATTCTCAAACTTTAAGAATGTATTGTATAGCAAGAAGTGATACTATACTAGATTATAATTATTTAGGAGAAATGAACCAGATCTGTCAACATTGCTGTGCTAAAAAATTTCTTGATAAAGCAGATTTTTTATGTTGTTATAATAGAAAGGTATTTTTGTTTCCATTTTCACTATTTTCCTAATCTTTACAAGACTTACAGGAAGTTACATATATCATAACTCTAATTTAATTTTTTTTAAATATTTTAGATTTAAAAGGCCTGTCTTTGTTTTGCTTTATCTACTGATAATGTGGTTTAACCTATGAGCCATTGGCCGCCATGTTTTAAAATATGTTGTCAAGTTTTTCACTCTGCAGGTATTCTTAGGCCAGATCAAGATATTTCCCCAACATGAACAACTGATTATCTCAGACCCACTGCAGCAGTAAATTTTAGAAAGCAATTACATCGCAATCATAACTTTAGACCAGGGTGCGTTATAATTTTCTATTTACTTAGGAAGTCTTGTAAAAAGCTATAAAAATGCTATGCTATGCTGGTTACAATTAAAAAGTTAAAGTAATAAAAAAATCTGGTAAACCAAACCTTTTTATTACTTTTGCCTGCAACCCACTATAGTGGTGTGGTAAAAGAAAGTACACAAATTTTTTTTTAAATTTGAAGTAATTGTTTATGATAAGTAAGTTCTAATGCGTAATAGAGTAAATGTTCATAGTTTATAAAATATAATTTGTTCAAAGCATATAGATGTTTATATTCTGTTTTCTTTATTTTTAAGTTTTGAAAGTCGTATTACTAAGCTGTGCGTAAAGCAAGATTGCTATCCTTGCCAGTCAAGAGATGTTACTAAGTTGTGGTATTACTTGGCACTATATAGTGCTGGGTGGTCTTAATTTTTGTTAATTATTTTTTACTTAAGACACTTTGGAACCAAGACTAAAAATAAATCTTACTATAATCGATATCAACATAAAAATACTATAATTTGTTAAGGCTCATATCTTTTTTTTTTTTTTTCTTTTTTCAAAGTTACCAATTATAACTATTCGGACCCATTAGAAAATTGCTAATATTTATGTTTTAATTGAAATTCAACCTTATCTATATCTACTTTTTATTATACTTAATTTATTTCTCATTACTTTCATATATTCAACAGTATAACTTAAACTGATAACTTAAAGATAACTTAAGCTGATAACTGAAAGAAAATTATAATAACTTTTTTTATGACTAAAAAATTAGACCATTAACAGATTTGCTAAATATATTTTATATCTAATATCTACGCGTTTTTTTTAAGAATCAAATTTTATTATACTTTCATGTAACTGATTATAATTATCCTAAATTAAAATGATTTTTATTTTCTTTTTTTGATGTTCAAACATAATTGTTTTCGTTTTTTTTTTTTTTTTTAGTTGTCATTTTTTTTTTAGTTGAAATGAAGTTGGGATTCTAAACTATTGAGGTAAAAATAAATTTGCTTAGTGATAACATTAAAAAGCCTTTTTTTTTAATATTTAATTGTGCTATAGCTATTTTGTGCTTATATATAATTTTTTTGTCGATGTCATTATAAACAATAACTTAAGTTATGAATACAATTACTTTTTGTAACTGTTTTTAACACAGTGCCTTTAAATCACAGTTTGTCTCCTCTCTGTTTAACGAGGGTATATTAATAAAGGAGATCACTGTTGGAACACTCTGTTAAATTTAAGCTTTTATGTATTTTTTGGTACCATAATTAATTTTGACCATGTTTGAAAAATGTTAGCGAGTCACTAATTCATGAACACAATAATAAATATAGAAAATAATGCTCCCCTATATTACTAAACTTACTTATTCTAAAATACAATAACAAATCTATAAAATAATGCTTTTGCTGTTTGAGATGCTCTTTTTTTTTTCTTTTAGTATTGGTAAGTTGTACTTGGCTTTTCTTTTCAGGTGATTGATGTTACTAAGAAGAACCTAATATTTAAAGTTATGTGGTTTCTACCAAATTCCAAGACCAATAAAAGCTGAAGGCTGCCATTGTCCCAATTTTTACGAAGATGAGCGCAATGCTGAACTAAAACTCTTATAGCGTTCTTCAGCGAAAAAACCGCGCCAATGGCAGCCCAAATAGATAAATTTGTATTTTATATTTTTCAGATAATATATCAAGTCAAACTGTTACTTCTTTATTACTAACCCGTATTAAGGGTTGCTTACTGCTAGTTCTAATGAATAAGACATCTTTTTAGTTTTTGTTAATGCCCCTTTCTTTATAATTTCATTTTTTGACTTTATCATAATTACCCTCAGATTAAATAAATTAAAATGCTTGAATCAAATTATTAAATTAAGTTTACCTTAAAAGAGTCCTTATATTTAAAAATACAATATAAACGAAATTAAAAAATGTACAAATATGTTTAAAAAATAATAAAAAAACTGGAAATGTTAGAATGAACTAGAATGAAAGTGTGAATGTTACTGGTTTTTTTGTTTATTAATAGTTGGTTCTTTCAACCCTATGTATATGCTTTTTTTGAACTTAATTATAATTTTGTTGAAGGCCCAATGAAAAACTTGAAAACTACCATCATTCAAAATATTAAAAAAGAGTTTCTTTTATACAAATAGGTTTACAAATACTTTTATCCCTATTGCTGCATATTTATAAACATATATATATATATATATATATATATATATATATATATATATATATATATATATATATATACATATATATATATATATATATATATATATATATATATATATATATATATATACATATATATATAAATATATATATATATATATATATATATATATATATATATATATATATATATATATATATATATATATATATATATATATATATATATATATATATATATATATATATATATACGTATATATATATATATATATATATATATATATATATATATATATATATATATATATATAAAGTATCGGACAAAACGAGTGCAACCAAATAAAGCTAATTTAGTTTCTTTATATGAAAGTGCTGCAAGTTTTCAATTTAGAGAAATAACTATGTAACTGTTTAAAGGCAAAGTTCTTCAAATTTTATTCATTACAAAGTTCATTATTTGTACACGAAATTTAATCAATTAATCAAAATTATTAAATAAAGTTGATTTCCTTCTGGACAAAACAAATGCAACTCCACAAAATGTTAACCAAGCTGTATTTTGCTATCAATATTTCGTGGCGAATTCTTTGTTGTCGATCACAGCCTTGCATCTTCGAGGCATAGATTCGATCAGGTGATCAATGAAACTTTGTGGAATCGCTGCCCAGGCCTTTTGGATTTGTCCAAATAGTTGATCCTTATTACGAACACCTTCACGATTAAATCTGTGGTTAACGATCTCCCACAGGTTCTCGATAGGGTTGAGATCCGGAGATTGAGGCAGCCAATTCATCACCGATAGGTGGTTGTCTTGAAACCACTGCTTGACTACTTTTGCAGTGCGTTTCGAATCGTTGTCTTGCTGAAAAACCCATTTGATTGGCATATTGCATTCAGAATTAGGTAACATAACATCTTTTAGAATATTTTTATACATGAAACGGTCCATTATTCCATCATTTCGATGTATTGGACCTAGATCGTTAGCAGAAAAACACCCCTAGACCATTAAATTGCCTCCACCATGTTTCACGGTCTTATGGCAGTAACGTAAACCGAGGCGTTTTCCGGCCGGTCGACGTACACGACAAATGCCATTGCTCCGAATGATGTTGATTTTCGATTCATCACTGAACAGGACAGTTCGCCATATCTGCACATTTCAGTCAATATGAGATTGTAGCAAACAGGAGTCTATTCTTCTGGTTTTTTAGAGGAATCAGCGGTTTCTTTGCATGGCGTCGAGAAAACAATCCGGCTTCAACAACACGTCGTCTGATTGTTCGGTCCAATACAGGCAGCTCTAATTGCTTTTGTATCTTGACTGATAATATCCAGGGATCCTTCTTGACGCATCTGACGATCATAGAACCCTCGCAAAAAGTGGTGAAACGCGGTCTTCAACCTTTTTATCTGCTGCCATCTTCCCCGTAGAACGATATTTGGAACATAGTCTTGATACGGTCCAATTTTTTCAGGCGATATTTATCACAAATACTTT